>NW_006921656.1:954763-966281 GCF_000298275.1 Orycteropus afer afer | reverse complement strand
CTGTGCGAGTGAAGAAACCAGGTTCACCCATGTCGCTGTGCCAGTGAAGAATGGTGCAGCCACTCTGGAATGCTGGGCAGTTTCTTAAAAAAGAAAAAACAAAACAGAAACCTAATACTTATATTTGCTGTTGTCATTAGCTGCCATTGCAGTTCCGAGTTGCGTCGACCCCTTTGTGTGCAGTGTGGAACTGCCCCATTGGCTTTTCTAGGCTGTCGCCTTGTGGAAGCAGAAGCCAGGCCTGCCGCTAAGGTGCCCCTGAGCGGCTTCAAACCACCAACCTCTCAGGTAGTGTCGAGAGCTTAACCGATTGCTCCACCTGGAGCTCTGCATGACCCAGCAGCTTCAGTCCTGGGCGCTCATTCCAGAGAAATGAGTCTCTACCCACAAAACCCCATGGGTGAGTGCTCACCGCAGCTTCATTTCTGACAACCAGCACCTGAAAAAAAACCAAATGCCCTTAATAAATGGGTGGTGACACACCCGATGGTGCGTCCACACCGTGGGATAGCACTAGGCAGTAAAAAGGGACATTGTGTTGACACAACACCTAAATGGTCCAGGGCGTTACACTCAGTGGGGGAAACGTCAGTCCCAAAGAGTCCTACCCAGAGGCTTCCACTTACACCGTATGTTCAAAATGACATCATCGTACAGATGGGGAACTGATTAGTGGTCACCAGGGAGTGGGCTGCGGGAGAAGGAGGTGTGACCATGAGTAGTTGATGGGGGCCATTGAGTGCTCACGACTCATGGTGACCCCACCTGACCGGGTAGAACTGCCCCTACAGGGTCTCCTAGGCTGTGATCTTTGGGGAAGTAGACGGCCAGGTCGTTCTCCTGTGGAGTGGCTGGGTGGCTTCAAATCACCAACCTTATGGCTTGTGACCGAGGGTTTCCCCGTTGCACACCAGTGGGTCTCACAAACGGGGATTGTGAGAGAGATGGCTCTGAATGTAGATGTGGTGGTGACTACACACCCCTACACATGGGATAACTGGACATAGAGCTAGATCCACTTTATCCCAAGGTCAAATTCCTGGTCTTGATATTGCCCTGTAACCATGTGAGATGGAGCTATTGGGGGACACTGGACAAGGGGCACATGGAAACTCTCCTACTGTCTTTGCAAGTTACCATGGCACTATAATAATTTCAAACTAAAAAAGTGAAAACAGTTAATGGTAGGAAGAACAGGCACTGTGCAGGACCCCTCATTCAGCTCACAGAGTGTCCCTCGTCTTGTGTCCCTGCACCCCCAGAGAGGAGGCTCAGGAGACAGCCTTCCCAGGTGTGGGGGGTGCGAGGACCCTGACTGTCAGCAGAAGCCTGTTCTTCAGTGTTTCTGCATCTGCTTCTGGGTCTCCCTGTCTGTGGAGAGGGGTGACAATGGGGTGTGCATCCAGAGTGCAAATGTGTGTGTGTGTGTGTGTGTGTGTATGCTTTGTAACTGTGACTCTTGGCTGTTACAGGTATGGTGTTGTTGACACTGGACCTTTTCCCAGTCTGCAAGTCCTTGAGGCAGGGCTGTGTCACATCCCACTGGGACCCTGCTGGCCAAGCCTCTGCAAGAAATTCAAGGACCGGTTCCCTGGACTTAAGACAAAAGACAGAAGTGAGGGCATCACATTGCCTTTCAAGGCTGGAGGGTTCCTGAGGCTTGGAGGTGAGGTGGCCTTGCTTCCTCTGTCCCAGCAGCCACAGCAAGTGGCAGAGGCCAAGGGCGGGAGGGTTGTGACAGCTGGTGTCTCCGTTTGGGGAGCCAGGAAGGACAAGGAGGAAAGGTGGAGGAGGCCTCCCACTGGGAAATTTCATCATTAGAAGCAAAAGAGACAGCTTCACGGGGCTATTTTTAATCATCGAATGCTGGGGCTTGTCAGCTGAGGACCCTGATTCGAGAGGGGTGCATGTGTGCATGTGTGTGTATCCACATTGTGCATGGGTGCATGAGTGTGACAGCACCCACACTCTTACTTTTCCTGTAAAAGTCACTCACACTCTCCTGAGCCCAGAGTGTCTGTTGTTGTTGTTAGGTGCCATCCAGTTGGCTCCAACTCACAGCAACCCCGTGGACAACAGGAGAAAACACTGCCCAGTCCTGTGCCAGGCTCCCAATCATTGCCATGCTTGAACCCATCGTTGCAGCCACTATATCATGCAGTGCTTCCCTGCTAGGCATGAAGGTTTCAGTGGCCAGCTTTTTCAGAAGAGAATGGCTCCTTTCTTCTTCCCAGCCTGTCTGAGTCTACAAGCTCCACTGAAAACTGTCTACCATGGCTGACCCTACTGGTATTTGAAATACCGGTGGCATAGCCTCCAGTCTCACAGCAACACACAAGCCACCACAGTGTGACACATGGACAGATGAGTGGTAGCTGGCGTGTACTCAAGGCTCCAGTGTCACCTGTACCAGGTGTCTCAGACTTGTAGCCTGAGACTCACTCCACTTCTCTGAGCTGGTCTGGAAAGCGAAACTCGTGGGCCTCACTGTCCATAAACAAGACAGAGGAGCAGCCAGAGTGGAAGGGAAGAAGGTGATGATAAAATGAGCCAACCACTCACGCTCACAAGGGAGCACACTTAATTCCTGCTGCTACAGGCTCGCTGGGCTGGGCCGGGTGGACATCCCTCCAGAGGTCACTGTCCAGGAAGCCTGGACAGAGGTCAGAGTGTGGCTGCTCAGAGGGACAGAAACACGTCTGGAGGCAGGACTGCCAGGAGTGCTCCGTCACTTCACTCCTAGACTTCACTCCTAGAGGAGTTCTCCAATGGCCATGGCAGGGACTACAACAGAGCCTCTGTTTCCACCTCTGGCTCACAGATGGGCCAACATGCACTCCACAACATGCTAGGGACAGGCCTTCGCAGACAATACACTCCACAAGGTGCTGGAGACAGCTAATGTCATCATGGACCTACACAGAAGGTCCAATGTGCATGCCATACATTGCTGGGGACAGACCTACACAGGTGGACCAATATAATCCACAGGGTGCTGGAGACAGCTTACATCATCATGAACCTACATAAAAGGTCCAATACGCACTTCATACATTGCTGAGGACAGACCTACACAGACGGACCAATACACCATGCAGGGACAGCTCATGTCATCATGGACCTACCAGTTCTATGTCTCCTCCCTCCCTGGAGCCACTCCTGTCATCCCCCCACCCCTGGTCAGAAGAAGGTGGGGCAGCCTTACCTGCTGGGACTCCTGGGGCCGGTCGTGGGCAGGTGCTTTGACCCTTTGTACTGGCCCAAGCTCTGAACCCCTGCCCATGTCCACAGTCTCCCTGCATGCAGCCCCTTAGCCCTCGTCAACCTCTTCATTCAACACCCCAGCTAGCAGTGCTCCAGCCAGGCCAGGGAGCAGGGAACTTCTCACAGCAAGGAAACAAGGCCCACAAAGGCTTAGCCATCACCAGAGTCCTACCCCAGCTCCAGATCTGGAAATGATGTATGCGAAGGTGGTCTCTTCTGGGGAAGGACGCATGGGTCCTCCAGGGTGAGGGGACCATGAGCTTCCCCGTGGCTGGAAAGACAGACCTGACCCAACCGATACTGAGGATCTCCAGACCTCCTGGTCCTGACAGGAAGCAGCGACTGCTCAGTCTTCCCACCCAGACTGCTGTGCCAACAGGGATGCCAGCTCTGTCCTTCTGGGACAGGGCTGCAGGCAGGACAGAGGTCTGAGAGCATCTGCCGTGCCCTGCGGGCACCCATCAATCGTCCCAGTACAACTTCTTCATCATTTGCCAAGTAATTAGCAGCATCCTCATTAGCCTGGCACTTTGTAAACTTTGAGGAGGAGGCAGCTGAAGCAGGCCCTGCTCAGATGGGGGTTTCTAACTGCAGATGGTCCCATGGGGCCAGGCGTCTGTCCTCTCTGCTGCCATTTACTCATGAGGCACCATCTCTCAGGGATGGAACAGGTACGGGGATGGTGAGCTCAGGGAGCCATGGGATGGGAGGGCTGGCCAGGGATGTGAGGAGTAGCTGGATGAGGGCCTCGGGGAGAGGAGACTGGGGTCAGCAGAACCCCAAGAGGGTGGCCATTCTGTCACTCAGCTGTGTACACACAAGTGTGTATGTGCGTGCATGTGGTGTGTATGAGTGTGTATGTGAGTATGAGTGTGTATGAATGTATGAGTGTGTGTCTGTGTTAGTGTTTATGTGTGTATGATATGTGTGTATGTAAGTCTCTGAGTATGTGTGTGTCTGTGTGTACATGTGTCTATATTAGTGTATGTGCGTATGTGTCTATAAATGTGGGTCTATGAATGTATGCGTCTATGTGCGTGTGTGTATGTGTGTCTGTATGAGTGTGTATGGGTGTATCTATATGAATGTGTGAGTGTGCATGTGTATGTGCATATGTGTCTGTATTAGTGTATGTATGTGTGTCTATATGAATGTGTGTGAGTGTGCATGTGTTTGAGTGTGTACATCTATGTAAGTGCGTGTATATCTATATGAATGTGTGTGAGTGTGCATGTGTGTGAGTATGCATGTGTGAGTATGTGTACATATGTCCATAAGAGTGTGCGTATGTGTCTATATGAATGTGTGTGTGCATGTGTGTCTGTGTGACTGTGCATGTACATATCTATATGAATGTGTAGGAGTGTGCATGTGTGTGTATGTACGTGTCTATATGAATGTGTGGGAGTGTGCATGTGTGTGGGGTGCAGAAGCACGTGAAGAAGCAGGCAGCATTGAGGCTGAGGAGCCTCATGGGTGTGCAAGAGACAGCACCAACACACCCACGCAGTGTGAGCATTGTTACAGATCTTCACGTCTGAGAATCAGCCGACAGACAAAACACCCAAACCAATTGAACCAGTTGCCATTGAGTCAACTCAGACTCACAGTGACCCCCGTTGTCAGAACAGAACTGTGTTCCTAGGGTTTTCAATGGCTGATCCCCAATCTTTCATCTGAGGAACCCCTCAGTGGACTCAGGTGAATCCCCAACCTTTCAATTAGCAGTGAGGGCTTCAACTGTGTGCTTCACCCATGGGCTCCATAGACGAAGCACAGGAGACTGACTCATCATCATGTCACTGAATGGAAATGCCACCATTCTTAATCCTGACAGAAGTTGGGTGCAGAAAAGAGGAGCTTGGGCAAGGAGGGTAGGGATGTGAATACCTTCATTTTATAAAACAGGAACTCAATGGGTGCCCTACGTGCTCCACGGGAAAACACGTCAAGAGCATGCCTTTTGCATTAAGTGGCAGGGATTAAATAGCAATTACTGTGTTAGGGAGTGAGGTGACAGATGATTTGATGAGCTCAGTGTTCATCTCTTGTCGTATAAAGTCAACTGATAATGCATAAAACTGAACACAAAATCATAAACAGTGGTACAAGACAGCACGCGAAACATGTAGACAACCACCAGAAGGAAGATTCAACCTTAAGGGTAAAAATGGTCAACTTACAGTGAAGAAGGGGCAGGGAGAGATGGGTCCAGGACAGCTGTTTTTTTTTACACACAGATCTCTTCCATTAGTACCTATATTACAAATAGATATAGTATATTGATTAAATTATATTCACTTAGTAAAATGAAATGAGCTGTCTCTAGCTTGCAGGGAGGTGGTGGGTGGATTTAAGAAGTCGACCTGCTTAGGGCACTTGGTCCTTGACTTGGGATGTAGTTGGGGTGACCACATGACCTCATGTGTCTGGAGGAATCTGGACTAAAATGTGTTGTTCTGGTATATTTGTTGTTGTACTTCTGTTTCTCTTAAGAGTACCCAGTTTGGACAGTGAAATATATAGTTGATTGAAGCCAGGAAGATGTGGGTGGTGCTGGCTGCCTACCCAGCATGCAGACCAGCATGGTGGCACCAACTCCAGCTTTGGGGCTGGTCTGAAGAGGCTGAGGGTAAGGACCTCCCCCAGCCCCAGGGACTAGTGCAGGACATGAGGTCTAACTGGACCAGAGTGAGGCACTCCCTGGGCCACAGTCTTGGTTAAGACCTGATTTGGACCAAAGGATCCCCAGGGCAGGGTATGGAGAGGAGATTGTCTCTTTCTGAAGAGAGACAAACAGAGTTGGTGCACCAAGATGGTAGGCATGATGTGGAGAACCGTGGATGAAGAGGACATGCTCAAGCGTAGAATCACTGTGCATTGGTATGTGTTTGCTACTGGAGAGGGGAAGAAGAGCAAGGGTGACCTTAGAGTAAGTCGTCAGTAGAACAGGGTGGGTGGCAGATGCTGAAGGTAGCCCTAGATTGGGAGAGAAGAACCACAGTTGGGTTTCGACAGGCTGGGTCTGAGATGCTGGTGCATTAGCAGATGGAGAAATCGAGTCATCACAACTTGTTTAATAAATACCTATTTTGTGTTGACCACTGTCATTATAGTGGCCACATGCATTATAGGGTTTGACCTTCATAGCAATCCTACAAATATTCTCCATATACAGTGAGGGTTAAGTAACCTACCCCAAGATCATACAGCGAATGGGGTGAGATTTGGTGTCGAGTCAGGCAATCTCATTCCATGGGCTGTCCTGAGCTGCTCCTCTGTGTGGATAGCTTCTGCCCTAGTCCCTTCTGCCTAGATCTACTTGCACCCTTTCCCCTGCTCTGTGTCCTGGGGTTGGGGGAGGACATCAGCACCCACTAGGTTCCCTGTCCTCTGGCTTCTGGTGTTCTTGGCCAATTGGAGGCTGGGGAGTGGGAGGAGGATGAGACTAGGAGCGGAGCTTCTCCTGATCCCCCCGCTGTGAATGAGCAAGTCCCTCTCCCAAAGACCTAGTGGTTGTTGCCTGTGACTGTGTCCTTTTTCTCTCCAGTTCTGGCAACTCTCCATAGTCCTGGCCCCTCCAGTCCCAGAGTAGGAGCAGCTCCTACTGTGCCAATTCCTGCTGATTTCCCTTGTGAAGCACACTTTGTTAAGAGCCCCTTGTTGAATACCCCAGGGGGTGACCCACCTGTTTCTTCGTGGGACCCGGTCTGTAGCAGAGCCGAGGTGGTATCCATTTGAGAGTCTTCAGCATAGTGGGGTGATTGGAGCCACAGGTGGGGATACAATCCCCAGGAGAGAATCTGGAGAAAGGATGAGAAGAGCTCCCCCCACTTTGATGAATCCAACGTTGGAGGGCAAGTCAAGAGGCACAATCGGGCACAGAAGACAGGAAGGCAAGGTGGAGGAGGAGCAGGAGAGAGTGGTTTCACAGGGCCATGATGAGAGTGGCTTAGGGAGACACACAGAGTAGAATGCCACTGAGCCATCTGCTGAGCTAGGACCCAAGAAGCTGCCATTGAACCTATCTACACTGGCACCATGGAACCAGTCCACATTATGGCCACAGGTGAAGCTAGCACCATGGAACCAGTCTGCACTGTGGTCACAGGTGAAGCTAGCACCATAGAACCTGAACACACTGTGGCCACAGGTGAAGCTAGCGGGAGCCATCTCAGCAGAGAAGTGCAGGAGGAATCTGATTGGAGTAAGCTGGAAGTGGATAGGCGTTGGCTGCATGGAGAAGGCAGGTAGTGACGTCTTGCGAGAATCTTGATAGGGTAGGGAGGACAGAGGCAGGACAGCAGCTGGGGGAGAGCGAGTCACAGGAGGATGCTGGGATCTTGTCTGTCCAGACCCACTACCTGTCCCTTTCTTGCTCTGTCCCTGGAGTGGACATGTTATGAATTCCATCAATGGCTCCCTTGTCCTCCATTTCCTGGGTGGATGCGGCCGAGAGACCAGCAGGAAGTGAGATGTCAGGACGTGAGATCAACACTGTCACTGCCTCCACTCTTCCTGCAAGGGTGATACTGGTTCTGCTCCTCCCTACACTAGAGGCCACAGCAATGTCTGGCATCTGTCTCAGAGGAACAGACTAGGATAGTCTGGAATAGTTCAGGAAGGGCGGGGACAGGCAGGGAGCAGAGACATTAGAGAAAAGTTCTGACAATCTACTTCTGAAACCCAGCCACTGAAGACTCTGGGGAGACGGTTCTACTGACACACAGGGGCACCATGAGTTGGAGTCGCCTTGATGCCCACTGGTTTGGGTGCAGGATGTTAGCTGTGAAGAGGAGGTGCCAGGAGGTAGGGGGAGATTAAAGGGCAGAAGCAGCTGATTTAGGGGTGGTACTGGACCCTTCACTCATTCAAGCAGTGACAATTTATCATGTACTGGGAATCATCCTGCTCTGATGGAGGGAAAGACCCAGCCTATTGCAGGAGACTCAGGACAGAGCAGGACAGAGACAAGGACATGAACAATTGTCCTGCCATGAGGTGAAGGCTATCACTGGGAGGCTTAAGTGTGTCTGGGGAGGCCCACGGAGGTAACAGTGGATAAATTTCTCTCAAAGAGAGGCAACATACAACAAACAAAGGAAAAGGTGAGTTGTGGGAAAGCAGGTCCATGAGAAGCTGTGCATTGGAGAACCGAGCATGGCTGATGGCAGAGTCCAGAGTGGGGCTTGGATGGAGGCTGGTGAGCTCAAGGGAAGGCCAGTGGCTCCCTGTGAGCACACAGCCTCGTCCTCAAGACAGCAGAAGACTCTGTCACCCCACAGGTGCCCTGATCAGAGCTGATTGCAGAGAGAGGATGTTAATCAGAACCTTTAGGAGGCTGTTGCATTTAGACCAAATACAAACAGGAGATGGATGGAAAAAGATGGACAGACACACATGGGAGACAAAGGAGAGAGATGGGTGGATACTCAGGATGTCAAAGCAGCATGTGGTGGGGATGGACGCATGTGGAGGTTGGAGTGATCCGGATGGGGGTGGGGAGCTCCCAGGACAGCCATGTGAGACCAGACAGATGGAGGAGCCAGTCCTTGAGACATGGAGCATAGGACAAGGAGCAGACTGGACCCACAGTGAAGGGACACAAGGTGCTCATTATTGGACAGGCTCAATCTGGGTTCATGGAGCACTATCCAGGCTGGGAATTCCAGGGTCTGAAATATAAGACAAAAGTCTGGAGATCTGAGGGTCACCAGCCCACTGGTGGGGGCTGAGGGTATGGCAGTGGGCAGGAGTGGCCGGAGGGGAGTAGCTGGCGTGACAGTGAGGAGAGGCCACTCTGAGGTGGCAGTGGGCGGGAAAGGCCGGAGAGGAGGAGCTGGCGTGACGGTGAGGAGAGGACACCAGGGAGGATGAGCCCACAGAGAAGCGCCGTCTCCTGTGCTGCTGTAACAGAGAGACCGCGAGTGAGTGGGGTTGAAGAGCAGGAATGTGTTTGCTCACAGTCCAGGAGGCTGGAAGTAGGAATCCTGCATGCAGGCCCTAGGAGAGGTTTCTCTCAGTGGGGTCCAGGGAAAGGTCCTTGGCTCTTTCAGTTTCTATAGGCCCTGCATTTTTCTGCTCTTTGGTGATCCCCACCTGGATCTATGTCCCCCTATCTGTACTTCCTTCTGTGTTCAACCTGCTCTTTTTATAAGTCAGAAGTGACTAGGTTCCTATAGGAACCTACACAGCTCTGGCCTTGTTAATGCAGCAAAGAAGACCCTATTCCCAAATGGGATCACGTCTACAGGGATAGGGGTTAGGATGCCAGCCCATATTTTGTGGGACACAAATCAGTCCATAACAGGAGGTCTGTTCGAGGAGGAAAAGCCACAGAGGTAGAAGCAAAGCTAGGGGCTTTCTAGTAGGCGAGATGTGTCCCGAAAGAGCAAGCTCTTAGGAGCCAAACATTGCCAAGAAGTCAAGATGCAGACCAAGGAGAGTCTAGGGATTAGCAAGAAGCCACCTGGGATCTGGCTGGAGGAGCTCCGGGGAATTGGACAGGAAGAGGCAAAGTCATGGCAGATTCGGGAACAAGTGGATGGAAGCCACAGGCCCATGATCAGCACCTAGGCAAGCTCAGTGAAGACGGTGAGCTCAGAGCTGAGGGCGACGTGCAGCTGAGACCCTGTTTGGCTCAAGATGGTGGAGACCTGGGCTGGTTCAATGCTGATATCAAGGGAAGCAAGCGATTCTAACCACAGCAGAGAAGAGGCGGATTTCTCTCTGAGACTGAGCCAACAAGGAACCAAAAGTCAGCACGACTTGGTATCAAAGAAGACAGTACTTCCAGTAAAATGGAAAACTGGTTAAAAATGTGGACAATGTCTAATTTACAGACTTCTTGAGAGCATCTATTGGCAGTTGAGTGCAGACGGATTCTCTGTCCAGAGATCAAATAAGGATGGGAATCAGGAGAGGTAAGCAGGCCTGGATGGCACTGGCTAACCAGGTGACCATGGGCTCCAGTTCTCAGGGTCTCTGGGAACCAGGGACAGGCACAGGGTCTACTCTGTGGGAGGGGATTCTGGTAGCACTTTGTCCCCCACACACTATTCCTCCACCAGGCTATGCACTTAAGGTCAGGGTGAGCCAGACACAAGCAGTGACCTCGCCTTTAGGTATTGTTATTGTTGCTGCACGCCCCTGAGTGCATTCTGACGCATAACAACCCATGGAGCAGAGGAGAACTGCCCCATAGGGTTTCCTTGCCGGGAATCTTTCTGGGGGCAGATCACAGCCAACCTTTCAGTTACAAAGGGAAGCCAGCTGACTCTGATCTTGGTGCTGAGCACAAGAAGGAAATATTCTGAACTCAATGCAGTCCTTCAGTGGGCTTCCAGGATGGATCCATCCTACCTGAGTGGTCTAAAAACTCTCAAGATCATAATTTAATGTAAAGGGCTGGTAGAATCCCCAAGATCCTCTTGTTGTTGTTGTAGTTATGTGCCACAGAGTCGGACCCAACTGATAGCAACCCCTCTTTGGGTATCACCATGGAAGTAGATTGCCCAACTTTCCTTCCGAGGAGTGGCTGGTGGGTTTGAACCACCAGCTTTCTGGTTGGCAGTCAAGTGCCTTAGGCACTATGCTACCAGAGCTTCCTGCAGATTCAAATTCAAACCCTCACTGGAGGAACTCATCTTCACCACTGGTCAAATTAGAGAAAAAGAAATGGAGGGAGATTTAACTATATTTAGAACCTAATGAAAATTAAAATGCTACAAGGGAAAATGTGTGAGATGCAACTAAACTTAGAAGAAAAATTACTTTCTCCAATGCTTATAGAACAAAGCGCATCTGAAATCGGTGACTTACATATTCAGCTTTTGAAGTTGGGCAGAAAACAAAATAAGCCCAGCACAACATGGTGGAATGATGAAACTAATGTAAGATAAATTAATAAGATAGGAAAAAAAAAAAAAACCTAAAACCACTGCTGTCGAGTAGGATCTGACTCATAAAATCCCTCCTTGGGTTTCTGAGGCAGTATCACTACAGAAGTAGATTGCCCAACCTTCCTTCTGAAGGGTGGCTAACGGGTTTGAACTGCCAGCCTTCTGGTTAGCAGTCAAATGCCTTAGACACTACGCCGCCAGAGCTCCTAAGATAGGAAAGAAACAGGAAAAAAAAAAAAAAGAAAAAGAAAAAGAGGGTCTACAAAGTCAACTGCTGGTGTTTTGACATTCTCATAAAATGACAAATCTTTGGTGAGACCCATCACAAAGAGAGATGACACAAATGAACAAAG
>NW_006921656.1:952872-954653 GCF_000298275.1 Orycteropus afer afer | reverse complement strand
GGGAGAGGGAAGGAAGGGCTTCTGGGAGGGGTAGAACAACCACTCCATCGGAACACAGGAAACAGTGGGCAACATACATGACATGACATTTTCAAGAGACTGGACATCGGGCCACACAAGGACAGCAATCTCTGAGCGAGGAGGACAAAGTGAGCTCTCTGATGCCTCCAAGTTTCTGCCTGGGGAGTTTTCAGGCAGTGAGTCAGGGAGGTGGAACCCAGGCAGAATCCTGAAGACTGTCTGGGTTAGGACCTGGAGTTGTGGGTCCAGGGAGACCAAGGTGTCTGAATCTCACAGAACAGAGAACCAGAGAAGAGGGAGCTACAAAGAGGGAGTGAGCCATGGCCATGAGAACGCTCAATGGAAAACTGATCCGCCCATGCCCGTGAGGAAACTGCCCAAGGTTGAGGAAAGAGCTGTCAGAAGGGATTAGAGGTCACAGGGCCTGAGGGACACACAGGGTTTAGAATAGTCCCTGTTACCATCAGCCAGGCTGGAAAACCTCATGGTTCATGAAGTGTTGGGTGTAGAACGCAGTCTGGTCTTGCCTCTGTAGCAGGGAATAAACGTGTTGGGGACCAACTAGTCAATTCTGCTCATAGCGACTCCATGTGACAGAGCAGAACTGCCCTCTAGGGCCCCCTAGGCTGCCATCTTTACAGGAGCAGGTCACCAGGCCTTTTCCCATGGAGCCACTGGGTGGGTTTGAACTGCCGACATCTCAGTTAGCAGCCAAGTGCTGAACTGTTGCACCACTAGGGCTCTTTAATTAGCCTTAGATTAAAGGCTGCTCTGGTTCTACCTAATAAACCCTGAAAGGAAGACCTGATGCTGTTCCCAGAGACCCAAATCCCAGAATAAACCCCAAGAATATTTCTAGGAATACAGACATACCAGACACCCAAAGAAGTAAAAGTCACTGTGTTTTAAAAAAATGGACAGGAAAAAAAAATTCCCAATAAGGAGGAGAAAAATCAATCAACTGACTAACCTAGAACCATACATATCACAGTCAACAGACGAGGACACCCAACAATCATAACCTTATCTAATATGTTCCCAAACTAGAAGAATGATTGAGAACGTCAAACAGAGAAATGGAAGGTTTTTTTAAATGATCCAAATTGGACTTCTGGAGGTGACAACAGCAATATTTGAAAAGAAAACTACAGTATAGGGACAAACAGCCAATGAGACAACACAGAGGCAATGCCTAGTAACCCAGAAGATAAAACAAGAGAAACTACGCAAAATGAAACACAGGATCAACAACACAACAGTGAGCTGTGGGACTCCTTCAGGCAGCCTACTACACTTGCTGATATTTGAAACACTAAGGACATGGCTGCCAGCAACACAGCAATATACAAGCCACACAGGTGACACACTGACAGACAGGTGGTGGCATGTGATGGAGCAGAATGACCTTTCAGGATGACACCGAATGGAGTCAATCAATCAGCTAAATGGGAGTTTCCATAAGGTGTGTTTTACCTCCACATGATAAGTGGCAATTTGGGCAGAATATTTACCAACTCTGGTGGCATAGTGCCTAAGGCACTTGACTACTAACCAGAAGGCTGGAGGTTCAAACCCACCAGCCACTTCTCAGAAGGAAGGTTGGGCAATCTACTTCCATAGTGATACCACCTCAGAAACCCAAGGAGGGATCGCTATGAGACAGATCCGACTCTATGGTAGTGCATTTGGTTTGGTTTGGTTCCCATCACCTGACCTACAGAGCTTAGGACACAACCCTACAGGAGTCACCAATCTGTCAC
>NW_006921656.1:949760-952487 GCF_000298275.1 Orycteropus afer afer | reverse complement strand
GGCATTTTCCAAATCAGGGGCAGAAACCCAGAAGGAGACAATGAGCTGAGATGAAAATACAATAAATGTTGACAAGGGGAGAGAAGTCGAGGTCGCAGGAAGACCAAAGACACAATCACAGCATTAAAATTGACACGGGGACAGCAAGGAAGAGATTTGACATGGCAGGAAATCTAATCAGAGGCAACCTTGAGAAGCTGCCTTACAACCCAGAGAAAAAAATATAAATAATCAGAATGTGAAGTGAGAAAAGTTTGGGGAAGACAGAGAATAGAAATCAAACTTGAAAAGTCTATGTGTTTCCAGGGGAGAAATCAGATAACTTGGAAAAGGAACAATTATAAAAAACGTAACAGAACAGGACTTCACTGGCTGGAAAAAGGACAGAGCAGAAAGGTCAAAGGACTTCTTCCCCCGACAAAGTTAGAGGATTGCTCCCAGCCTGGCGGTTATGTTTCTATGTATTTTATTGCAAGGATGGCTGTATCATCTTCTAGTATTCCATCAGGAAAAAAAAAAATGTATACACCCTGAAGGAACAAAAATAATGTTCAGCTCAGAATTCTCACCACCAATGATACATGCAAGACACACTGAAACGAAGTATATAGATGTCTGAGGAAAGTGGAGTCACCTCCACTCCTTACTCTGCCTTCTCACCCCTCCGGGGCAGCCGGTTGGGGGCTGACTGGGGCTCTGTCTTTCTGTCTCAGAATATGGGGCATCTCTGTTGCCAGAGAAGTACCTCACCAGCAGTTAGACTCTGACCTGCTTTCCAAGGCTACCTGGGTGGTGACAAGGAGAGACATGCCTCCACTGGGACCAAGAGAGTGGAGTTTGTGCTCTTCCCTTAGTTTGGGGACAGAGCAATTCCAATAAAACCAGAAACTCCAGGGATGAGGCAGCGAGTCTCCCATCAGACAGAAGGTTTTCCTGAGAAAGACCAACACTTAAACCTCCCAGCATTCATTTCTTGTTTCATGTTAACATGGAGGCAAGAGCAGCACCTACCTTGTAGAGGTAGAGTGCAGACAAAATGAAATTACACTTGTGTAATGGGAGTAATATTTTAAATATATTAATGTGCTTTTCCTCTTTCTCCTTCTCCCTAATCAGCCCAAGTCATCCATCTGCTTGGGAGGAGATTAGAATTTCTTGTATAAGGAAAGCAAAGAAAAAGGAGATAATGTTTAGCTTCTGACATTCAAAATAGATTTTTTTGCAGCAAACTCAGGGTTTTGAGTAGATATTATTCACGTCAGGGAACGATCCAAGTTTGTCATCTCCCCTGCACATGTCAAGAGCTAGGTTTAGCTACTCATGAGACCTAAATTTACTTGAGGGTGGTCTAGAGAGGAGGGGCCAGGGGGCTTACCCTTTTGGCCAGGGCTGGGGAATAGTGAGAAGAGGGAGACAAAATAGGAGAGGAATCAGTGAGGTGTTTTCCTGAGAAGCCAAAGGAAACCTGGGGGTCAGGGAAGCTTGTTCTGGTCCTTTCTGTGGTGTGAGAGGGGGCTGCTAAGGGCGGCTGACACCCCTGTGGGTAGTCCAGCACCAGGGACCAGGTCACAGACTCATGTGGCTTCCATGGGGCATCCATGCAGAATTGGGAGCCGTGGACTTGCTGTGGGTGCTTGGGGTTGACACAGAAATCTCCATAGCAAAGGGTGTCTCACCAGTGACAGCAAGGAGAATGAAGGCCAGCAGGGCACAGCCTGGAACACTTGGTAGCAAAACAGGAGTCAGCCCTGGGCTGTTGACTCCAGATGGCCTTCCATCCAGTGCTGCCTGGGGCATCCTCTCTAGGAAGGGCTCAGTGGGGAGTCGGGGTGAGTAGGGGTTGAGTCCCTGCTCTTGTGGAACCACATTCTAGAGAAGGAGGTCACCGTGTGACAGCTGACATGAGCAATAGTGAGTATGGAGGGTGATGGAAGATGGTGGTACTTGCAGACAGAGTCTGAGCATCAGGACCTCCTGAGCTACCTAGATGGGTCCCAGGACTGGACTTTGGTGGAGGGAGAGAATAAGGAAGGAGGAACAGAGGAAGGTCCCCAAGCTGAGAGCCACCTGAGAACTGTCAAACACTCAGATTGGAACAAGTTAGTACCTGGGACAAGGTGGTACCTGGGAGTGACAGGCTCATGGTTTCATCCTTCTTGTAGAGGAGACTGAGTGTTGCAAATGCTTAAGGGGCCTGGCTGCTGACCTAAAGTTTGGGGGTTTGAGTCCACCCAGACATGCTCTAAGAAAAGACCTGGGGACCTACTCTTGAGAAATCAGACCGACAGCCCTGTGGGCCACAGTTCTGTTCTGACGTGTGTGCGGCTGTTGTGAGCTGGAGCCTGGTTGGTTCTGGCTGGTGCTCACAGCGGAGCAGCACAGCTTCAGACACAGAGGAACCACCTCTTGCTGCCCCAGCTAAGTCAAGGGCGTGATTGTGTAACCCCAGCCCAGGTGGGCCTGGCCTGGAAGCTGCACCAGCAGGGCCGACTGTCTCCCTGGGGCCAGGGGGGGAGGAGGCCACAGGTACCATCAGGCTGGGGGCTTCCCCAGACCAGATTCACCCTCCAGCCTTGCTTTCCTCCTGTCCTGCCACCTCCCTGGAGCTGCAAGGCCTGCTCCGCCCACAGGCCCAGGCCCCATTCCCATCAGCTCCCACCCCTTGGCCCACTTCCCAGTCCCTGCTTCAGGCTGGCAGCATGAGAAACCCTGCCTGCCGTGAGGGTC
>NW_006921656.1:946529-948467 GCF_000298275.1 Orycteropus afer afer | reverse complement strand
TCGTCATTCTGAACCCCAGTGTCCAGTTGCTGTGACCACATGGACACCACCTCAGAGGATCCCCTGTCACCTGCTAGCCCACAGGCATCCGGCCTGAGCCGATCAGCATGGGGCCCAGCTCAGGGAGTGTGTGCAAGGCCCCTGGGCTGGGCAGGTTTAGAAGAGTTACCTGACTCCGGCTGAAAAAGAGGGCAAAGAGGACAGATAGGAGCTGGGGACATAGCTCTCTGCACAAGCAAGGGGCTCGTTCCCTAGCCTCATTTCAGCAAAACATTTTATTTCATCCAGTACAAGCAAAATACTGTTATTTCAACATGCAACCCACACAGAAAACAAGCAATTCACACAAAAAACACACAATCCACGCGGAAAATATGAAGCCACATATAAAACAAGCAAGCCACACAGAAAACATGCAAGCCTCATATAAAACCTGCAAACCAGACAGAAAACACACACTCTGCACAGAAAACATGCAGTCAATACACAGCTACTTATGCACATGTGTACACTGTGCTCTGGATCACATCTTTGATTTGTGGCATGTGTTTCACACTTGGAGCTCATCTCAGTCCCAACTGGCCACACATCAAGTTCCCCACACCCACGTGTGCTTCTGGCTACCGTGTTAGACAGCTGTAGTGAGGACAGTGCAATGTCTGTGTCCTGTTCTATATCGTTACTACAGCACTGCAAATATTACTCCCCCACTGCAATACCCGCAGGCAGGGGTGGCTCGGAGCTAGAGCGCTCACCTTCCCCGCGTGGACCAGGGTTCACTTCCTGGTCATCCCACCTCGTGCACAGCCCCCGCCCGTCTGTCCGTGGAGGCTCGAGGGCGGCCATGATGCTGAAAAGGTTTCAGCAGAGCTTCCAGACAGAGAGACCAGGGAGAAAGGCCTAGAGACCTCCTTCAGAAACTCGGCTATATATTACAGTTGCCCTCATGGTCGCCAGGGGCCCCGCAGGGCTGTGGGGAACTTGAAACATGATCAGTCGATCAGCCACCGAAAGCCCCATGGGTGCCTCTCATCACAAGTCAAGGGAAGGAAAGCCCTGTGGGTCCCCTCATCACAAGTCCAGGAAAGGGTTTCACTAAAGAAGAAATAGTCTTTGATGGTTACCAGGGATGGGGGTGGGAGAGGGAGGGAAAACCACTAACAAGAGGAGAGACCAAGAAACACAAAACAGAAAAACCCTCTGGATCCCAGCAGCCCGATCTGGGATATTGTCATTTCAACATGTCACTTACATACAGCATGCAATCCACACATAAACCCAATTGCGGGGAGGCGCCGGCTTGGCAGCGCCGCGTTCCATCGCGCACAGGGTTGCTGGGGGTCGGGGACCGACTTGACAGCTGCTGCCGATGACAGCCGTGCAATCTCCTGAGCAGAGGAGAGCGGACAGAGGCGAATGAACTCGGCCTCCGTTTACCACTCAGCTCCCAGGATGGAGAAGTGAGCCCCTGGGATGGAGGAGTGGCTGGGGCTCCCGGGACGGACGGCACGACCTGCCCCTACCTTGTCTTTGACCCCAGCTCCATCTCAGGCTCGCGCTCATGGGCCCTCGGTAAGCGTGTGCTGACCGAAGTGGACAGACAGACGTGGACAGAGCTGGGGATGTTGTGGGCTGTGGAGACCCCAGGAGGTGCCCTGGACTCGCTCTCCCTGGAGCCGTGCCTGGGGCCCCCACACCACACTCCACCCGCCTTGCCCGTGTTTCCCAGACACACTAGCCTGTTCTGGAACAACCCACACGGCCCGCTGCGGCGCTGAGGCAGACACGCGTGGAACATTAGAGCTCTCTTCGGCAGCCCCCTGCTTCCAAAGTTCAACAAACACCAAAGCGAAGGGGACGTTAGCTCCCAGGCAACGTTGACATGGTGACAGATCAGCACTGACTCTTCTTAGGAAATTACCTCTGCGACGCCATGTG
>NW_006921656.1:939075-946119 GCF_000298275.1 Orycteropus afer afer | reverse complement strand
GAGGAGGTGGCATCGTCACACATGCTGTGTGTCACGCACAGAGGCCTCTAATTAGGGTCAGCTGACAGGCCTCTCAGAGCATGGAGGCGGACAGGGCCGTGGAGAGCCCATGTGGGCCCCTAGGGTCCCCTGTGTGGGGGCAGGAACTCTGATGAGCCAACTCCACTCACGCCCCGTCCCACCTGTGCACAGGTGAGCACTGAGATCCCGCCAGCCTCCCTCAGCCCTCCCTCCTCAGGGCACCTGTCCCACCTCTTCTGCTGGTCTTCATCTGAAGACCGCCGCGCACCTGCCCACGGTTCCAGAAGCTTCTCTGGGACCTCTGTGCTGTAGTTTCTCCTTCCGAGCCAGGATGACTGGGTGTGTATAGACAGTAATAGGACCAGCTGCGATACCTGCAGCATTAGGCTATGGGCAGGCTGTGGGCTCCCACTCCTGGGCCCATGGCTGGAGTCAACAGCGGGGCCAGGGTAGCACCAAGGAAGTAGAAGGCCTGAGGGCACACCTGCCATCCCCCAGACTCTTCACAAGCCCGGTGAGAGCACACAGGCTAAAGTAGTTTGGAGCCCCCTCGTTCTCACAACTAAGAGGTTGTGAGAAAGCCATCCGAGTGCACGGCCAAGGCAGCAGAGTGGATGCTGGACAAACTTGCCCAAAGGAGCATCTTTGCAGAGAAAGGAGGATGAGCAAAGGTGTAGTGGGTGGGGCTGGGTGCGGCCCCCCCACCACGTCCCCGCCACCGGGTCATTTGCTTCCTGCCCGTCCTGCCTGGGCCCTGTCACTGCGCCCACCGTCCTGTGAACACAGTCCAGCCACATGCCCGCGACCAGGCTTAGCTGGGGCAGTGGCAGGTACTCGGGATCGGTGAAAGGACAGGCTCAGGTGGGCGGCCGGTGGGCCCGCAACACCCGCTCAGCCGCTGGGCTCGGGTGCGCTTGCCAAGCTCGGCCTCTCAGCTCTGCCGGCTCCAGAGCGGAGTCCAGGGGTCCTTGTCATGTGCTTCCTGGGCCGTGAAGGGTGCTGCACAGAGGCCCTCGCCGGGTGGGAGCTGGAGATGCATGCTGAGGGATGGTGAAGGTGGCAGACCTTCGCCCAAAGCGTCAGCAGACGCGGGGACCCTCATGTTCCCTCCTGCGGCCTGGCTCCAAAACACCTCCTCCCCGTCTCCATCCTGTCATTGCTCTCCCCTCCCCCAGGGTCCTGGGCCCAGCACTAGTAACATCTTGGATGGGATGACAGCTCAGACGTTTCGATGGTCTGGAGATGGGGCAGGACCCTTCAACGTTTCGTCTGCTGTGTGGAAGGCGGCTGTGAGTCACAGGGACTCGGCGGTAGCTGACAGCAGCAGTTCTTTGTTGGGGGCGGGGGGGCGGTGAGTCCTGTGCACTGCAGGGTGTCGAGAAGCAGTCCTGGCCCCCACCCATTGTGACAATCGGAAATGTCTCCAGATGGTGCAGAAAGTTCCCTCGGCTTCAGAGCCACCTCTATTGGGACCCATTAACCCGCTCTGTTACCTGCTGTCTGAGCAATTGGGCTCCCGTCCCCAGGTGGGCATGGGGCTTGCACAAAGCCAACCTGAGTCGTGGCCGTGTAGTGATAGTGATAAGAGCGACGCAGACCTGGCCAAGGACCACGTCCTTTACACACATCCCTTCGCGTAGCTCTCACGGAGACCCTGTGAGGCGGGTCACTGCCAAGCCCAGATGTGAAAGCAGAGCTACAGTAGCAGCTTGGACTTGATCCGAGTCCCAGCCATTCAGGTCCATGGCCCGGCCCTCAGACACTCAACTCCCTCTGCCGGGAAGGGCCTGGGGGTCCCGCTGTAGGGGCTCAGACTCCCTGGGAGAGCAGGAGGCTATTACAGGTATGGCTGCAGAAGGGGTGGCCTCCCTGACCACCCACCCCCAATTCTAGGCCACTCATTTCACTTAGTAGGTGCTGGAAAACTTACACACTTGAAATAGGCATTACTAAAAATGCTGAGGAATCCCTGGGGTGGAGGGCCACAAACACTTCACCCTTGACCACCAGCCAAAAGGTTGGCAGTCTGAACCACCCAGAGGTGCCGCGGAAGACGGGGCTGGAGACCTGCCCACTCTGCACACATGGGGTCGCCCGGAGTCGGAATCAACCACAAGCAAAGCCAGCATCTCCCCGCGATGTGACTGCTCTCGTAGCTGGCGGAGAGGAGGGTCGAGCTGCCCCAGCTAATTGCAGGGTCTGCGTAGCGGGAGTCGGCGCATCTCCATCGAAACCAGCTTATTATTGATCGGAGCCTCAACAGGCGGGGAGCTGGTGGCCAGGGGGTGCCAGCAGCCCTCGTCCCTCCATGGCTGGGGCCCCGAGCTTTCCTTAAACACTGAGACAATCGCCATTTAATATCGTCTGTGCAAATGAACGGTTCCTCGAGCAAATAATAATAATAAAAATAAAGTCCCCGAGAAGCCAATTAGACACTGCAGCTTGCGCCGGGTGACGGCCTTTTTACTAAACGTGACTTCCAAGCGCAGCTGTGTCATCCCGTGAACAATCGGCCCCTCTAGCTGGTGTGCAGACAAACGTAGGCCCTTCCGTCAGCCGCTGAGAAACCCCGTGGGAACAGTTAGATAAGGCGGCAATTTGTGCAAGAGATTTTCCTACAGAGCAAGGGGGGCGGGGGACCAGGGAGAAGCCCACAGGCCGTCTGGGGTCAAGAGGCTTGATGTGGTGTAGGGGGACAGTTCAGCCCCTCACAGGAAGTCCAGCCACCTCAGACTTCCGTGCAAGGACGGCAGCCAGTAGCCTCGCCGCACCTCTTCCAGCCTGTGGACCAGCACGGGGATGCTCAGGTTGGGGGCGCAGAGCCCTTTAGGGTTTGGGAAGCTCTACCGGGGCTGGCACGAACAGTGAAGCACTCTACCAAATGGTTGGTGGTCCAAACCCACCCAGAGGCACTTCGGCAAACAGGCCTGGTGACCTGCTCCGAAAGGAAGCCTCCCCTCTTCCCACAGCACCCCTGCACCGAAGCCTTCTGCTCTGGGCCTCACCTCTGCCAGCTACAGATGCAGGGCCTGAGAGGAACTTCTGTGGGAACCATCCTCAGTAGACCACCCAGAACCAGGGGTTCTTCTCCCGGGCACTGCTGGCGTGGGGGCTGCATCGTGCTCTGGGCTGGGCACCCTGTGCACCGTGGGGCTTTGGCCAGTGTCCCTGGCCTCCACCTGCCAGATGCCACTAGCAGCCCCCCAGTTGTGACAGCCCACAACGTCTGCAGACATTGCCAAACATCCCCAGGAGCAGACCCACCAGGCTGAGAACCGTCCCCTCTTGACTCCGGGCGTGAGGACGAGCTCCTGGGGCCCCTGGATCTCCGAGCAGAGCCCGCACGATGATGCCTGTTACTGGTGGTGTTGGCTAGCGGCTGTCGAGTCCATCCTGGTCGGAGTGCCCAGAGTGAGGAAGGGTGGTCGTGCCCACCTGGGCTGCAGAGAAGGCCCTCAGGCCTGCACTGGGCTGTCCCTGAGCACCCCCCACCCAGTGCCCCCACTCTGCACCCCGTCCCACTCAGTTCCCTCCTGCTGTCTGACTTCGACTCTGCTGGTTTCCTGTGACAAAGCCCCTTTATTCTTAGGACCCCACGACACAGGCTTGTGTGCAGGGAAAACGAGTCCCTGCCTGGCCACCATGGTCACCGAAGGGAGGGGATGCCGCGAATCGTAGATTTCCCCTAATCTCACGTGAATGCAGGGAAATGGCCTGGCACAGTTGTCCCGTTTCCCCTGCACCCAGGATGGAGTCCTGCTCTGTTCCGCTGAGGCCTCTTTCTCCATGATCATCCACGGTGGCTGCCGTTCCAGGTCAGTGCGGCCCACTGAGCCTCATCTGTTCCAATAGCTGCATAATGTCATGGGGCCCCCACTTCCCACAGACGTACCCTCAGGACCGGGAGTGCCTGCAGGGAGGGTGGGCTCATTCTGCTCAGTAACCCCAACAGCACACATGCACACACGTGCACACGCACACACGAGCATGTGCACTCACATATGCACAGCAGCACATGCACACGTGTGCACATGCATACACCCCCATATGCGCACCCACAATCATACCATGCACATGTACGTATCCACACACACGTGTCCACACAGTGTGTGTACACTCATGTGAGTGCAGTGCACATATGTGTTCACGTACATGCACATGAAGACATATATGTTCACAGAGACACATGCACACATACATGCACATACACACTCACCTCCTGTGGCCACAACCCGTGAGTCCCTGAACTGTCCTTGGCTGACCTGCCCTCATCTCTTCTCCTTCAGACAGACTGTCCTGCGCCCAGTGAGAGCGCTAAGCACAGAGCACCCACAAGGGGATGTGGGGTTAATGGAGCCAAGAGCCTGGCATTTGCCCTATGAACCCCAGTTCCCTGCTTGGACACAATGCGTGGACCTGTGACCATGATGTCCAGCCTGGACAGAGGTAAAGCGCCCCTCTCTGGGACACAGCCCCACTGCTCTCCTCAGACAGGGCCACGGCAGTAGGCTGACACCCTCAATTCCAGGTGAAAACTCCCTGCTCAGAAAACGGCAGAGGGCCGGGACTTCTGTCCTCCTGGGCCTCTTTCTGAATGCCCTGCCCCAGCCTCATGTAACCCTCCTCAGGATACCACCTGGGAGTAATCTGATGGGGAGGGAGGGCACGGTTTCACGGGGCAGTCCTGAGGTCCCCTCTCCTCAGATCTGGGGCAGGCTCCCCCCACCATCACTCCCACCAGCTCCACTCCTCCTGGAACCTGGAGCCCCTCCTCCCCGCTGTCACACAGCACCACACAGCCATGACACTCTCCTCCTGACAGCTGACAGGCCGGGTCCCCAGGATCCGATCACAGCTGTCGCTGTGCCTGGGTGGCAGGGGGAGGCTAAAATGAAAAGCCCTCCAATCCTGGTTGCCTGTCGGCTGCAGGCTCCCTGACAGCCAGAGCCGGCTCTAGTTCCCAGTGATGCCCCAGGCTCTGGGCCTGCTCAGCTCTGTGTTGGGTGACTCTGCAGAGGGGTTGAGGCCTCCCCACTGGGAAGAGCTGGGGGAGGGGAGCCTGCGAGTCACCTCCTCCCACCTGCTCACCGAGCAGCAGGGACCTGAGGTGCTGTGGAGGTGGGATTGTCCTCATCCCTCCCCTCCACCTTCAAGGGTCAGGACTCCTGCCCTGTGTCCACCAGCAGCAGCGTCTCCCAACTGGGCCCGCCCTTGCCCCTCGGAGTGGGAGCCTGTGTCCATCCAGTGTCCTGGCTGCAGCCACCTCCCTTGTAAGAGATGGGGAACCAGACTCTGGGTGACCCCTATGAAGTCCCCTCACTGCGCAGGGTTCCCTGACCTCTGCTTCCCCATGCCAACCTGGGAATGGATGCCAGGAAGCTGAGGAAGGATCTGGGGTTCACACGGCTGGGGCCAGAGGCAGGGGCACCCCATGACTCTGCAGCTTGAGCTCTTTACGCCATCCTGCCACCCACTCGGGCCTGCAATTTCCTCTTCAGAGGCTGACGGTGGCTGAGGGGTTGGAGGTGGTGTGGTCAAGCATGCAGGCTGTGAGGATGGGGAGGACAGCATTGGGACAGACCTAGAAGGGACAGCCAGGTGGCTGAGCAGGCCCACAAGCTGCTAGGCCAGGAGGTCCAGGAAGTGGGGGGCGTTTGCAGGGGAGCCTGGTCCTGGGGGGAGGCCTGGGGCTTGGCTGTGGTGGGAAGGGGTTCCTCCCACCTCTGTGCACCCCCACAAGCTCTAAGCTCTCTTTGCAGGGGCATGACCACCCCCACCTAAAACAGCAGACACCCCCTCTCCCCACGAGCCCCCATGCTGACAAGCTCTTACACATATGATCTCATCTTCCTGCCCCCAGGGCAGACGGGGGGCCTGGTGCTTCCAGCAGTTGAGGGACAGGCCCAGGGTCCAGTTGCCCAGCACAGCTGTGACACAAGGCCCTGTGGCTCCCTGGCTCATGCTCCGGAAATGCTGCCCAGCGGGTCTGGGTCAGGGCCACCGTGCACACACGGGCGATGCCAGTAAGAGGAAATGAATGGCCCGGGAAGGAGCAACTGAGCCCCTTCACGGGTGAGCAGAAGGTGACTTGGCAGGGCCACCATCGTCATCCTGATGTGCGGGCAGTGGTGGGGCTTGTCAACTGGGCCTGCCAAGAGCAGGACCTCTGGGTCTTTGCACCCCATCCAACCCACACGGCTGCCTCCTGACCTGCACCGGGCCCCTATTCCAGGCATTGGAGGGGACAGGGCACAGAGGACAGGGATGCCCTGTGCCTCACCCTGCAGAGCCCCAGTTGCCTGGGTGGCAGGGTCCCCAGGGAAGCAGATGTTCCAGGGCCACCCACTGCTCTTGTCCTGCCTCCCTGGCTGACTGGCTCTCAGACCCGTATGGCCGGGCTCGCGCCCTCTCAGAGCCTCACTTCTCCCAGCCTCCCAGTGCTCAGCTGCACGTCTCCCAGGAGTATGTTAGGACTGCCCCTCCACGGCCCTTATCCAGGCTGAATGGGCCCCACCAGGGCCCTGGAGTGGACAGTATGTGGTCAAGGTCAGACCGAAGCACCTGGTGAGTGAAGCCCTGGCACCGGTAGGCTGCCATGTCACCAGGCATAGAGCTGAGTGCACGGACGAGCAGGGGATGTAGGGGAGCCCAGAGGAGGGCCCCATGCCCCACCCTGCTCCACAAAGCTGGCCACGGAGCCCTCGGACTCTGTCCGGAGCCTGGAGGGGAACCAAGCGCACACAGGGTGCAGCCCCGGCCCAGGCTGATCGGGCTGCGAGGACTTTCAGGGTCACCATCCCCTTCCTGCTCCTAGAGGCTGTCGGCTGCAGGCTGCTCTGCTCAGCCCCCGGGGGGCAGCGGGGGGGGGCAGCTTGGAGAGGGCTCAGGGAGAGGCCCGTCCTGCACTGAGGGCGAAGTGATTGAAGATAATGCCCAGCGGCGGGGGTCCCAGCAGCACATAGAGAAGCTGCTGTCAGCCACGCCCCAGGGGCCGGGCCAGGAGCTCCCAGGGTGAGAGAGGTG
>NW_006921656.1:931882-938734 GCF_000298275.1 Orycteropus afer afer | reverse complement strand
CCCTGTCTTCTGTCTCTGCCTCTCACCCCTTCCCATCCCTTTCTCTCCTGTCTCTCCCTCTCCTCTCCTCCCTCCCTCCTTCCCCCCTCCCTGTCTCTCCCTCCTTCCGCTCTCCCTCCCTCCCCCTTCCTTTCTCTCCTGTCTGCCCCCTCTTCTTCCCTGAGCAGCTGGGGGCACAGAGCCTAGGAGGAAGGGGAGACACTTCAGAGGAACTTCTTGGGGTGCCGATGCAAGGCCATCTGCACCCCCACCTGACAGTGGACACTGCCATGGGCTGGGACAGCGACCGCGGGGCCAGCGGAGTGCCGACGGGAGTGGCTGAGCAGATGAGCCTGCTGCAACAGCGGCGCTGAGGGCCGCCCGACGGCTCAGGGACTGGGCGGTCCACGGGGGCTGGTGGCTCAGGTTCAGACCGAGCCCCAGATCCTCACCATCTCGTCCCACCTCTGGAAATAGGGCAACAGTTTGCTTCCACAGGAGCATGAGGCCGGCCACATGGGCCCGGGGAGGCCCCTTACCGCACTGGAGCCAGACCCAGGCCCACCCCCCTGGGACGTGCCCTGCTCCCCAGGGCCCACAGACAGCCCTGCCTCCAGGGGACCCTGAATAGTCATCACAGCAGATGAACAGGGAGCCAGCAGCAGCCAGCGTGAGCTGGCCAGGCCTCACTCTGGACGGAGCACCCAGCACCATGCCCACCGGCCACAGCCACACGCAGACTTTCAGCCACATCAGCAGTTTGCAAAATGCCAGCTCTGAGCGGGGGACCCTCGCGGGCTGTGGTCACTGCCACCTGTCTGGTTCTGACATGTTGTTGTTGTTGTTGTTATTTGCCCTCGAGTCGGCCCCAACTCATAGCGACCCCTCCTTGGGTTTCCGAGGCAGTATCACTACGGAAGTAGGATTGCCCAACCTTCCTTCCGAGGAGTGGCTGGTTCTGACATAGCCCAGCCTATACAGGCAAACGAGAGCAACGTCCGTCCACAGAAGGATCCAGAAAAACAGGGAGGATGGGCAAAAAGGCCAGGGCCCCAGCTCTTTCTGAGGGTCCCGCAGTGAAGCCGCCTCAGGCCATCTCGGCTCCCTTCCCTGCCCGCGGTTCACCGTGCTGCCCAGTCTGCACTGGAATTCTCCCCGGGACCCGACGGGCCTGCCCTCCAAGCAGCACACCCACCCAGATACCGGACCTGAAAAGTCCTGCTAACAGCGCACCAGTGGTCTGCCTCCTCCCGGGTTCGACTCAGGCCACGCCTGCCTTTCCCTCACCAGCTAGATTAGGGGCCTCAGAGGGAGCCAAGACGCAAGGGTTGTTGGGCCTCCGCCTGCATCAGAGAGACCAGATGTGTGGGTCTCTGTGTGCCAGGACTTCTGCTGCTATGAGTGACAGCTCACCAAAGTGAACAGGCTCTGCCCAAGAAGTAGCGTTTCCAGCTGAGGCTGAGGCGTCACGGGCACGCTGGCTTCAGGTCCAGCTGGATGCAGGAGCACAGTCAGCATTCGCAAGCCAGGACTCATCCCGTTTTTGTCTTTGTTCTCCTCCATGGGAGCTCCATCTTTGGGCTGCACGTCTGCCAAAGGGCCCCCAGATGCTCCAGGCCACATGTCCTCAAGTTCAAGTTCAACAGGAAAAAAGACAGTGAGATTCTCGTCCCCCAAAAGTAGGTGCTCTGAGGCTAACTCACTGGTCGGGGAACACACACCCAGCCCTGAACTGGCAATGGGGATGGGGTCCGGGGCCTGGTCCAGTCCTAGGAAATGGACTCCTCACAGTGCCCCAGGTGGACTGCGCATAGGGCAGATCCTACCCTGTGGGTCTCTTGGCGGAAGGCAGGGGAATGGAAGCAAGCTGCCAAGCCCCTCATCTAGTCTCAGGTCTTCTCTAAGCCCCGCTCCCCACCAGGTGTGCCCTGGCGATGCTCAGGTGGGCCAGGGCCAGCACAGGATGGAGAAGGCGAGCAGAGGCGGGCCCTGCCCCTGGAGGCCTCGGCTCGGAGAGGCCACCACGGCTTCTGCCCAAGCCTGTCAGCCAAGGGCAGTCCAGTGCCCACGGCCGCGTCAGCCGGAGCGGGGCCACAAAGCTGAGTGTCACCTTCTCATCGCAATGCAGGGAGTCAAAACTGGCAGCGGCCATCTGACCTCCAGGAACACAAGTCACTGTCTTGGATAAGTTCGTCCTGTTTATCAGAGGTGCAAATGTGTCTCCGTGGAGGTGGGGAGCTTCCGTTGTGGGGCTGCGCCCCGGCCCCGGGCTCTAGCTGCTGCTCCACGGCCTGGGGCCGACTCCCTCCCTACAGCCCCCAGGCATCTCTTCCTTGGCAGCTGGCGCCTGATGGAACGCCAGGCTCCCTGGCTCTTTGGTGGTTCCTGGAAGCCACTTCGCCCGCAGTAGGAGAACGAAGCCAGGGCCAGGCAGCCCTCCATCAGCCCAGGGCCCTATTCTTAGGAACACTATGTGGGCCAATTAGAGTGACGTTTGGAATGGCGGAGCGGGCTCAGCTGTGCGCCAGTAGCAGCAGTGCCCGTCTGTCGCGCGCTGTGTCCCCAGCCGGCCCCGTGTGTGCACAATGAGGGTCAGTCTGTGGTTCCAACGGTTCTGAGGCCTGTGGCACTTACGGTGCACAGGGTTGACCTGCTCGGCTGCTAACCAGAACGTTGCAGGCTCAAGTGCACCCCAAAGGCCCTCAGAAGAAAGGCTGGAAACTCAGCCTGAGGTCTGACAGTGCCCCGTCCCCTCTGACCCCAGGAGATAGCCAGGAGCCAAGATCAACTCCTCTGAGTCTCCTTGACAGCAGCTGGTGTGAGGTCATCTGAGCATGGCAGTGACGGGAGGGAGTGTGGGCTCACACGTGTGGTGTGCATGTGGTGTGTGTGTTCATGGTGTGCATGTGACGTGGGTGTGGTGTATCTGTGTAGTGTATGCATGTTGTGTGCATGCGTGTGTGCATGTGTGTATGGTGTGCATGGAATGTGGGGGTTTGCATGTATGCACTGTGTGTGTGCTGTGTGTGTATGTGTATGGCGTAGGTGGTATACGTGCTGTGTGTGTATGATGGGTGCATGTCTGTGTCTTTGTGTGTATGTGTGGTGTGTGTATCTGTGTGTATGTGTGGTATGCATGTGTGTGCCTATGTCTGGGCATGTCTACATGCACTGTGCATGTGTGCACATGTGTGCATTATGTGTGTACATGTCTATGTCTGCATGTGTGTGTATATGCATGGTGTGTGTGGTGTGTGTAGCATGCATATGGTGTATGTGTTCATGGTGTACATTGGCATGGGTGTGGTGTATCTGTGTAGTGTGGGGATGTTGTGTGCATGTGTGTATGGTATGTGTGATATGTGGGGGGGTGCATGCATGCACTGTGTGTGTGCTGTACATGTGTGTGTGGTGTGGGTGGTATGTGTGTGTGCATGTTTGTGATTGCATGTGTGCGTATATATGGTGTGTCTGTGGTGTATGTGTGGCATGTATGTGGTGTGTGTGTCTTTGTGTCTATAAGTGGCACGCATGTGAGTGCATGTCTGTGTGTGGTGTACATGTGTATTTGGGGGTGGTGGGGAGGTTGGGTTGCTTGCTGTGTTTGAGTATGTAAAGCAGAGACAGCACAGAGGAGTGGACGGGAAGTGTCAGCCCTGGGAGGCCCCAAGAGCCAGACTGAAGTCAAGGCCTGGCAGTTTCTCCCCATCAGGGCTCCCCGGTGAAGGAACAGACTGGTGTCCTAGGGGTGGGGAATCCTGTCTGGGTCCAGAAGGGACCATGGAAGGCGACACATCCATCCCAGGGACCAGCACCACGATCCTGCTGGGAACACATCTGCTGGGGTTCCTTCTAGCTCCAGCCGCAGGAGGAAGTCCTGGCTGCCCTGGCTTGTCCGCTCTCCCACCTGAAAGCATCCTTGCACTTAGGCCACGGGCCTTGTTGTGTAGGTTGTCCTGAGGCCCCATGCTCCAGGCCCTGAACGACACGTCAACAGCAGGGTTTCCTTTAAGGTCCCTCCTGGTCCGTGAGCCCAAAAGAAGCTGGAGGAGTTAGGGCAGGGGGCGGGGAGGAGAGGCGAGAGGTGAGAAAGTGACTGACTGATTCAAGCACTCGCGGAGTGCACTGAGCCCAGGTTGTTCCTCCCGGCTGGGACTCGGAAGGCAGCTCGGGGGCTGGCCACACCTGGAAACAAGGTATGTGCCAGGGCTCCCGGGGATTCAGCCCAAGGACAAGAGATGGAGGCCAGAGACCACGGGGAGAGGGGAAGAGACCACGCTCTCCCCACCCCCAGCCTCAGGCCAGGGCTTCTCAGCCCCTCAGCCCTCTGCATGGTTCCCATTTCTGAGCCCTATCATGTCCACTGCATGCAGCTGGACGTCTGTCCAGCAGGCATCATGCCTGGGTGCCCTGCAGTGAGGGACAGTGTTGGTTCCAGGGACTCAAGCATCTCACCTTGGCTGTGGCCCCGGGAGGAAGGGTGGTGGGACCAGGACATCTCTAGGCCAGGCCCCAGACTGGAGCTTACAGGCAAGGACTATAAGGTGGCAGACACCCTCCCAGCTCCCTCTGCCTCTCTTGGCTCCTGTCTTTCAGCTTTTATGTATTTAATCTTCATGACAAATGTTTGAGGTAGAGCTGCTATTTTGTGTCCTTTAAGTGATGAATAAACTGAGATCTAGAACCATTCAGTAAACTTTTGCTGAATCTCCCAGCTTAGAACTGGAATTCAAGTCCAAGTCTTAACCTAACATCTTGAACTGGAATTCAAACTCAGATCCATCTGACTTCTACACTAACAGCTTGATGGACATGGAAGACTCAAAGAAGACAGTCCACAAACATGTTGGGAGACACATCAAGACAGTGTCGTGTTGGGAGCACACAGGTACGGAGCATGTCCACTCCCCTTTGAAGCGAAAGCTATGATTGAAAATTTGCTTGTCTTCAATACTCTCTCAGAATGTCCAGGGTAGACTGCACCCAAGTTTGGAGACACATGGTGCCGATATACAAGGGACTTTATCTTCCTGGGAAAAATAAGTGCAAGTCAGATGGAACTCGTACAACTAATGGTGTTGGCCATTCAACAGCATTGATTCAATAAGCCCAAACACATGGGTGTTGTACCAACTGTCAAATTAGTCCTCATTTTCTCTGGACCTTGGACAGGCAGCCTGGATCAGTAGGAATTTGGGTGGTTTCTATTGAAGTTATTTGGGTAATTGCTTCTGTTTCTGGTTTCCCCATTAAATGGTGTGTGTTGGAACCCAGTGTCTGCCCAGGACACAGAAACTGAGAAGACAGAGGAGGTCACACAAGCTTGTGGTCCGGTTAGGGAAAAAAGAAGATTGTGTGAGATGCCCTCTGCTTCTAGGTTTCATTGAACATGTTGCACAAAACCAGCCCTCCCACGGAATAGCCACCAGAGCCGGATCACATGCGAGAAAACTTGTGACTGGAGGCCTGGGAGGGTAACGGGGCGCGGGGTTAGAGACGGCCCTGAGGGCAGGGAGCCCTGGGGAAGAGGTGGAGCTTCTCTGCTGCTCTTTCCTGGGAATCTGCTGATTTCCCTTCATGGCATAGAATCCAAACAGAAATCCACCGCTCACGGGTCTGGAAATACCAGAGAGAGGAGGTCGGGGATGTGGAGGGAGTAAGGCTTGAGGGATCGAGATCCATGAGAGGAGAGAATTTCAGAGAAGGGAGTCTAACATTTTGCATACATTTTCCCCTTGAAGATTTTTCCAAATCCCAACCCTCACGGGAGTAAGAGGCCTACAAATGAAGCATAAACCAGCTCCTCGGGGCTAAAAAGCCGAGAAGACCTTTAAGCTGTCTCACTCAACTTTGGAGACAAACACTCGAGAGCGGGGTCCTGGTGAGTACCCCATACCTTCAGTAGGGGACCCAGTGTGCTACAGACACTCTACTTGGGAGTGAAGACAGCCTGAAAGTAGAACCCCCTTCACAAAGGCACAGGTGCAGCCTCAAAGTGCTACAGTCCTGCTTGATCAGGATGACAGGACAGGGGGTAAGCCCCTTCCAGTGGAAGGTAACCACTCCCAGATTCCCCACTGCTTTTCCATCCTCGAAGCAAACATTCAATAAAAATTGTCAGCCATGCCAGTTGTTGTTGTTAGGTGCTGTAGACTTGGCTCCGACTCACAGCGACCCCACGCACCACAGAACGAACATGCACGACAGCAGAGAGGAAAAAATGACTGGAGAAGGAAAAGACAATGGAAACAGCTCTTCGGTGATCTACATATGGGAGTTTTCAAACACAGACTAAAATAACCTCCGTTAATATATTCAAGACTGTGCATAAGAAAACAGAGGCTTTTACCAGAAAACTGGTAAGAATAGCAATAAGGGAAAAGAGAAAAGCAGGAGTGAAGAGTGCTGTAAGTCAGGCCCAGTCAGGAGGCACACAGCACACACCTGAACAGCAAAAATTAAATATAAAAATTAGCAATTAATGACAAGGGCTTGACTACCAAGGAATAATAATCATAATAAAGCCACTGCCAACTGCCACAGACTTGACTCTGACTCAGAGCGACCCCTATAGGGTTTCCAAGGCTGTAAATCTTTACAGAGGTAGACTGCCTCATCTTCCTCCCATGGAGCAGCTGGTGGGCTTGAGTGAACAGAACTCCCCAAACAGAGGAGTATCAACCACAGGTGCAGATACCTAGCCTGGGGTGAGGCAGAGCACCAAGGAAGGGAGGCATGTGGGAGGGGGGACCCCAGGGCTGAGATTCAGACCTCGTTGGAAAGGGAGTGGCTCCAGTCCACTCTTTGGTGGGAGAAGTTTTCCAAGGTCCCACAGACCAAGAATTCCAAGCAGTATAGCACCCCTGGGCTACG
>NW_006921656.1:913564-929924 GCF_000298275.1 Orycteropus afer afer | reverse complement strand
ATTTGGGTGAAAGTTTACAGAAAAAATTCACTTTCCATACAGCACCTCACATACACTTTGTCTCATGATAAAAGGACTTCTATTCTTAAATTATTCAAGAGTCAGTTGAAACAATAAGGGGGAAATAAAACAGAAGTAGAATATTATCCTTTGCAGCTCCCAATGCATTAATACATACAGGCATAAAACATGTATTACTGTTAATATGATAATCAGAATAAGAAATTACATACCTCCTATTGAACAGGGCGCCATGTGAGGGTTGAACTCACTCCCTTCAGATTATGAGACTGACACGCTACCTACTGTGCTAGGAGCTCTGGTGGCACCGTGCCTAAGGCATATGACTGTTAATCAGAAGGCTGGCAGTTCAAGCCCACCAGCCACTGCCCGGAAGGAAGGTTGGGCAATCTACTTCCATAGAAATACCACCTCGGAAACCCAAGGAGGGGTCTCTATGCATCAGATCCAACTTGACAGCAGTGAATTCTTTTCTTGTAATTGAACAATTCAAGAAGCTTCAAAAGAAGATAGATGGAATACACAGAGTCACTGTGCAAAAAGCAATGGTCAGTGTTCTGCCATCTCAGGAGGTAACACGCTCAAGAACTGACGGCAATGAAGGAAGGAGTTCAAGCTGCACTGAAGACACCGGCAAAAGCAAGCCTCCAGGAACTGATGTGAAACCAAGAGAAATGTTTCGACAAATGGACACAGCTGGAAGCTGTCACTTCTCTATGCCAAGAAATTTGGAAGACAGCTACTTGGCTAACCAGCAGAGAGATCCATATTCATGGCCATTCCAAAGAAAGGTGATCCAGTAGAATGTAGAATTTATAGACTAATATCATTAATATCAAATGCAAGTAAAGTTGTGCTGATGATAACTCAAAAACTATTGCAGCAGTCATCAAGCCAGATTCAGAAGTGCACTTAGAACGAAGGATATCACTGCTGATGTTAGATGGATTTTGACTGAAAGCAAGGAATACCAGAAAGCTGTTTACTTGTGTTTTATTGGCTATGCAAAGGCATTCAACTGTGTGGATTGTGATAAATTGTGGATAACAATGCAAAGAATAGGAATTCCAGAACACGTAACTGTGCATGGACCAAGAGTCAGTCATTTGAACAGAACAAGGGGATACCGCATAGTTCAGGTAAAGTGTACATCAGGGTTGCACACTTTCACCACACTTATTCAATCTGTATGCTGAAAAAATAATCCGAGAAGCTGGACTATATGAAGAAGAACATGGCATCAGGATTGGAGGAAGACTAATTAACAATCTGCAGCATGCAATGACACAATCTTGCTTGCTGAAAGTGAAGATGACATGAGGCATTTACTGATGAAGATCAAAGGCTACAGTCTGCAGCATGGATTACACCTGAACATAAAGAAAACAAAAATCTTCACAATTGGACCAATAAGCAGTGTTATGAGAAACGGAGAAAAGATTTAAGTTGTCCAGGATTTCATTTTACTTGGATCCACAATCAATGCCCATGGAAGCAGTAGTCAAGAAATCAAACAACATATTGGGTTGGGTAAGTCTTCTGCAAAAGACTTCTTTAAAGTGTCAAAAAGAAAAGATACCACTTTGAGGACTAAGTTGCATCTGACTCAAGCCATGGTATTCTGATGCACCTCACATGCATGTGAAAGCTGGACTAGGAATAAGGAAGACTGAAGAAGAATTGATGCATTTGAATTATGGTGTTGGTGAAGAATATTGACTACACCATGGACAGCCAGAACAACAAATGAATCTCTTGGAAGAAGTGCAGCCAGAATGCTCTTTAGAAACAAAGATGGCTAGACTTCATCTCACGTACTTTGGACATATTATCAGGAGGGACCAGTCTCTGGAGAAAGACATTATTTTAGGTAAAGAAAAGAGTCAGAAAAAAGAGGAGGACTCTAAACAGGATGAATTGAGACAGTGGCTGAAATAAAGGGCTGAAACATGGCAACCATTCAGGATGCCCACCACTGGGCAGGGTTTCATTCTGTTGTGCCACGAGTGGGGCCTGACTCAGTGGCTCTTACCAATAAGAGCATGGTCTGGAGAGTTAAGTAATTCCAGGAATCTCCAGGATTGTTGGAGTTAAAAATGCTTGGCAGTTGGAGAGAAGTGTGGCAGAGAATGGTAATAGGTCTGAGCCTTGATCTTTTGTTTTTGGCTTTTATCTTGAAAATGAGACTTAATGCTCATGTAGGAGGTTTGGTGAATTGGAAATTTCTGCCTCTTGGCTATTCTGAAGTAGGAAAGAAACAACTGAACTAAAGCTGAATGGAAAATGCTTGTAATATTGGGGAAAATTTTAAAGAAGTATATGAAGCTCAGCATTTTGAATTTGGAAAGGGTGAGCAGACTGCAGGCGTTCTGGGTTGCTCTGGTGGCCAGCTGGGTCCTGCCTGTCCTCCACCGTGGGAGCACCTAGGTCATCCTGGAGCTCAGGTCTCGGTATAATACCAAAGGTACAACTCACCCAGAACTCGACAAACTACCGGGCGATGTGACTCCGTTCAAGTTCAAACACAACAACTTAAAATGGGACACTAACAAACTGGGAAACATTTCACCAATGTCTTTAGACAAAGGGTCAAGAAGCTGAAAATAATTGGAAAATATTGTCCTAAATAAATAATTAGAATTATGACCCAAAACAGACAGACATATGGTGCAAAGGTGTGCCCCCCCCCCCAAGCCATGGTATTTTTCATTACCTCATGCAAAAGCTGGACAATGAATAAGGAAGAGTAAAGAAGAATCGATGCATTTGAATTACAGAGTTGGCGAAGAATATTGACTACACCAGGGACCGCCAGAACAGCAAACGAATCTGCCTTGGAAGAAACGCAGCCAGAATGCTCCTTAGAAGCAGGGATGGCGAGATGCTGTCTCATGTACTTTGGTCCTGTTTTCAGAAGGGACTGGCCCTGGAGACGGACATCATAGTCAGAGAGAAAGGGCCTCAGTGAGAGGGACTGACACAGTGGCCGCGACAACGGGTTCAGCCACAGCAATGACTGGGAGGATGGTGTGGGGCTGAGCAGTGCTTTGCTCTGTTGCACATGAAGTTGCTGAGTTGGAAACAACTGGATGGCACCTAACAATAATGACAACATCATCTGACCCAAGGAGCCCTGGTGGTGCAGTGATTAAGTGCGTGGCTGCTAAGCAAAAGGTCAGCAGTTCAAACCCACCGGCTGCTCCACGGGAGAAAGATGTAGCTGTCTGCTTCTGTAAAGATTTCAGCCTTGGAAACCCTAGGGGCAGTTCTACACTGTGCTACAAGGTCACTATGAGTCAGAATAGATTCAATGGCAATGGGTTTATGGGTCATTATCTGTCCAGACACCAAATAAAATCTTCGCAAAGGGATTAAGCCTGTGCCTGACCCAGTCTCTGGACCCAGCTGCCAATTTGTAGAAAAATATAAAGGACAGAGGAACGTGTGGAGGTTTATCAGCAAAATCCAGACTGTGGGAGAGTCTCTAAGTCAAAGGAACTGGGCTTTCCCACAGACACTGGTAAGGAAAGGAGAGGAATACATGGAGACTTCCAGAACAGAAGAAACTTAAACAACAAGTCAGAGTTCAAAGTTATAATGTAGGGGATCAGCGAGAAAGAGGGGCCCTTCAATGAGGTGCGCTGACCCAGTGGCTGCAATAATGGACTCGAACATGGCAATGGCGGTGAGGAAGGCGAGGGCCGGGGAGCATCTCGTTCTGTTGTACGTGAGTCGCCACGAGTCAGCACCCAACAACAGCAAGCTCCGGTGTCCAGGGATTCACATTTGGGTGGCAAAGCTGATTTTTGTTTTGTTTTTAAATGAAGATCTATTTACTGTGACAGTGAAGACAAGGATAACTTATGGGAAAAGCAGGAGGTTTGATTGAGGTCAGGCTCCTAAGGCAAGCGGCAAAGTTACAGTTATTACCGGAAATGGTTATCAGGGAGTTTGCTCAGGAATAATTTATACACTGCAAGTTTGCTTTGTGTAATTTTCTGTCTATAATTTATTTTTATAATAAAAACATTTTAAAAAGTGAATTCACACCTTAAAGCAAAAATAGGAACAATGTACCGCGGGGCTGATGATATATGTAGAAATCAAACAGAGCATATCCATGTGACAAGGAAGCTTGTGAGGCTGAGGGAAGAAAGACACCTACGATCAGAGGAACAATTCCCAGGGCTCCCACTGGAAGGGAAAAATCATACCTTATAGGGCATTGGGCAATTCCGTATTAGGCAATAATTATCCCACTAAAAGTGGCCTTGATCTAGTCCAACACAACTGAAAAAAGATGGGAAAGACCCAGACAATTTGAGGGGATCTCAGAGCAATACTCAAAGACATTTACAGAGCCACAAAAACATTCATCATCCAACAAGATAAAATCCACAATTTCTTTTACCCAATCAAAGCTTACCCATTGTGCAAAGAACCAGGGAAATGTGACCTGGCATGGGGAGAGAAAGCTTTCAGCCACCAGTGACACAGAACTGACAGAAAACAGAGCAGTAATGGACAAGGTCACTAAGACAGTGGTTATGACTGTAGTCCACATGCTCAGACAGATAGAGGCACAATGAGGAACAAACTGAGTAATGCCATGAAAAATATGAAAAGTCCCAAATCAAGTTTCTACAAATGGAAACTATTGTGTCAGAAAGAAAGAGGAAGTAGGGGACAAAAAAGATAGGGAAAACGGACAAAAAAAATGGTGGAGATAAACCAATGATTATCAATAATCACCTTAAGTGTAAATGGTTTCAACATTCAAGTTAGAAGACAGAGATTGTCAGATTGGATTAAAAAACCCAGACTTGATTCTACGATGCCTACAAGAAGCTCACTCTAAACACAAAGACACAAAGGAGAGAAGCAAAAAGACAGGAAGAGTATACCACGCCAACACTCACCAGGAGAAAGCTGGGCTATTGGTCCTTGGGCTTGAACACATGCAGGTCCACAAAGTCAGTCTTAACAAGTTTCAAAGCATTGAAACCAACCCCAGTGCCTTGGATTGAATTGTTGTTGTTGTTGTTGTTGTTATGTGCCATTGAGTCGTACTCAACTCATAGAGACCCCTTCTTGGGTTTCCGAGGCAGTATCACTACAGAAATAGATTGCTCAACCTTCCTTCTGAGGAGAGGCTGGGGGGTTTAAACCACCAGCCTGAGTGGTGTCCCCAAAAAATATGAGTGAATGTGGCTAGGCCAGGATTCCCAGCATTGTGTGGTTGTCCTCCATTTTGTGAACTGATGCCTTTGCCCTCCATTTTGTGATGGTTGTAACTCCTAACTTCTATATGTTAATGAGGCAGGATTAGTGTAGGGTGTATCTTGATGACCACGTCACAAGAGCATGTGGCTCAAGTCATACCGTTTCTCAAGTCCCACCCTTGCTTCAGTCACACCTTTTATCTCATGAGGCATCAAAGGAGAGAGAAGTGGCAGAAAGGAGAGAGGCCTGACCACCACCAAGAAAGAAAAGCCAGGGGCTAAGTGCATCCTTTGGAGCTGGGTCCCTGTGCTGAGAACCTCCTAGACCCAGAGGAAGATCAATGCCAAGACACATGGAGATTGATAATAAACCAGGAAGAAGCTAAAAAAAAAGGACCTTCCTCCAGAGCCAACAGAGAGAAATTGTCTTCTAGAGTCAGCATCCTTCATGAATCCAGACTTCTAGCTCCCCAAAGTGTAAGAGAAAACGTTCTGTTTGTAAAAGCCATCTACCTGTGGTGTTTCTGTCATAGCAGCGCTAGGTAACCAAGGCATCCAGTATGTTCCTTGACCACAAGCAATTAAGCTAGATAGCGATAACAACAACATCAACTACAAACAATTAGAAGATGCTCAAATATTTGAAAATAAAGCAATAAATCATTAAATGAGAAACTTAAAAACATAAACAAGAAAGTGTTTTGAAATGAATGGTATAAATACCTAGCATTAAAAAAAAAAAAAAGTGAGAAGGAGTTAAAACCATACTCAAAGAACAGTTTTTAATCTATGGTACATATATCAAGAAGGAAAAAAATCAGAAACCAGTGTTTTAAGTATCCATCTCAAGAAGGTAGAAAAAGAGCAGCAAATTAAATCGATGGGAGGTAGAAGGAAGGGAAAATGAAGATGGCATAAATAAGGGAAATATTAAAAAAAAAGATGTGCAATAGAGAAAATAAAACCATAGCTGGATCTTTGAAAACAATAACAAAATAGGGAAAGCATTAATGAAATTTATCAATAATAAAAGAGAAGGTACAAATAATTAATGTCAGAAAAGACAAAGGGCCATCATTATGGACCCTACAAGCAGTGCAAGATACTAAAGGCAACCGAAAACAATTTTATTTCAATCGATTTAAAAATGGAAGTAAAATAGCAAAAAAAAAAAAAAAAAAGGATCCACAATTTAATATAACTAACACAAGAACACCAGAAGGAGCTTCAGTGACGCGATGGTTGAGGCATTCAGCTGCTAACCAAAGGTTGGCCTTTGAACCCATGAGCCACTCTTCAGGAGAAAGATGAGGCCATCTGCTTCCATAAAAATTTACAGCCTTGGAGACCCTGTGGGGCAGTTTCACTCTGTCCTCTAGGGGCTCTGTAAGTCGGAATCGACTCTACTGCAGTGGGTGTGGTCTGGGCTTTGCTTCTGTGAAGATTGACAACCTGGGAGACCCTGTGGGCACCCCTGTCCTCTAGGGGTGCTGTGAGTTGAAATCAACTCAACGGCAGTGGGTAGACATAAGAAGAGAGTCTGAATATTCCTAAATTCATAATGATATTGAATCCATAATTCAAAACATATTATCTCAAAGGAAACTCTAGATCTAGATTGCATCACTTAAATTTTTTCTAAATTTAGGAAAGAAATTAGCAAGCTAACTCTAAATTTATATGAAAATGCAAAGGGCCAGGAATAGCCAAGAAAATTCTGAAGAGTTGGAAGACTTGCGTTCCTCTGCTTGACTCTGGATTTGCTACTGTTGTTGGTAGACGCCTTCAAATTAGCCTGACTCATAGCAGTCTCCTGTCCAACAGAACAAAGCACAGCACAGCCCTGCACCATCCTCTCAATCTTGGCTGGGCTTGAGCCCATTGTTGCAGCCACTGTACCAATCCATCTCATTGAGGGTCTTCCTCTTTTTTGCTGACCCCTGGTTTTACCAAGCCCCGTCTCCTTCTCCAGGTCCTGGTCCCTCCTGATAGTTTGTCCAAGTATGAGAGACAGTCTCACCACCCTCACTTCTAAGGACAGTTCTGGCCATCTTTCTTCCAAGCCAGGTTTGTCCATTCTTCCGGCAGCCCATGGCATATTCAATATTCTTGGCCAATGCCATAATTCAAGTGCATCAATTCTTCACTCTTCCTTGTTCATTATCCAGCTTTCACATGTGTATGAGGCTATTGGGAATACTTGGCTTAGGCACAACTTGGTCCCCAAAGTGACATCTTTGCTTTTTAACACTTTAAAGAAGTCTTTTGCAGCAGATTTGCACAATACAATCCATTGTTTGATTTCTTGACTGCTGCTTCTATGGGCATCAATTGGGGATCCAAGTAGGAGTAAATCCTTGACAAGTTCAATATTTTCCCATTTAAAATCCTGTTTAAGCCACAGTGATTTAAGAAATGAGCCTTTGGTGCAAAGGTTGGAAAGACAGTGAAACAGAATGATGCACAGAAGCAGACACACACATACGCGCGGTCATATGGTTTTGACAGATCGCCACTCCAATATGGCGGGCAAAGATAGTCTATTCAGTAAATGCTATCTCATCAACTGGGTGTCTGTTCGGGGAGAAAGATGAACTCATCTCCCCATCATTCTGTTTAGGGAGAAAGATGATACTCACCTCCATCATTTAAAACCAGTGCAAACATCAACTCAAAACACCAGTTCCAGATAGACCTTAGACCTACATTGGAAAAGTAAAATATGAAAACCTTCTACAATCACAAAAGACACTTTCTTCGTGACTTTAGGATCGCTACTACCATGAAGGAAAAAGTGAATGCAGTGAACATTATTCAATTTAAGAGTTTATGTTCATCAACAGACTCATATCCAGCATATATTTAAAATATTACTTCTCTAAACTCACAGGTCGGAACTCTGGTAGTGTAGTGCCTAAGGCACTTGACTGCTAACCAGAAGGCTGGTGGTTCAAACACACCAGCCACTCCTCAGAAGGAAGGTTGGGCAATCTACTTTTGTAGAGATACTGCCTCGGAAACCCAAGGAGGGGTTGCTATGAGTCAGGTCCAACTCCATGGCACATGACAACAACAACAACAAACTCACAGGCAAAACACTAACCAGCAGTGTTTTAAAATGGCAAATAGTTTGGACAGGACATCTCAAGGGCAGTACTAAACTGGACAATAAATGAGTGTGATTACAAAAACACTGTTTCACATCCTACTTTGGTGAGTAGTGACTAGGGTCTAAAAAGCTTGCAAGTGGCCATCTAGATGCAGTGATGGGTCTCTCCTCATCCAGAACAGAGAAGAATGAAGAAAACCAAAGATGCATGGAAACAATTAGTCCAAGTGACTGGTAAACCATGCAATCCTCAGCCTATGTGGCCATGAGACCAGAAGAACTAGATGGTGCCTGGCTACCCTGTCAACCACTCGGAGGGCGATCTATGTAAGAGATCCTGGATAGAGAGGGAGAACAAAGTGGAACAAACTCAAAATCATTTGGGAAAATAAAAAAGGACCAGGTTTTCTGGTCTGATGCAGCCTGATGGATCCCCTGAGACTATGGCCCCTGGCTGCCCCTCATGTCTGGAACTGAATTCACTCCTGTAGCTTCCAGCCAAACAAAAGACAGGCATATGAACTGAACATTTACACTAGGTAGATACACTCCTTGGAGAGAACAATCATGGAAGAATAGAAGAGCTGTGTATGACTTCTCAGGAGGCAGGAGGGTATGGAGGGAAGAACACAGGGAAGAGGTAACTATGGGGAGGAAGTGGGGGGGAGCTGTTGCATTGTGGGAAATTGCAGTCAATGTCATGAGACAAAATGTATATGAACTGCTGTATGGAAAGTGAATTTGGTCTGTAAACTTTCACCCAAATCACAATAAAAACTATTTTTAAAAAATGAGTGTGATCAATCTCATTAGTCATTTAGAAAATATGTATTGAAATAAAAAAAATAGTATCAGTCACTATACGGAATGGGTAAATTTTAAATTGAAAATACTAAGTGTGGACAAGGATGGGAAATCACTGAGAATACACAGTGGGTAGATAGGTAAATTGGTGCAACCACTCTGAAGAAGAATTATTTATCAGTAGCTACTAAAGCTGAGTAAACCTTTCTTCATGATCCACTGATTGCACTTGTAGCTAGATACCCAACAGAAATTTCTCATATATTTACTAAAACATATGTACATGATTGTTTAGAGCAGTTCTTTCTGTAAATAGTCAGAAACCAGAAAAAAGTACTTTATCTATCTTCAATAGAGTGGATAAATAAATCATCATACCATCACATGCAGCAGGAAAAATGAAGTGGTATTGTTACTTGCAACAACATGAATGACTCACAAACAAAATGTGAGTAAAAGGAGCCAGACGCAGAAGAGAACCTCGTGTATGAGTCTGTGTATACTTCCCTGAAGTTCTACAGGCCACACTGATCTGCGCTGTGAGAAGTTAGGGTGGTGGCTCCCTTCAGGGGCGCTGTCATGCCTGGGAGGCACAGAAGTGAGGCTCTGGGACGTTGGTAATGTTTTGTTCTTCATGGGGTTGGTAGTTGCTGGGAGAAATCACTCCACAAAAGCTCATCAGGCTGTTCACTTACCATCAGTGCATTTTTCTGAATTTTGTTGTTCTTGTTAGGTGCTGTCAAGTTGGTTCTGACTCATAGGGACCCCGCATAGGACAGGAGGAAACACTTCCGGGTCCCGCACCATCCTCACAACCCTTGTTGTGCTTGACCCCATCGTCACAGCCACTGTGTCCCTCCATCTCGCTGAGGGTCTACCCCTTTTCCACTGACCCTCCACTTTACCGAGCATGATGTCCTTCTCCAGGGACTGGTCTCGCCTGATAACATGACGAAAACACAAGAGACAAAGTCTGGCCAGGCTCTCCTCTAAGGAGCATTCCAGCTACACTTCTTCAAGACAGATTTGTTGGTGGTAGTTTCTGTATTTTTTGCCAACACCATCATTCAAATTCATCCACTCTTCTTCCATCTTTCTTCTTCACTGACAGACTTTCACACGCATATGAGGTGACTGAAAATACCATGGCTTGGGGCAGGCATACGTTAGATTTCAAAGGGAAATCTTTGCTTTTCAACGCTTGAGAGAGGTCTTTTGCTGCACATTTGCCCAGCACAATATGTCGTCTGATTTCTTGGCTGCTGCTTCCATGGGTGTTGATTGTGGATCCAAGTAAAATTAAATTTCTGACAACTTCAGTCTTTTCTCCATTAACGTGATGGTGATTAGTGGCTTGTGAGGATCTGTATTTTCCTTATGTTGAGGTGTAATCCAAGCTCTCACTTGTTTATACCAAGGGATTTGGAAGACAGCTACCTGGCCAACTGCCTGGAAAAGATCCAAATCTGTGTTCATTCCAAAGAAAGACGATCCAACAGAATGCAGAAATTATTGAACAATATCATTAGTATTGCAGGCAAGTAAAATTTTCCTGAAGATAATTCAAAAATAGTTGTAGCAGTACATTGACAAGGAACTGTCAGAAATTCAAGCCAGATTCAGAAGAGGATGTGGAACGTGGGATATTATTACTGGTGTCAGATGGATCTTGGCTGAAAGCAGAAAATACCAGAAAGAGGTTTACCTCTGTTTCATTGACTATGCAAAGGCATTCAACTGTGTGGACCATAGCAAATTCTGGATAACATTGGGAAGAATGGGAATTCCAGAACATTTAATTGTGTTCATGAGGAACCTGTACATAGACCAGCAGGCTGTCATTTGAACATAACAAGGGCATAGTGCATGGTTTTAAATCAGGAAAGTGTGTGTCAGGGTTGTATCCTTTCACCATACTTATTCCATCTGTATGCTGAGCAAATAATCCAAGAAGCTGGACTGTATGAAGAAGAACATGGCATCAGGATTAGAGGAGGACTCATTAACAACCTGCAATATGCAGAAGACACAACCTCGCTTGCTGAAAGTGAAGATGACTTGAAGCACTTACTGATGAAGTTCAAAGACTCTAGCCTTCAGCATGGATAACATCTCTGAATGAGTGTTCTACTCAAGAAGAATGTTAAATAGTTACATGAAGTATGGAACAATGCAATGACAACCTGTGTGGTTCTAACACCTAATGAGAGGCAACAAACCACAATAGGGAGTTCAAATCCCAGTTCTACCACTCTCTAGAAGCCCTGGTGGTGTGGTAGTAAAAGCAATTGGCTGCCAACCAAAAGACTGGCACTTGCAACCCACCAGCCACCCCGCGGGAGAAAGATGCAGCAGTCTGCTTCCATGAAGATTACAGCCTTAGAGACCCCGTGGGCAGTCTGCTCTGTCCCGTTCGGTCCATTTGAGTGGGAACCGACTCCAGGGCAACAGGATTGGTTTCTGTTGACTACCTCCTAGCCCACTCTGTGGGAAAGCCATTTAAACTTCTCGGGCTTCAGTGGCCCAGCCTAGCTCCATCCTAAGGTTGTTTAAGGCTTAAGAGGCAACCCAGTCAATGTGCCTACGTCAGTGCTGGGCATGCAGTGAGCAAAGACTGAAGTCCGACTGCCTGGGTTTGAATTCAGAAGCTACTGTTTACAGTCTTCTGACTTGAGCCAGTGGTGCAGCTCTCCTGAGCCTCTGTTACTGTATCCATAAAAGGAGCGTGACCACGTGGGGAACTGACAGACCAGCAGTGGTCCACCTAGCAGCTACACCTGGGGACCAAATTAGTCAGTGCTTTTGAAGCAAACAGAGCAATACCTGGCACGGTGTCATTAGGTGCTGTCAGGCTGGCTCCGACTCACAGCACCCTATAGACAACAGCCTGCACGGTCCTGCACCAACTCGGCACATGTCGTTGGTGTTAGGTGCTGTCGGGTTGGCTCCGACTCACAGCGACCCTACAGACACAGAACACAAGGAGCCGGGCCCAGCCCTGACCAGCCCAGCACATGGAACGTGCCCTTTTGGTGTTTGGTGAGAGTGATGGTGAAGATCAGCATGGTGGTAATGTCGTAAAGAGCCTGGGGAGGAGAAAGCCCTTGTAGGTGGGAGGCACGTGGGGAATTCTAAGAGAAAGTGGGGTTGCAGGTGGCCTCATAAGCATGAATGGGATATGGAGCACCTCAGTTCAGGTGAATCAGGACTTTTTTGGTTTCCCCACCCCATCCCCCAATAAGGTTCCCTTCCTTTCTATGGGAATCAAGATATTCAAAGTTGTGGAGTCCCCCTTAGTTGGCCCTCTGCCTAGGAGGAAGCGGTTTACCTAAGGCACTCCACCAAGGTTCCACGTGGTCTAGGATGCATCTGGTGTTGGATTGCTTCTTTCCAGGCACCTAGAGACTTCCTGGGCTCACATCCCCACCCCCACCCCCCACCAACGTTGCTACCTGCAGCATTTTGGTTACTTGATTAGACTGAAAACTCTCGTGGGTGGGGATGCTCCAACTGTATCCCTGTGCACAGCACCCACCCACAGCGCTCTCTCAGCTAGACTGTGTGGCAGCATACCTGGATGAAAGGATAACTTCCAGCCATCTCAGATCTGGAGCAAGCACCTCCTTAGACTGAAAGCTGTGCTCCCCACCTCCCCCCACCCACCTCCTCTGCTCCATCTCGCTCTTCAGCAGCTAGCACAGACACTAATGGGCTTTTACAGTGTTTAAATCCAATGCACTAATCATAGTTCAAAGAACCACGTGCAGAACTAAGCATTTTTCTCTTACCACGTTTCCTGATCTTTACGATCAACTAATTAAAAACTTTTTTTTCTGTTGTTGCTTGCCTGACAGTTTTTCCAGTTTCCAGGCTGACATGTGGAGCTAATTAGAAGAGAAGGCCATCAGTAGACCCCCTCTTGGGGGCCTTGGGGCCCAAAAGTGCAGGAAGACATGTCTTTGAGGAGCGTGGTTTATCAGAGATCAACATACCTTTGGAAAAGGATCCAATCAGCATGTGTGGGGCATCTCTCTTGGCCCAGCGAGGGGCTCTAGGCAGAGACCCAGGTGGAGACTGATGTGGTCTCTGCCCCACAAAGCTCACATTTAGCCTAGCAAAAAACATGGCCGACTACGTAACTAGCATGGATGCCACCATCTGCTTCCGAGAATTTTTCATCGAGGGAGACTGAAGCACTTTGAAGTTGCTGTGGTTCTGGGTGTTGTCAGGTTGACTCTGACTCAGTGACCCAATTTCCAGCAGAACAACGCTGCCCGGCCCTGCATCATGCACACAGGTGTTGCTGTCCTTCAGCTCATTGTAGCGTCACTGCCTCAAGCCATCTCATTGAGGGCCTTCCCCTTCGTTGCTGACCCTCTATTTTACCAATGATCATGCCCTTCTCCAGGGACTGGTCCCTTCTGATAGCATGACCAAACTACGAGAGAAGTCTGGCTGTTGCTTCCAAGGAGCTTTCCAGCTGTACCTCTTCCAGGACAGATTTGTTTGTTCTTCTGGCAGTCCATGGTATATTCACTATTCTTCACCACCACTACAAGTCAAACGCATCAATTCTTCTTCAGTTTGAGTTAGGGAACTCAAACCCATGGCTCACTCTCCTCACAACAGCCCTGCAGAGCGGTTACCACCGTTCTCACTTTACAAGGAAAAGCTCAAAGTTCAGAGAGTTGAGGCCATTTCACAAGGACTCACAGTCAGAGGCAATAGAGCTGGGACTTGACTCCAGGCTCAAACTGAAGCCCACGCTCTTTCCAGGATGTGATGCTGAAGATCACAGGGTGAGATACCAGGGGATGCAAACCTCTGTCACTGGAGCCCCACCTTGTCTCTGGTTCTGATCACAAGGAGAAGAGAAGATGACCCCATAGTGATTGGCACAGTGGTCCTTGAATTCCTTTGTAGCTACTAGAATCACAGGCTGCTGGGAAGAATCCAAAGCACCCCCAATTCCTCCTCCAGCTGGTCCCTGAAGCTCACCAGCCTTCTTATCTGCAGAGCCATCTTCTCAATCATCTATATCTCTGCAGAAAAGTTTGTCCTGAGAAGAGGCTCCATGGGCTCTGCAGTCATGGGGCCCCTGTCAGGGAGGGAGTGTCCTAGAGGTAGGGGTTACAGTGGCAAGGACACTCCTCATCCAATGGAGAGTGCTTGCGTGTGTTCATCTGAGCTTTTGACTCGGGAAACTCAAAGGCAGGTGAGACACAGCACTTGATCTCAAAGACTACTCAAGAGACGGTGAGAGTAGATGGTATTGACTTATGTTCTGACACAGGGAGCATGGAGTAGAGGGGTCCTAAAGCATCTGAGCCCTAAAAGATAAATAGGAGCTTTAGTTGTTGTTTGTTAATTGTCATCAAGCCAGCTCCAACTCATGGTGACACTCTGAGCTGTCCAACAGAATGAAACATTGCCAATGTCATCTTCATGATCATTGGAGTGCTAGGACCATTGCTGCCACCACTGTGTACTTTGAGTACCTCCCAATCTAAGGAGTTCTTCTTCCAACACTATATTGAGACATATCCCATTAAGATCCATTGGCTAATTGTTGAAAGTAGATTCCTACCCCTTTCTTGCCAGTCTGTCTTCATCTGGAAGCTCTGTAGAAACCCATCCACCATGAGAGACCCTGCTAGTATTTGAAATACTGGTGGCATAACTTCCAGCATCACACCAACACATAAGGCACCACGGTAGGACAGACTGACATATGGGAGTATGTGTGTGTGGGTAGTGTAGGAGTTAAGGAAGTGAAAGATGAGAGAGGGGGGAGTCTTTTAGTAAGGAGAACCTACCATGAAGCCAAAGACAGCTGTGTCTGTGGAGCCCTTTTTGAAGCAAGGGTGTGGTGGAGAGAGATGAGCTTAGAAAGGCCTGAGGTCCAGATCCATAACGTGGATTTCATTCTGGAAGTGATGGAAAGAACCCGGATGCATTTAAGCGATACTATGGCATAGTCAGAGTTGCAACTCAATGATTGCTCTGGCTTTGGCGTGAGGGGTACAATTTGAGGTGGGGTGTAGATGAGGAGGCTGCCACAGTCATCTGAATGGGGACTGAGGTGGCCTCAACCTGGGTAGCAGCAGTGGGATGGAGACAAGAGGACAGATTCAGAAACAATTCAGAGGGAGAGTTGATAGAACTTAATGAGGAATGGAGGGTGGTGGTGAGGGAGAAGGGAGAGTTTCAGGTTCCCTGTTTGGGGCACTAAGTGGATGGCAGAGAAGGGGAATGAGATAGAGGATTCAGAGTGAAGAGCAGGGGAACTGACTTTGGGGGGGATTCAGTGAAAACAAGCTGGGGTCAATGAGCTGTACTGAGCACCCAGGATGGGGGCACATTTGTGCATCTAGTCCTCCTCCCAGTTGGCCCAATTCTTTCCTTTTGTGACTCTGAATTGAGGCTCCTTTTGTGCCTTGGGGAGCTGCTTTCTGGCATAGTTAAGACAGTCCTCAGGGCTCTAATAAGTGCACTTCTATTTTGAAAAACATCTGGTCCTCTTTGTGACTGGAATTTAGTTAATCGAGTTAATGATCAGAGCCTCCACCCTCATTGTAATTCCTGGGTAGGACTGGCACAAATCTGGTTGGCAAGAGTTTGGGTTCAGCGATATTCCCTGTTCTTAGGGCCAGAGATCCAGGAAGGACTGTATCTTGCCGTGACAACCTCCCTCTCAATCCATTCCTCTAACAAGTTTCTCAAGAAAGACATCACAGTGAACTATAATATTCAGCTATTCCTGACCTATGGAAATGTCAGCTTCAGAGAGTTCAGCCTGATATATGCAAGGAGACAGCTTGCTAGTTTATTATTAACTGAGACCAGTGCAGGGATCTCTGATAAAAGGCGAAATAGAACGTGGCCCAGCCCCAACTGCTGAAGCAAGCCTCCTCCTCCTCTCCCTACGCTGTCTGTCCAGCTACATGGTACACACATGTTTGCTAAGAGAATGCAGCTTAGACCCATGTTTTAAAAATGGGACCTTCATCTAGAGGCAACGATGGGTCTCTCCTTATCCAGAGCAAAGAAGAATGAAGCAAACCAAAGACACATGGAAACAATTAGTCCAAGGGGCTGGTAGACCACGTGTTGCTCAGCCTATATGACCAAGAGACCAGAAGAGCTAGATGGTGCCCAGCTACCACTGTCAACCACACACACACACACACACATATATATATAT
>NW_006921656.1:902536-912554 GCF_000298275.1 Orycteropus afer afer | reverse complement strand
CTTTTGGAGTCACTCAATCACTGGTGTCACGAGCCAGGGAGGTCGACTTTGGGAACTCACGGAGTATTTGCAAGATAGATGCTAAAAGAACTGTGATCTGGGAGGGGGATCCCAGGGACTGACCGATGAGGACTGTGTACCAGAGAACCCAAGAAAACATGTGCACCCACACACAAATGTGTGCACACAGAAAAGACCCGTGGTGACACCTTGATGGCACACCCTTCGGGTTGGGGTAAAAGCCCTACTTGTAGGTTGGTGCTGCTCCCTGAGTCACTTGGACCCTTTGAGGAGGAGGTGAAATGTGCAGGACACTCCTATGTCCTGTGTGGGGGAAACAGCAGGGCAGGGAGCTAACGAAGCCAGGGGGAACCATCAGCTCTTCTGTGAATTAGACACCTGTAAAGGACAAGGGGACATAGGGGGTTGGATTCCTTGGTGCAGATGCAGTGAGGGACACGGGCAGTGGTTGCTGGTCCACCGGTCAACCACGCTAGCAGCTTCAGGGTGTCTGAGCAGAATGTTCCTGTGGCCACCACCCTTCCTCCCTAGAAATGTCTCACTGATTGTCACGGGATATGAGCTATCGCACAGAGGGAGGTCGTTCAGCTGGGAGGACTCTGTTGACGCTGGTTAAGGCAGACAGAGGTGAGCATTTGTGGAAACCTATCATCCTGAGGTGGTTTTGAAACACTGCATAAGCTTCTTTCCATGATGCCCAAGTGGTGGAAGCTTCCTCAAGATCCTGCCGGCTGGGCAGACTGAGTCCTGTCCTTATCTTGCTCCCTGCTGACCTCAGGAGAGCCACGGTGTTGGAGGGGAGTGGGAGAAGTTATATGTCCTGTAGGTGGTGGTTATGGCTGTACAGTGAATAAGGGCACACAGGCAGACTTGGATTCAAATCTTGACCCAGCCTCTGCCCCTCACTTCTAGGGCAGCTTGGACACTCTTTGAACCTCCCAGAGCCATGCTGATAAAAAAACATTCCTAGCATTCACGGTGGTCATGAGCCTTGTGTGAGGTGGCCTGTGAAAACTGCCTGGCAATGTGTGCGCCATGGCATGGCTTTGTGTCCAGAATAAACCTCTTCTTTTCTTCCATTGCCCGTTCCTCTGTGTTCCACTCTCTCCAGTAGAGACAGAATCCAATAAATCTTGTGATGTTTATGATTTAATGGATAATAAAATAGCAATTAAATATACAGGCTGATGTACTCAAATGCCAGACCGTAAATCATATGCTGAATTCCTCTGGGCACATGAGTGCACTCTTGGCTGGAGCAAAAAGTCACATTCAGCACCACGGAGAGCACACCAGGATCCCAAAGGAGGCTGGGGGTCCCAGGCAGGGTTTCAGAGAGACTACCATCCACATCTCTTACGTGTTTCTTGGGATTATTAGCCGATGTCTTGCCTCTATTCCTGCACCATCACATTTCCTCACTCTGTGGAGGCATAAAATTTTCCTGTAAGTGTTTTCCACATGCATGTGTGTATTTACACATATGTTGACTCCATGTTGCCCTGCAGTCAGCACATTTTTAATATGCTCCCATTTATAATGTGATCCTTATACTATTGTCTCTACTTGTTGTTTCCACTTCTCCTCCTAGTCTCACCTGCATACACTCTAATCAGTTTGTTTCCACCATTCAACAACAGCAATGCTTGTTCGTGACCTCATGTCAGTAGATCCAATGGTCACCTCTCCTCGCTCCTCTTACCCAGCCTGTTAGCACCGTGCGGTGCAGCTGGCCCTTCCCACTTTCCTGATTTGGCTTCCAAGACACAGGTCCTCTTGGTTCTCCCCCTACCCCACCTTCTCAGTGCCCTTTGTTGGTTATCCTTCAACTTCCCTTCCTCAAGAGACTGGAGTTCTCCTGGGATGAGTCACCAAACCAGAGCATTTTTCTGAATTCACTTCCTAAATGAAATACGTGCCTCCAAGCCTGCCATTTCTTCTGAAGTCCAGGTCCGTAAAGCCAAATGTTTAACCCAAGCCTGCATGTAGATATCTAAGATGCTCAAATTGAGCATGACAAAGCCTAAACCTTTTATTCCCCAAAACTATCTGCTCTCCTGCAATTGTTTCTGTCTTAGTAATGCATGACTTCCCTTCAACATCTCAGGTTAGAGACCTTGGAGATACTTTTGACTTAACTCTGCATATCACATCTTGTATCCAGTTTGGAGGGGTCGCTATGAGTCGGGGCCGGCTCGATGGCACATAACAACAACAACAACAACAACAACAACAATCCAGTTTGGAAGAAAACCTTGTTGGCTCTACCTTCAAAATACATCCAGTCCAACCACTGCCCCCTGCTTCCCTTGTCAGCACAGTGGTCCAGCTCACCTCAGTGATTGCCACCTGAGCTACTGTGATGTCACCATTTTCTCTGTTTTTTCTTTTTCTTTCTTTTTTTTTTTTTTTTGGCCTTTTCACCTCTCTAGTCTCTGGTAGCATAGTGGCTAAGACATTTGCCTGCTAAGACGGCTGGCGGTTCAAACCCACCAGCCACTCCTTGGAAGGAAGGTTGGGCAATCCTACTTCCGTAGTGATACTGCCTCGGAAACCCAAGGAGGGGTCGCTATGAGTCAGGTTTGACTCGACGGCACATAACAACAGCAACAACAGTCTATCATCAACAATGCATCCTGGATGGTCCTGTTAAAGACTTCAGTCATGTCCTATTTCTTTTCTACTTGAAGCCTACAGCAGCTCCCATTTCACTCAGAGAAATAACCAAGGTGTTTGGAATGTTCTAGAATGTCCTACCTGACCTAAAACACCACACACACACACACACACACATGCACACAACCTCTCCAGCCTCCAGTCCTATCACTTGGTCTCTTGTCCACCCCTTCCGGCCGCACTCTCACTTTTTCCCACATTGCCCCTTTGGCCTGGAATGTCCTTTCCCTGCTACCATCAGAGATCATGCTCAGTCCTTCAGCTCTCAGCTCAGACCTTCACCTCATCAAACGTCTCCCCGGTCACCTTATAGAAAAGAGCATGGCCTCTGTCATTCTCTTCATCACCTGGCGCATTATGGACTCATTGCTCTCCCCACTGGAAGGAAAACTCCATGACAGCAAAGACTACCCATATGGTCCATCTGTCCATGCTCACACCTAAAACAGCACTTGGCCAATAACCCTTGTTGGATGGAAGGAAAGGGGAAAGTGAGAAGGAGGGAGGAAGGACGGGGGAGGGGGAGATGAGGAAGCAAGGAAGGAAGAGGATGGACGGAGGGAAGGAGGGAACGAAAAAAGGAAGGATGAAACTTGGTAAGGCCCTCTCCGCCATTTGGTGGAGAAGCCCTGGAAATCAGGGACCATCAAGGACCAGGTCTGACTAATTCTTGCATCCTCCTGGAGCTCATCACATTCCACCCACATAGTACGCCCTCAGGAAATGACAACTCAATGAGTGGATTATTGAATTCATGGATGCATGGATGACCCAGAAGACCAGGGCCGGAGTGATGTGCACTGGGCTAGCTTAGGCCACGCCAGAGACCAAGCACTCCCCAGATAGTCAGAGAGCATGTGCCAGGGAAGAAGACGTGTCATGGAGCCAGATTCCAGCAGACACATGCTCTGTGTCTCACGGCTCTGAGCCACAAGCCTCACTGGTCTGGTGCTCGCTCTTCTCTTCCCATCTGGAAATAGCAGCCGGGAGGCCTGAGTCAGCCACAGCTGACAGGTGTGGGGCTTGGAAAAGGAAGGAGAGGAGGAGGATTAACTCCGACCTCCACAATTAGTGCTTTGTTCCTCTGGACCCTGGATGCATGGCTGCTCGGTGTGGGGACAGTGTGCTGAGCACTCTGATGGCCAAGGGGGACCTCTCAGTTTCCTAGAGCAGAGTCACAGTGGGGGGCAGTACGCCACTCCGATCCTGAAAGGGCCCGGTCCACGGGACACTGCACTGCAGGCTGTTGTTCTGGAACGTGGAGAGCCCACTCATGGCCAATGGGGTGTCACTGATTAGAGCTGTTGCTGAAGAAGCCGCCATCCTCAGAATGGCTATCACAGCCAGGGCCTCCTGCTGGCCATTGAGTGCCAAGAGAGCGCTAATTTAATTATCAACTGAACACTAACTCGATGGGGTATGCTAGGGTCTCAGTGCAGTGGACACACACACTCACATACACTCATTCTAAGTGGCCATAAATAACGACTAAACCAATAAACTGTCACATCATAATTCAGACCTCAGAGAGCAATCAGATACTTATCGAGAATGGCAATTGCATATGAAATGAATGAATGGAGAGGTGGGATTTGTGGCCGCCCGGCTCGGCACCCGCTCCCAGCCTGGGCGCAGAGCTGTGCCGGGACTGCTCCCAGTTCCCATTAATTGTGGGATATTCCTGAGTTTGGTGGCTGCTGACAACCTGACCCTGTGGAGATTCATATTTGTGCCAGCAAGGCCTGCACTGATAATGGGCCGCTCGGGGGCTAGGCTCCTCGGTTCAGCAGCCCCACCTTCTGCCCGTGTCTGCCCAGGCCACAGAGGCCTCGCTCCCAGGGAACGGTGGAAGTGGCTTTGAGCTTGTCAGCGATCTTTGTACCTTCCCATCACTCTGCAAATCTCCCATCCTTTAACCTGCCGGCAAAGAGGAGGGGCTAAGTAACCCACAGGCAAGGAGATGGAGGAGTGAGAAGGGATGGAAGTGGCAACACAGACCACACTGCGAGGGCATTCGGCAAACGGCAGGTAGTCCAGGTGGAGAGGAGGAAGAGCTGACGTGCACAAGTCGGGACATGGGGGGAAGGTGCTCGGGCAGCCTGGAGGGCAGGGCAGAAGACCAGGCTGTGGTCCTTGAAAGTCTGAGTCACAGACATGGGCCCTGGAGGGGAAACTGAGGCACAGGAAGGCACGTGCTGGGTGTGGCCAAGAGCAGCAGGGCTGGGCTCTACACCCACGTGTGTCTGTGGCCAGGATGGCAGCAGAGCCTCCTCCCCACCGTGAGGGTGGCTGGGTGCTCCCTGAGAACCACCACCGTAGCCCCCCATCCGAGGAGGAAGAGCTGGAGGAAAGACCCAGATTTCCCAAAGCAGAAGGTCCCCAGGGCTTCTGCTCACTTTGGCTCAGGAACCAGGCTGGCCAGGCAAAGGAGAGGGGCCACCTCTCCCGGTCGTCGCCCTCACACCTGGGTCAGGGGACAGTGGGGTGCACCAGCAGCTGAGGCAGCGGGGACGTGCTTGTTGAGCTCAGCAGCAGGTGCCCGGGAACCAGCGACCACGGAGTCGACTGTGACTCACTGCACCCCCTGTGTGTCGGAGAACTCTGCTTTGCAGGGCTTCAACGGCTGAGTCTGTGGAAGTGGATTCCCAGGACTTTCTACCAAGACACCTCTGGGTGGATTTGAACCTGGGACCTTCCAGTTGGCAGCCGAGTCCCTGAGCCCTTTGGGCCACCCAGGACTCATTGCCATGTGCCGGGCCCACGCTGGACGTGGGCTGAGTTTGCTGCATGGAGCCTGAAGGGATCATTGGCCAAGAGCTGGGCACCATGTCTGCCCTGCGGCCAGCGGCTTTTACGTCGTGGATCCTATCTCTGCTATCACACCCACGCTGCCCTGGCCTGCTAACGACATAGGCTTATTTTTCAGACCACTCAGCACAGCTGGGAGCATTGGCCCTCGTGTGCTGGCCCGTGGACGAACACGACAGGTCTCTCAGGAATCTCCCCACTTACTCTTTATGCTCCTGTCTCCAGACCAGAAAGCTCTGAAGGCCTGGGCAGAGGCAAGCCCTGTGAGGTCTGGGGGCCAGATGGAGCTGTCCCGTCTGTGTCAGGGTCCCTGCAACCCTCGGGTCTGCATGGTATTTGGGAGATTTCAGGGCGGGGATACTGACAACACAATGGAAGCCAAGGAGGCCACTTGGTAAAGTGGGAAGGACCTGGGCTGGGGGTGGGCAGACGGGGTTCTGCCCCTGAGGTTGGGGCCATCCCCTCTGTAGGCCTTCCGGGGCCCACTGCTCCCCTGCTGTGTGGCCCTGGAAGCTGCCTTCCGTCCCAACCTCACTGTGTCACGCCACTTGCCAGGAGGGTTACATGAGCTCACACCAAATGACATGTATTGGTGTCACATGGACGATTCTTCATTATGGGAAATGGTGGCCATTTGTATTTATTCATTGTTTTTATAACTCCATCCCCCTGGTAACCACACACCTACTTTTGACAGACATTTTTCTTACCAGGCACAATGACTTTAATGTGCATTAAGGAAACAGTATGGCTTCCCAGGTGTCTTTCAGCAAGAGGCTGGATTCATATGCTTAAGTTACATAAAAATAAGTCAATTTACACAAATATGTGGTGGTAGGTGCAGTCTGCCCTCTGTACCTGTGGGTACCATGTCCTCAGATTCAGCCACTGCAGATCAAAAATATTTTGGGAAACAAAACAATTCAGTGGTCAAAGCCGTCCAAAGATGAAGAGTTTAATCAAGTGGTTTCCATGGCCTCCCCACCCATGAGGTGTTGTAAGTCACCCAGAGATGCTGTGATGTGGATGGGAGGATTGCGTGGGCTGTACGCAGATGGCTTGAGCACCCATGGATTTTGGTATCCTCAGGGTCCTGACCCAATCTCCATTAATATGGTGAGAGAGTGATGGAAGTCTGAAAGGTGTGTGGGAAACTTGTGCATTGGAAATTAGACAGGTCCACCCCAGCCGGGGTCCTTTTAACTCACTCACATAGTTGAGACTCCAGCTGTCGGCACCAAAGGACTCTGCTCTCGTCGGCATCGCAGACATCGGGCTGAGCAAGCTCTGCTCCGGTCCGGTCACATTCCCTCCGTGCTGTGACGCGAGGAAGTAAGATACTAACAAGAGCACCCACGCAAGCAGACGCACATGCAGACACACACACGCACAGATATGCACATGCACACATTCACACATGCGCGCACACACACAGAGATACACAAACACACAGACATACACACACAGACACACATGCACATGCTGACACACTCAGATGTGCACACGTGGACACACACGCACAGATATGCACATGCACATATTCACACACATGTGCACACACATACACACAGATATACAAGCACACACAGACATGCACACACAGACACACATGCACATTCTGACACACTCAGATGCACGCACGCGGACACACACACGCACACGCACACACTCCCACACACATACCCTTAGAGGCAAGCCCCTGCTCACTCCTCCAGTAAATCAATTCATTCCCACAGCTGGGTGAACTGTGAGGAAGCATTCAATAACTCTCCCTAAATGTCACTCTGGCCCTTCAATGGCTCATTAGCTTATACAAGGTGCAGGCAATTACCCGGAAAAGATACACCACTTTCCTGTGCTGCTTAATTTCCTCTTCACTCATTAGCTTCCCTTACGGCAAACAAGAAAGATTCATGGTGCCCAGGCATGGCGCGGCGTGTGCTGTGTGGACACACATGTGCAGGAGTGCACAAGTAGGCAGGTAGCTGAATGACTCTGGGGTTCAGGGTCACCTTCCCACACAAAAGGAGCCCTAGTGACACAGTGGTTTAGTGCTCAGCTGCTAACTGAAAGGCTGACAGCTCACACCTACCAGCCACTCCGCTGCAGAAAGATGAGGCAGTCTTCTCCTGTCAAGATGACAGCCTTGGATAGGGCTATGGGCAATTCTGCTCTGTCTGCCAGGTCCTTGTGAGCTGGAATTGACTCTAGGGTAGTGGGTTTTGTTTCGTTCTTTTTCTAATGTTAATGGAGGGGCTTTACGCTGTCTGGGGAAGCATGACTGGTCTTTCCATAAACTCTCCCCTGAGTTTCACTTTCCTTTCTCAGGGGAGGGAGGCAGAGAGCAGGGGTCACGTCCACAGGAGAGGCGGTGACATCTCAGAGCTCCATGGAGGGGGACAGGCTCCCAGCGCCGGGCATCAGCTATGCCTCCAGGCAGGACAAGAGAGGGCTGGGAGGCAGATGGCGGGGCTTGTCCCCACGCTGCTCTCCTCAGTGAAGGGTCAGGACAGCATCCCATCCAAAGCTGTCAGAAGGTGGACTGGGCCAACATCTGTAACACAGGCAGGGGTCCAGCATACTCCCCTTCCTGACAGCTGTGGCTGCTGCTGTTGCCACTGTTACAGTTTTCATGGTTGAAAAACCAAGAAAGCCTCTCCTGGACACCACTGGTGCCCGCTGCAGCCCCGCTGCTGAGAATAACAACAGCCCCAGCTCCACTGTGTACCCACCAAAGCCAGGCCGTGCCAGCAACGCCCACACACCCCTAACAGTGTCTTGCTCTCCAGGCCTGCCCAGTGCCCAGAGAGTAGGGAGTGTGTGGGTCACCTGGAGACCAGGCAGCCTCCTCGAAAACGCTTCTTCATCACCTTCATCATCTTCGCCATGAGGCCTGTTTCTCTTTAATGGTCTGGGAGGTGACTTGTGGCTGCAAGTCCCTTCTCTAGAAGCGGGAGCATCAGGGAGATGGTAAAAGGGCTTGGAAGATTCTAGAATGTGAGCTAAGAGCTCAAAGCTATAAGCCTCTTCTCCAGGCGCAGGAGCGTTGGGGGCATGTTGACGGACTCGGAAGAGTCTAGATTGCGAGGTGAGAAGCTCAGGAACTCGCTGTTGACCTAAGGAGCATCCCTCGTGCCTCCTGCTCCCTGACTGGTCCCACGAGCTGGGGTTCGAAGGTCTGAGGGACTCATGGTGGACCCCTCAGCAAGCACCGCAGTGATGCGCATGTCCTGGAGGGTGTCTCCGACCAACATGCTGCCAAGCACACCTGCCCTGCCTGCCCGCTGGTCGGCTGAGTGTCACATGAGACTGTTTCTGTGGAAGTACCCCCAGGCTGCTATTCCCAGTGCTGAGATCACTACGCACATGTACACCTGCCAGACCGGGCTGATGGTGGTGAGGGGATGTCGCGGGTTGTGGATTAACAGTGTAAATCTCAGCATCTCAGTGGTCCCTGAGTCCCAGGAGGTAGGCAAACCTGGCAGCCCCTCCCAAGCCAGCTGCCCTGGATCTGGACTCCAGGGTGGGGCTCCCTGGCTCCCCCGCATTCTCAGCAGCCCTCAGGCGAGGGTCCCCCTGACTCAGGCCAGATGCAGGCTGCTTCTCTGCAGGAACACCCTTTGTCATGTGCTCTCTCTTCTGGGGACTCCCGTCCCATGAGACCCCAGGACAGACTCCTGGCCCTGAGTCCTGGCTCTCCCAGTGTCACCCCTGCTGGCAGAAACCATGGCTCCTAAGCTGGGCCATGATGGCTGGTTTGAGGTGTCATGAAGGACAGGGTTACTGAGTGCCGACACAATGGGGGACAGGGACTCTGGGGAGTCTGAGGAATCCCCCAAGCACAGAATCATTTCAGGGGTTTGTACTGAGTTGAATACTAGCTGTCATCAAGTTGATTCTGACTCATAGTGACTCTCCAGGACAGAGTAGAACTGCCCCGTGGGGTTTCCAAGGGTGGAACCTTTACACAAGCAGACTGCCTCATCTTTTTCTCCCAGAGCAGCCGGTGGGCCTGAACCACTGGCCTTTCAGTCAACAGCCAAGCTCTTTAACACTATACCTCCACTTAGTTGAATGGCGTCCCCAAAATTCATGTTTACCTTTAATCTCCCAATGTGGCATTATTTGAAAATAAGATCTTTGCAGATGCTGTTATGAGGTCACACTGGAGGGGATTGGATCCTGATTCCATATGACCAGCATTCTTATAAGAAAACATACCAAGACCCAGATACAGAAGGAGACATGCACATGGGGACACAGATGCAGAAGAGATACCATGTGAAGATGGGCAGACATGCACACAGGGACATACACACAGAGGGAGATGCCATATAAGATGGGCAGAGAGGGGAGACCTGCACACGGGGACACAGATGCGGAGGGATTGCCGTGTGAAGATGGGCAGAGATGAGAGAGATGCACACGGTGACATACATGCAGAGGGAGACGCCACATAAGATGGGCGGAGATGGGAGACCTGCACACAGGGACACAGATGCAGAGGGATTGC
>NW_006921656.1:897512-902134 GCF_000298275.1 Orycteropus afer afer | reverse complement strand
GTGTGAAGACGGGCAGAGATGGGAGAGATGCACACGGGGACATACACGCAGAGGGAGATGCCACGTAAGATGGGTGGAGATGGGAGAGATGCACACAGGGACACAGATGCAGAGGGATTGCCGTGTGAAGACGGGCAGAGATGGGAGAGATGCAGTCAGAAGCCACAGGCACCAAGGATGCTGGCAGCACCAGAAGCTGGGACAGGGGTCTCGGAGTGGAGCCAGCCCGCCCACACCCTGATTTAGAACTTTGGCCTCCTGAGCTGTGAGACACTCCTGCCCTTTTCAGCCGCCAGTCAGTGCTGCATGTTATGGCAGCCCTAGGAGACTAACAAAGGGGTGTAAGGGGCGTGGGGTGTGCACTCTCCCCTATTTCAGATAAGGATGGCAGGCATCCATGAGGTGACACAGGGCCAAGACTCACCACTGACCCCAGGATGGAAACAAAAACCTGTGGTGTTTGGGATGTCTGTACAGTGGGGCCTGGCTGAAGGGAGTGACAGGGAACAGATGGGCTGCGGCTGGGGCTGGACCTCCTGAGGCCAGGGGCGCTGGAGGGCAGGAACTTCTGCCAGTGTTGAAGCTGGGAGGACGCCCAGCCTGGCAGGAGGGACCAGGGACTTGAATCTGGTCCACGGATGGGGAAGCCAGCAGCAAGGACAGCAGAACTGGCAGCAGACAGTGACATCTGAGGAGGTGGCCCCCTGCCATGGTCTGCTGGGAGAGGAAGGCTGGAAGCATCACAGAACCCAGGCAGCCCTCCAGTGGGAGGCTGTTAGCCGGGCTCATTGGGCCGGGTCTCAAACACTGGGCCTTAAAGAGAGAGTTGCATGTGCTCAGAGCTCAGAGAAGAGAGAGGGAGCAGAGTGACATCAGGCATGGCACGGGTGCTGGTGGCTGTGGCTCCCAGGGGCATCTGGGGCCCAGAGCATAGTCACCGGCCTGGAAGCCAGGCAGACCCGGGCCCACTTCAGGAGGAGGCTTTCCCCTGGGTGACTCAGGGCCTGCCATTTAACCCCTCTGAGTCCGGTTTCCTCTTTGCAAAAGGGGAATGGCCATATTTCCTTTACTGTGGCACCACTGAGGGTAATGAAAGAGTATTTATTGTGTCCCACCACTGGGTTTCAATGATGGCAGCTACTGGCTACATGTCCAAGTGGAGAGTGATAAGAGCCAAACAGAAATAAGGTAAGATCGTGGATGGGGATGGGAGAGATGAAGATGGGGTTGATGAGGATGGGAGAGACAGGGCTGGTGAAGACCGGGATGGGAGAGATGGAGATGGGAGAGAAAGGGTTGAGAGACAGCGATGGGAGACAGGGGGATGGGAGACTTGGAGGTGGTGGAGATGGGAATGGGAAAGACAGGGATGGCAGTTGGAGATGGACAATCCTCAGAATGGTCCAGATGCTGAGAAAAAAATATATTCCAGTCTAAAAGTTAAGGGTGAGCTGAACAGGGCAGCTGAAGAGCTAGGACAGAGCAGGCTGGGGTCCAGCATCTTTACTGCTGGTCCAGCCCAACCCTTTCCCAGTGTGGGGCACCAGGGAAGGTGGTTTGGGCTCTGTGCCCATCACTCGGGCCCCCGCAGCACCAGGCTGGTCTGAGTCGTCTGGACAGGCTACATTCAGAGACGTTTTAGTTGTCCATGCCTCTTATCTCTGCCTTCTTGTGGTCTCCCATGGGCCACCAGCTGGAAGTCCGAATTAGCAGCTTTCTTCTTCGGGCTGACAGTGGTCTCTGTCACTTCCCAGGAAGCCCCCATGTGTCCTCTTCATTAACCAACCATTCACTGAGTCAAAAAAGAGCCACCAGCAAAACAAACAGAGGATGCCACAGAGGCCACTATTGGCTCTATGGCCTTGTAGCTGAGAGGGACTTGAGTGGCTTCTGGTATACCCACCTCCCTAAGTCAGGCTCTACCCACCAGGAGACAGCATTTCTGGTGAGGAAGGGTGTTCTTTGGACCCTGCTGAGTCTGCATCGAATACCCTGAGGCTTGGGGCGCTCACCCCGTGAGCCTTCCCTGCTCCTGGAGCATTTCCTGCACTGACGAGCTGGGCTGCCCCTCGGTAGTGTCACCCTGCAATCCTATGGCTTGATGGGCCACATAAAGTGTGTTTGGTCTTCTCAGAAACCCTGTCCTGCATAGCAGTGGGGTGGGGGCAGGGAGCTGCCAGGCCACGGAGGCCAATGTGGCAAGTTTAGGCTGGTAAGGGATCCCATTGGACGTGTCCCACATGGCATCACAATATCCAGGAAGTAGGATAACCCAAACCTCAGGCGTCAATACCCCGGATGCCTCCCTTCACACTACACTAAGCATCTTCTAAGCATCTTCTTCAACAGGTGGAGATTGAGTCAAGACCCCCCTCCTGGCCAGAGAGCTGCCTATGGTGAGCAGATTAGAAGGTGGGCAGTGTGGCCAGTGAGCAGGCTGGGGTCACTGACCCACAAGCTCTGTCCAAGTGAGGCCAACCATCCCCCAAGCCCATTAACCACCTCCAGCTCATCGGACACCACCACCTCCAGCTCCCCTGCACCACCACATCCACGTCACCTGCACCACCACCTCCAAATCACCCAACACCACCACCTCCAGGTCACCTGACCCCTGGACTAATCTCTACTCAGTGCAACCCTGCTCTTCCGTCTGTGCTCTGAGCCATCTTTTCAAACTCAAGTCTACCCGCTGTTCCCAGGCCTAGACCCAGTGCTCTTGCATCAACACCAACCCCCTCCTCATGGCCTGCATGCCCCTCGCCCTGCACCCCTGCTTCCCTCACTGGCCCTGACCTTGCAGCACCTCCTGGCCCCTCCCACGTGAACTTTATCCCCTGTCAACAGCCAGATCCCAGATGCAATGGGGAAATTCAGGACAAACCACCCTCTTGGAGCGTCCTAGGGCTTAGAGCTCAGCCCTTCATCTTCCTCGCCCCACCAGTCACCCCCGGAACTGCGGCTGGGTGAATGAGATGGATGGAAGTACTGGATCTGCATGAAGATGGGCTGACCTCCGGCCCCAGACTAATCGTTCCTTGTCAGTCTGATTATTAAGCGAGAGGCGGTTCCACCCACGCACAACTGGGAAAGGAGGCCACAGCCTCAGCTCCACTGCAGACTGCAGGGAGCAGGGAGGGCTGGCGGGCTGGCAGGGCTTACGCTCAGAGAAGCCGCATGCTCTAACCACCACATAGTCGGTGAGGCGGGCACTGTGGTGAGGGGAGGCCGGGGAGGGGCAGTGGGTGCAGATCCACTGGGAGAGGAGAGCAAGTCAGGCGCTTGGGGAACGGACTAGCCAGCCTCCCCAGAGTCATTTGAGACCTAAGCCATGGCCGTCTCCCATTGACAGAGCACAAGTTGTCTGGGGAGAAGCTGGGGCAGGTGCTTGTCAGGGGGTGTTTTATGGTGTCTGTCTGCTGGCTGTGTCTCCAAGTTCCTGGGTGTGCCAACAGTTAACGCCCACAGCTGCTGACCAAAAGATCGGAGGTCCTAGGCCACCCAGAGGTGCCACGGAAGAAAGCCCTGGAAATCTGCTTCCGAAAACCAGCCCCTGGAAGCCCTGTGGAGCCCAGTTCTCCTGTGACACACAGGGTCACCATGAGTGGAGGTGGTGGCCAGGCGGGAGCCACGGGAGGCTGAGGCCCAGGGCCTGGGGCTCTTTTCCACACCCTGTGTGGTGGCATCACCCTCAAGGACACCACCAGAGAGGGAGAGGTGTGGCTGGACTGGGCTCAGCCTGGAGGGCCAGCAAGTACAGAGCTCAGCCCCAAACTCCAGGTGACACTGTCCCCTGCCCAGGAAGACAGAGTGGTCGATGGGGGTCAGTGTGTCCACTTCCACCCTGGACGATGACTGGCAGAGCCAGGCAAGCAAGGTGCTCCCTAACTCTGGCCTGAATGCTTCTGCATCCACCTCTTATGCAGGGACCATGTGGTGGGCTAAAGAGGAGAGACGTGACATCCAGGGAAAGGTCACCGATGGCCGGGGGGGCCTATGGCCACTCAGCAGCTGGCCCCTTTCTGTGTCCCTGTTCAACAGAGCCACCGCCCTGTCAGTGGGCCGTACATGGTGGTTTGCTGGTCACTGTGATACTGGAAGCAGGGTCACCATGGCGGGCAGGTCAGGAGCTTCCAGACTGAGACAGAGTAGGAGGAAAGGCCTGGTGACTTAATCCCAGAAGTTAGTGACCGAGACTGGATCAGAGTGAGTGTTGTCTGAGACGTGTGAGGAAGCAGGCCCGGGTAACAGCAATGCCTGGAGCGTGCTAACAACAGGAAGGGGGCACAGGACTGGGCAGCACTGCACATGGGGCACCGTGGGCCCACTCGACCGCAGCTGGCGGCACCAACGTGCTGGCAGAAGTACAAGCAGTCACACCTCGGTCCCTGTCGCTGGGGCGTGGGCAGTGGCCCTGACGAAACCACCGCCTGACGTCCAAGGAGGCTGTGACTTCCCAGAGTGGGTCTGCCCGGGCCCAGGGGCAGGGCCTGCAGCGGCGCGTGAGGCCAGCCGCTGTCCGAGCACAGCTGCAGCCCCAGCCGCCCAGAGACATCGGGCACCCTCCCCTGCCCCAGGGCCGGCGGCGCGGCTTCCCTCCAAGCTGCAGTCCCAGCCGCCCA
>NW_006921656.1:882305-896822 GCF_000298275.1 Orycteropus afer afer | reverse complement strand
CGGCGCGGCTTCCCTCCAAGCTGCAGTCCCAGCCGCCCAGAGACATCGGGCACCCTCCCCTGCCCCAGGGCCGGCGGCGCGGCTTCCCTCCAAGCCCATTCCTGAGCATGGAGCTCAACCCTCCTGATGCTGCTTTCTGAAACCCCAAACCAACCCCAATGCCCTCGAGTCAGCGCCGACTCCTGGCAACGCCCCATGATGGAGCAGAACTGTGCCCCATAGGGTTTTCTTGGCTGTGAACTCGACAGGAGCAGATGATAGGCCTTTCCTCCCTGTGCTGTTGGGCGGGTTTGAACTGTCAACCTTTAGGTTAGGAAGTCAAACACAAGCTGTTTGTGCCCCACAGGGACCCAGTCAGGCGGCCCTCGGCCCCCCTGCTCCTGGCCCGCCAAAGGCCCAGGGGGCTGACCTATAAGAGGCTGGGGTCCAGGCTCACTGAGGCCAGGCCCCCGTGTGACGTTGTCATGCCTTTTACCGGCTCTGGAGCTCTCGGTGTCCCTCCGTCCCTCAGAATCCTGGCTGCCGCTTTGCTCCTTCTTATCCCCCTGGCTCCCCGGCCCCTCTGCGCTGCCCCTCCCTCCTCCCCCAAGCCTGTGCCTGCTGATCCTCCCACCAGAACAGTCACCCGCAGCCCTCAGGCCTGAATGCACCTCCCAGGTCCCAGCTGATTGCCACCCTCCACAGCTCCCCTAGGCCGCTCGCCCTTGGGCTGCCCACCTCCTGGCTGCCCGGGGCCTCTGTCCAAGTCTCCCAGGACTGCTATGACGGGATGCCACAGGAAGACAGCCCAGGGTGGAGGTCTGGATTCAGGGCCGGGAAGGTAGGGGAAGACCCGGTTGGCGCGCGTCTCCTTTCCGCTTTCTGTTGCTTGCTCCATTCCACGCGGGTCTGTCCTCTTCCTGCCTGGTCCCACTTCTGTCTGTCCACACTGCCCTTCTTCACTCAGAAGGGATGAGCTTCAGGGGGCCAGCCACACTGATGAGGGCCTCATTAACGTGACAAAGAAAACCTAACTTCCAATAGAATCACATCCCCTGGGATGGCGGCAGGATGCCAGTGCATATGGGCAGGTCACACCTGAAGGCCATCCCTAAGGCCCCCTCTCTCTCCTGCATGGCCCAGCCCCTTTTGCACATGGCTTCTCTTTCCAGTGAGAGCCAGCGTCCCCCTGGCAGAGTCTGACTCTCAGAGCCACTCCTTCCTGACAAGGGCTTGGAAGCCCTGTCCCTCACTGGTCTAGCTCCTGGCCACACGCCCCTGGCAGACACCCTGCTCACGGCAGCCAACCTGCATCCGGCTGACCTGGCAGGGTGATGCTCCGAGGCCCAGGCTGCCATGCTAACGCGCCTCCTTGCTCCTCCTGTGTGGGTTTTGAGCTAAAAATAAGATCTGCGGGGACCCCGGTCGCTGCCATAGTCGGCGGCTGGAACGTGATGAGCGCCGATTGGAATCATTATGCATTGTTGACGGGGAGGCGCCCGGCACTTATCTCCCAGCAACTTAAAAATAGCACTTCTCCCTTTTGTGCCGGGGCAAAGCAGTAATTTAGATAATTGAAACTCTGGGCTGAGTTGGAGACGAGCACCGTGGCTTCGGGCCCTTTTATGATACTTGTTCTTTGTATGAAAAGAATGGACTTGGGAAGATTTTCTCACACAAAGACCCTTGTCGGAAGGACCAAGTCCTCACCAGCGTGGGGGACTCACGTGCCCTGGCTGTGAAACTACCTGGCGCCCGGTGGGCACAGCCGGGCGTGCAGACCCTCCTTCTCCCAGGCCAGGGGCATGCGGTGTAGGGCAGGTCCAGGGGCAGCCTGGGACCGGTGGGACAGCCGGGCAGGGACAGCTTTCTGCGTTGGGGGCAGAGGGTGGTCACCTGGGCTAAACCCCCCTGCTCTCCCCGCCTGGCTGCGTTCTTGCCCTGGGCTCCCTAAGACTGGCTGGCCTGGGGATCGTGCTGCGGCTTTGAGGAGGTTCTCCCCCCAACACCCAGGGGGTCTCTCCTCGAGCGTCTGGAATCTGAATGCTACTCGACAGAAGAGGAGCCCTGTGCAGCACAAACAGTTAAGCGCTCAGCTACCAGCCACAAGGTCAGTGATTTGAACTCCCCAGAGGCTGCTATAACACTGAGAATGGGATCCAGAACCCTTAATTGCACTCATGAGGAACCTGTAGGACCAGGAGGCTGTCGTTCAAACAGGACAAGGGGACACTACATGGTTTAAAATCAGGAAGGGAGTGTATCAGGGCTGTATCCTTTCACCGTACTAATTCAATCTGTATGCTGAGCAAATCATCCAAAAGCTGAACCATGTGGAGAAGAACGTGGCATCAGGATTGGAGGAAGACTCATTAACAACCTGAGATATGCAGACCACACAACTTTGCTTGCTGATGGTAAGAATGACGTAGAGCACTTACCGATAAAAATTAATGACTACAGTCTGCAGCATGGATTCCACCCCTATATAAAGAAAACAAAAATCCTCTCAACTGGACCAATAAGCAGCATCACAATAAATGGAGAAAAGATTGAAGTTGTCAAAGATTTCATATTACTTGGTTCCACAATCAACACCCATGGCTGCAAGAGACCTGCAAGGGGGTTGGCTGCCTTGAGAGGGGCATCTCCCAAGTGCTTGTGGCCAGGAGCCAGACAAGTGGCAGACAGGGCTTCCAAGCCCTTGTCACAAAGGCATGGCCCTGAGATTCAGACTGCCACCGGGATGCTGGCTCTTGCTGGATCGAGAAGACATGTCTTCACTTTGAAAACTAAGGTATGCCTAACCCAAACCATGGTATTTTCAGTCGCCTCATATGCATGGGAAAGCTGGACAATGAATAAGGAAGACTGAACAAGAGTCACTGCTTTTGAGCTGTGGTGTTGGCGAAGAATGCTGAAAGTGCCTTGGACTGCCAGGAGAACTAACAAATCTGTCTTGGAGGAAGTGCAGCCAGAATACCTCTTGGAGGCGAGAAAGGCCAGACTTCATCTCACCTGCTTTGGTCATGTTGTCAGAAGAGACCGTTCCCTGGAGAAGGATGTCATGCTCGGTAGAGTGGAGGGTCGACCAAAGAGGGGAGGGATCTCGACAGGATGGAGGGACACAGCAGCTGCAACGATGGGCTCAGGCACAGCAAGCGTCGTGGGGCTGGCTCAGGACCGGCAGTGCTTCGTTCTGCTGTCCACGGGGTCGCTGTGAGTCGGAGATGACCCGACGGCACCTGCCAACAGAAGCTTCCCGGAAGCCAGGCCTGGCGGTCTGCTTCTGAAAGGTCACAGCTCTGACGATCCCGTGGGGTGCAGCTCCGCACACAGGGGGCTGCCATGAGTCAGAATCAGCAGCTGGTTTGCTTTGGTCTTTTGCTTATTTGGTTGTTTGGTTGGTCGGTTTAACCTTAGAAGCTGAATAGAAACGTTATGCGATCTCTCTCTGCCTCACCACCCCTCTCCTACTTGATCCACCAGCGAAGGTGTCTCCGACACAGATGCATGACCCCTCCCCACCCCCGCAACTGCCTCCATTCCCCATGCGTGCCACCCTGGGCTAGAAGACACAGGGACTACAGCAACCCAGCCTCCCTCTGGATTTGGCTCTCAGCCTTCCCTTCTGGTGTTCGACTCTGATGGGATGGGACTTGGGCCGCCATCTTGCTCACAGTCCTGCCTGGATAGCCCAGGCTTACGTGGACTCCCTACTGGTACAGGGACAGAAGAACCACACTCACAGGTTCTCAGGTATGTCTCTCCCTCCCTGTTTCTCCTACCCCAACACAAGCCCAGTCAGACCTTTCTCAATCTCCCCTGTCCCGGCTCACAGCCCAGTCAGGCCCACCTCAGCCATCATCTGGTCACCCATTCATCCATCCATGTATCCACCCATCCTTCCACCCAACCATTCTTCCATCCCTTCATCTCTTCACCAATGTTAATGGGGCAGAGCTGGACCACTTTGTGCCAAGAGTTGTGACAAAGTCAGTGGCAGACTAAGTAAGTTATCTGATCACAATCCCACACTTTTTCCCACTGCCGAACACTGAAGCCTAGAGAGGCACTCAGCGGAGGGAAGGACCCATGGCTGAGCCATCCCAAGCCTGGACTGGGCTGTGTTCTCAGTGACAACTGCTGAGCATTGGTGCCCTTCACTGGGTCCTAGGACCCTCCTCCTGGAATAGAAGAGAGCAGCCCTTCCCAAGCCCTGTGTTTCGGTGCAGCTTCGTGAGTAGCTCTGGCCAATGAACATTGTTCAGAAGGACCCATGTCATGTAGAGACTGGACCATCACTGGGCTGATGTGAGGCCCACACACCTACCCGCCATCTTTCTCTAGGTGGGAGCAGGGCTGTGGAGGTGCTGGCCGCTCTGTCAGCCTCCTTAGGACCCCTAAGTTGGCATGGTGACTGAACGCCCTGCTGACCTACAATGCATGAGAGCAGAATCGTGGTGGCCTTGAAGCCCTGTGCTGTTGGTGATAGCTTCCCTTGGAGAGTTTCACCCTCCCCCTCGACCCTCTGTATTCATTATCTGGGGCCTCTGTAAGAAATCACCCCACACTGGGTGCCTTCCCACCACGGGAACTTATTTTCCTACAGTTCTAGAAGATAGAAATCCAGAATCAAGCTGTTGGCAGGGCCACATCCTCTCTAAAGGCTCCCATCCTTCCTTGCCTCTCCCAGCTCCGGGGCTTGCTGGCATTCCTTGGTTCATGACAGCATCCCTCCTGTCCCATTCTCTGTCTTCACATGGCTCTCTTCCATGTGTGCATGTCTATGTTTTCACATGGTCTTCCAGGAGGACTCCAGCCATTGGATTTGGGACCATCCTAATTCAGTACAGCCTCACCTTAACTCGTCTGATTATATCTGCAGCGACCCTATTTCCAACCAGTCCTATTCTGAGGTTCTAGGTGAACATGTATTTTGGAGGACATCCTCCTCCCAGCCTTGAGCTTAGCTTGACTCAACAGACAATTAAAGAAGGCTTGCTCTGCACCTGGCATGTGGTGGGATTCACCAGGAAATAGCGACAAGGGACCCCACAGCAAGTGTGAGGTGGGGGGAGGTGAGCTTGAATGACCTCTGGTCTGATGGCAGAGGCGGAGCCCTCAGGCAATCGCGACCCAGCGCAGAGGGTACCGTGAGAACAGAATGGGTCCCGGATGCTCCATCCGCTGCTGCTGGCGTGCTGGAGCCTGCCGTCTGGGCCATACCCCCCATGCCTCCACCACCCCACTCAGCGCTTGTGCTGGTGGACTTGGTAATGTTGGTGAGATCAGTCATCGCACTAGCACGCAGGACCTGCCTGGCCCCTGCCGTACTCACATTCTGCAGAGTCTGTGAGGGAGGATGGGCCAGGTCCACGTGGCAGCCACCCAGTTGTAGGCTTGAGATCTGCTGGCAGTGCTGGCCCAGGTGCCTGGAGCTGCACGCTCCCAGCTCCCAATGGCACCCCTGGACCCATCATCCACCACACCAAATTGCCATGCCATGTCAGCCCTGCTGAGCGGGAAACTGCACAAAACTTGCAGCTGCTTTGGGCTCCAGCCTGATTTGCTGGTGGTCGCTCCCACTCATCCGAGCCCTCAGTGGGCCCAAGCAAGGTCTGCCGCCTCCCCCGCAGCACTCACCCACCCTGCTGCCCTGTTCAGAGAGAGAGGAGCCCTCCCTTCTAGGGACAGGTGCCCCGTGACTTCATGTTAGAGTCCTGGAGAGGACAGCTGACCCCAGTGCTGCCCAGGCTGCCTTCTTGTTTAATTTCTCTGTAATAAAATATAGACCATGTGGAATTCACCCTTTTCTCCGTTTCTGAGCAGACAGCTCAGTGGCCCTGATTCCATTCACCCCGTGGTACAAACAGCACCTTCATCCATTTCCAGGCTTTGTCGTCCCCCCGACAGGAACTCAGAGCCCCCTGAGCAGCTACACCCCCTCCCTCCCCTCTCCTGCCCTTGGTGAGGTTTTGTACCTTTCCTGTTCCCTCAGCACCATGGGTTCAAGGTTCACCCATCATAGCTTGTCTCAGGACTTCACTTCTTTTTTTTTTTTTCCTTATACAACAGCTCCCCTCCCATCCAACTTCCTCCCCATAGTCACCTCTTCCCTCTTTCCCTTCATGCACTCCTGGCCCCCAAGCCGTGTCCCTGTGCACACACAGCCTTTCTATTCTCCCATGATTGATCTCTCCAAGTAGTGTACCCACCTAATGTAAATATTCAGCTCATACACCTGTCTTTGTTTGGCTGGAAGCCACAGGTGTGGGTTTAATTCCAGACCTGAAGGGCAGCTAGGGGCCATAGTCTCAGGGGTGCCATCAGGCTCCATCAGACAAGAAAACCTAGTCCCTTTTTTTTTTTTTTTGATGATTTTGAGTTTTGTTCCACATTGTTCTCCCATTCTATCCATCCAGGATCTCCTACGCAGATCCCCCTCCGAGTGGTTGACAGTGGTAGCTGGGCACCATTTGGTTCTTCTGGTCTCTTAGTCGTATCGTCTGAGGATTGCATGGTGTACAGTCCCTTGGACTAATTGTTTCCATGAATCTTTGGTTTTCTTCATTCTTCTTTGCTCTGGACAAGGAGAGACCTATCATTGCGTCTAGATGGCTGCTTGCAAACTTTTAAGATCCCAGTCACTACTTGCCAAAGTAGGAGGTGGAACAATGTTTTGTGTAGTATGTTATGCCAATTTAGCTTGATGTCCCCTGGGACCATGGTTCCGAGCCCACAGGTCCAACTACTCACTCCCTCTGTGTAGCTGGCTGTGGCCAAGAAGTGACTACAAACATGTCCCTTGTCAGCTCTACTATATACCTGGGAATTCTTACAGAACATACAAATACTCTTGTAGAAACATTGTCTGCCAACCCTGTACGTGGTCTTGGGCACACTCCCCCCTGCATAGACATACCTAATAGTTCAGCCTGTCCACCCAACTATCCACCCATATACCCATGTTTGCCTTCACTAACAACGCAGTGTTGTATGTGAAAAGGGGTCCATCTTTGTTGTCTGTACCTCCCATGCATCTATGTCTTCCTCTTCCTCAATGCCACCATGTTGATTACTCACATTTGCTACATTTCCCTTCTCTTCACCCAAGTCAACACTTGTCTCCACCTATCTAACAGTGTTCCCTCCCCTCCCCTTCCATCCCTGAAAACCAAGAAAGAAAATTTCTTTCAATATATAAACCTTTCTTGACTTTTTACAATAATGAACTAATACAATATTTGTCCTTCTGTGATTGACTTATTTCACTCAGCATAATGTCCTCCAAGTTCATTCATGTTATGCGGTGTTTTGCAGATTCTACATTATTCTTTGGGGTTGCATAGTATTCCATTGTATGTATGTACCATAGTTTGGTTATCCATTCTTCAGATGATGGACACCTAGGCTGTTTCCTTCTTTTTGCTATTGTAAATAGTGCTGCAATGAACATGGGTGTGCATAGATCTGTTCTTTTCTTGGCTCTCACTTCTTTAGGATATATACCTAGTAATGGAGTGGCTGGGTCAAATGGTATTTCTAATTCTAACTTTTTAAAGAATCGCCATACTGCTTTCCACAACGGTTGTACCATTTTACAGTCCCACCAGCAGTGTATGAGAGTCCCAATCTCTCAGCATCCTTGCCAGTATTTGTTATTTTGTGTCTTGTTGAGTTTGCTACTAGTGCTTGGGCAAGATGGTATCTCATTGTTGTTTTGATTTGCATCTCTCTAACAGCTAATGATCATGAGCATTTCTCATATGTTTGTTGGCCGCCTGAATATCCTCCTTGGTGAAGTGTCTATTCATGTCTTTTGCCCATTTTTTAATTGGATTGCTTGTCTTTTTGTTATTGAGGTGTTGGAGTTTTTCATAAATTGTAAACATAAGTCCCTTGTCAGATATGTCATTGCTTAATATTTTTTCCCCAATCTATATGTTCTCTTTTAGGACTTCACTTTTTGTCTTGGTTGAGTGTTATTCCATTGGGTGGATGAACCACACTGTGTTCATCCATTCATCCCTGGATGGACCCTTGGACTGCCTCCACCTCTGAACTGTTGTGACCATGTGGCTGTGAACAGGGACTCTGCTCATCTGAGTCCCTGCCATCACCTTTAGGGTAGATACCAGGAGTGGAGTTGCCGAGAAGTCACCCAGCTACTGTTAAAGCCCAGGTGCAGTTATGGGGCCCACAGCATTGGGGGACCATGAAGGTTGCTGTTCTTTGTCAACCTGGCTGGCCGAGATTCTCAGCATTGTGTGACTGCCCTCCGCGTGGTGCTCTGATGGGGGTTGGCCTGCATCCAATGCATGTGGATGTTCTGGCAAAGTGCTCTCTTCTCTCTTGATCCTGCATCCAACTCATCCTCTGACCTCTGGTTCTTGGGCTATGAGCCAGCAGCCTGCCACCTGACCTGCTGACCTGCAGGGGTTCATCACTCCCTGCAACCACTTGAGTCAGGAGACTCCTCTAGCCTGACTCCTGACCCCATGTTCACGACTTGCCAGCCTCCACACCTGCATGAGTCATTTCTTTGAAACAAGTCTTTCTACATATTTAAGTATATATTGGTTTTGCTCCTCTAGAGGACACAGCCAAGACAGGGACAATGACAAACTTTGGTGGACAAGGGTGACGAGGAGCATGTAAAACCTTCCCGACAGGTCAGGGGAGGTTGAAAGAACAGAGGCGAGAAGCTGCATCTTGGGCAGACTTTGCTGGGCGCAGGAGGAAGGGCTAGGGCCACTCTTCTTGTTACTCTCACTGCTGACTGCTTGCATCCGTGTCAGCACAGAGGGACCCACACGATGCCACAGCCTCGGGTGCACACGAGTTCTCACAGGAGAGGAGGGTGGGGAGCCAGCTCCGGCCCAGGGCCTAGAGGCCCCTAAGAAGACACTGCCTAATGCCCAGGAAGCGGCAGATGTGGGGCAGATGATTGCGTCCAGCCCAGCTTCACACCCCATCGAACCCCAAAGTTGTTAGGTTTTCATAAAAGAGCAGAGACAGAATTGTCTCCAAGAGGGTCCTCCTCAGGACCACATGAGACATTGAAACAATTGAGGCATCACTGCAAACTCGACCCTTGCTCCTGGGACCTTGGAGCCTTTCCTGTGGCCTCCCTGCACTGCCTCCCATCTGAAGCCACGCCTGGACAGCCAGCCCATCCCCCTTCCCGCCCCCATCTCGGTCACCTCTGCCCCTGCTCACCCTCGAGCCTGGAGCAGGCGAAAGGCCCTGGCTGGGTTCTGGACTGGACAGCCATGGGGCTCACCCGCCCTACACTGCTGTCTGTCTGTGTGTCCTTCTGTAGGGGCTGCATGTTGCTGTGAGGCTGCAGGCTCTGCCACCAGTATTTCAAACGCCAGCAGGGTCACCGATGGTGGACAGGTGTCAGCAGAGCTTCCAGACTAAGGCGGACCAGGGAGGAGGGCCTGCGGCTCGACTGAAAACCCTGCGACGTTGGAACCGGCGGCTCTGTCCACAGCTGCGTGGGAGAGGGGCCCCGGGGCAGAAGCGCTGAGCAGCCTGCACAGCAGGGGTCGTGGAGATGGTGCCACGTGTCCTTCTGTTGCACGCGGGGATTGCCATGAGCCAGAGCCGCCCACAGCAACCAGCAACAGTGACAGTGATAGGTCATCTTGAGAGGGGCCATTGCCTGGGCCGAGGTCTGTGCTGCTCCCATTCAGGTCGTGGGTGACGAAGGGGCTGAGGCCACTGGGGAGACGGGCACCCAGGCAGGCACCCAGCCCCTGAGCCTGGTTTTCCTCCATAGGATGACAGAGGTGGCCACCTTGGGTGGTGGTGGCGGACGAGGAGGAGTAATTGACGGTGCTGTGACATCGTGCATGGCTTGCCCGCATCAGTGTTATGACTGCTGTTTTGATTCTTGGATGTTGTGATTCCCGCAGGCAGGTATATTGGAGAGGACCCAGACAAAGCCTGGACCCCTGTGTGCAAGGCAACTCAGTGAGCTCACCACTGTCCCTCTGTAAAGGTGGCCTGAGGTCCGAGGTCACACAGCAGGGTCTGCACAGAGTGCGGCCTGGTGTGACCTCCGCGAGGCCACCAGGCTGCACAGCTGCAAGCAGGAGAACCAGGCAATACATCAGGGAAATTTATACCGTGTACCATCGTCTGAGAAACGTGGTCCTGGAGCGACACGACGTCTCAGGCTACACTTTTGCAAAAGAGAGAGCAGCACCCTGCAAGTGGGTATTGCCCCTGTGAACGTCTATAATAACCAGGGACCTCCCTGAAATCATTGCCCAGGGAAGCAGGCATGAGGAGGGGGACAGGGTGATGGACGGTGGGCTCCAGTCCTGGTGCTTTAACTTAGCCATGAAACCCTCATCAATACCAAGTAATGTCCTGTAGTGGGTGCACAAAAACCGCACCGTGTGTGAGACATCTACAAAGAGATGGCCTCCTTAAGCTTGTTTGCTAATTGCCTATTTACTTGATGCTGAAATCAAAGGACAGTGATGTTGCTTTAGACCTGAGTCCTCACTGGGGTGTCCCAGCCCTCAGGAGCAGGGAGTGAGCGGGGCGGTCCCGTGTTTCACCCTCAGCAGGGGCTCAGGAGCCAAGTGCCTCCTCGGTGCACGAGACCCAGCCCTCGATCCGTCCTCGGCTCATCCCTGGACTCGACCTCTCCTCCAATGAGCACTTGCTGAGTGTCCCTTGGGTGCTGCGGAGCGTTGCGTGCACAGGGCTGGCCTCCGTCCTCAGGGAACGTCAACAGCAGGAGCCTGTGAGTCCCGGGGCGAGGTGCCGCCTGCTGACTGGAAGGACGGGGTCCGGGTCCGCTCAGAGGCGCCGGGGAAGAAAGGCCTGGCCATCTGTTTCCCAGCTCGACTCTGACACACGAGGGGCATGGGACCCACGGCAGCAGGATCACCACCGTGCTTCCAGCGGCTCAGCGTCTGCCCGGGGAAGGCCGCACGCGCGTGCGCGGGAGGTGTGGCCAGGGGTGCTGTCTGCAGCAGCGGTGATGACAATGGAACGCCTACAAGCCCAGCGTCGGCGCCGGCTGAGGAGGCCACGGCCGCCAGGCCAGGCCGCGAGTGCCCGGCAACGGCTCCAAGAGAAGGCCTTGGGTCTGAGGCTCCCACCCAGAATGAGCCCCAGATGAGGTGCTTGGTGCAAAGGAGAAGCTGGAGATGGTGTGCACGGAAAACCCCTCAAGGACACGTGCAAACTACAGACCTCACAGATGGGAGGCCTGCGCCGGGCAGCGTGGCTCACGGGCAGATTTCTCACCCTCTGTGGGGTGACCTGGCTTCGATTCCCGGCCAGCACACCCCATGCACGGCCACCACCGTCGGTCAGGGGGGTGTGTGTGCAGCTGGGAGGCTGGCCCAGCCTCAGCAGAGCTTCCAGGGTCAGGCAGGCCGGGCAGAACGGCCTGGCCATCTACTGCTGGAAGTCAGGCCCTGATGACGGGGCCACGCAGAACCAGACGTCACTTCACTCCATTGTCCGTGGGGTCACCGTGCATCAGGGGCTGGACGGCAATGCCGTGCGGGTCTGTGCACAGACAGTGGTCAGGAAAGATGTGCACAGACCAGGGGCCACACTAGCTCCTGAGAAGACAGTACATGCAGACCCAGGGCCACATCGGCGCCTGGGAAGACAGTGTTTACAGACCCAGGGCCACACTAGCTCCTGAGAAGAGAGCATAGAGGGTGAAGGGCAAGGGGGTGAGGCTTTAGCTCTCTGTGGGATTTGAATTGTTTACAGAGAGGACATACTCACGGCTTATGGAGGCCACTGGGAATTCACAGTCATGAAGGAGGTAGAACACAGCTAACTCCCACAAACACCCAAGGGCAGTCGCTGGGGGACTTGATGTGGCCACAGCCCTGTAAGGAAGTCCTGCACCCAGGCTGACAGAAAGGAGGCTGGCAAAAAAGACCCTCCAAGGACATTCCAAGGTCACACACCGTGCAGGTGGTAGAGGTTCTGGAAGAGACTCCGGAGTCCACACTCTCCACGCCAAGCTTGTTTCTCAAAGGTCAGGGCTGACAAAGGTAGGGATCTCTCTCAGTCTCTCTCACAGGCACTTAGGCACAGGCCCACACGCACACATGCACGCACATACATACAGCGGAGATCTGGACTAAGTGTGGGATCGGAAGCCTGCACAGTCTCTCTCTCACACACACACACATGCATGCACACACACGCATGCACACAACGAGCACACAGTGAGCACTTGGACCAAACGTGGGGATCAGAAGCCAGCACAGTCTCTCTCACACACACACACGCATCCACACACATGCATGCACACACACGAGCACACAGTGGGCACTTGGACCAAACGTGGGAATCAGAAGCAAGCACAGCCTCTCTCTCTCTCACACACACACACGCACACACATGCATGCACACACATGAGCACACAGTGGGCACTTGGACCAAACGTGTAGATCAGAAGCCAGCACAGTCTCTCTCTCTCACACACACACACACACATGCACACACACGAGCACACAGTGAGCACTTGGACCAAACGTGGGAATCAGAAGCCAGCATAGCCTTTCTCTCGCACACACACACACATGCACACACATGCATGCACACACACGAGCACACAGTGGGCACTTGGACCAAACGTGGGGATCAGAAGCCAGCAGTCTCATGTCAGCGCTCACGAACACATGGGAACCAGAGGCACCTGGACAGACGGAGCATTTTCATGTGCCCAGGGCTGTCGCCCCTCAAGTGCCAACCGTCCCCATGGACTCCAGGCAAAGGCTGCTCACTGTCAGCTGGTGGCTCGGGCCCCTGCAGGGTGCCTGGAATGTGGATATTCTTGTGGTTGATTAAGGAGCGTGATGATCCGGGCTAATGATGTAGCGATTGCCAGAGTGATCTGAATCAGTGAGAGGATATTAGAGGCGCTGACCTAGTTCTTTCAACTGCTTCAACCACTGAGTTGACAGGCTGCGGGACAGGAGGGATAGGCGCCGTGACAAATGAGCCTCTGCCATGCACCGGGCTCTCCCATGCACGTGCCCATTCCCCTTGAAGTAACCACAGCAACAGCAGCAGCAGCAGCAACTAAACCAACCCCAACCCACGGCAACGGGTCCGTCCCACTCACGGCGACCCATGAGGCAGCAGAACTGTGCTCCACAGGGTCCTCCTGACTATGATCTTTACGGAGCAAGCTCTGGTGGGGCAGTGGTTAGTGCATTTGGCTACTAACCAAAAGGTCAGTGGTTCAAACCCACTAACCACTCCTGGAGAGAAAGATGTGGCAGACTGCTTCTGTAAAGACTGACAGCCTTGGAGACCCTGTGGGCAGTTCCACTCTGTCCTCTAGGGGCGCTGTGGGTCAGAATGGACTCCATAGCAGTGGGTGTGGTTGTTTTTTAATCTTTGTGAAAGGGATCACCAGGCATTTCTTCCATGGCACCACTGGGTGGTGATTTGAGCCACTAACTTTGAGGTCATTGGTTGGGTACAGACCCCTTGCATCACCCAGAAACTGCGAACAGCTAACCCCCACAGCACCTGCAGTTAGTACCAGCCCTGTGCTAGTTGTCCGTGTGGCCCCATCCACCAGGTGCAGCAGGAAGAGTCTACCTGCACCAAGGGAGGAGGAGTTCATCGGGACAGCTACTTCTCAAGGTGCCTGGAGCCCTGGAGCTGGCGACACGACACGGCAGAGCTGGGAGGAGTGGAGGCCAGCGAGGATGGCAGATGGGTGCAGACAAGCCTATTGGGGGACAGCTATGGAGGTCAGAGAATTGAACTGGGTCCCCCAAAAAATAGGTGCTGTCAATGCTGAGCCATGTGCCTGTGGACACAGCCTCCTTTGGAAATGGGTTTTCTCTGTGAATGAGGCAGGGTTAGGGCAGGTGTGTCTTCAACCCATGTCTTTGAGACGTAAAGGAGGAGGGAGGTGCCCTGCCACTGGGGGTCTCCAAGGAGGCCAGGAAGCAGGAGCCAAAGAGACTAGGGCCTCCAGAGAGAGAGCGGGGAGAAAGCCTGCCCCAGCCGGAGCCCTGACTTCAGGCTTCTAGCCTCCTAAACCGTGAGAGAATAAACTTGTGTTAGTCCAAGCCGCCACTGTGGTGTTTCTGTTACAGAAGCAGTAGAGAAGTGAGACACTTGCCTTCCTACAAAATCCGCCGTGTACGGGCCCCCCGTGGCAGACCCTGTCCCGAGCACTCTGTCATTCTGTGTAACTGTGGGAGTTGTGCCTCCCTCAGTATTTGCTCAAGATTAGGGCTCAGTTTCCAGCCAGGGTCAAGGCTCAGTGTGTGCTCGGAGCAGGGCTCAGCCTGCAGTCGGGGTCAGGCTCGCCACTCCCCTCTGTGCCCCTGGCCGCCGAGCCCTGTGCTTTTTTCCTGCGGAAAGCCCCTTGGCTCTAGTCCCGTGAAGGTTAAGCCCCTGCCTTGGCCAGGGATTTCTTGGAGAGCAGGCGCTCAGAGGCAAGGTGCAGGGCAGGAAGTGGAGCTGGTGGCCCCCTCAGGGCACCGCACAGCAGGATTTGCATAAACCGTTAAGCCG
>NW_006921656.1:877818-882205 GCF_000298275.1 Orycteropus afer afer | reverse complement strand
GCCTGAAGATTAATGCCTCCGAGTTCATTACCTCCGCCCCTACACACTGCTTTCCGCCCCCTGCCTCCCTGCGTCCCAGGTGCCCCACCTCCCAGCCACCTGGAAGCTCTCGCCCTGGGCCCTCCCTTCCACCCTGCCCACATCCGGCCCTGGGCCCCTTTGGCACTCTCTGTCCGTGCCCTTTGGCCCACCCTTCTACGGGCTACCAGCTCCTGCCGGATTCCTGCCAGGGGTTGCCCTTAGTGCACTCACAGCCCCAGACTGCCCTGGCATTGAGGCTCAGTGAGGACAGAGGCTGGGTGGCACCCACCTGAGATGCAGGCAGCTCACCCAGCCGGGCTGTGAGCCTGGGCAGTCCCTGCTCCTCCTCTGAGCAGGTGCCCTGCTGCTAGCAGGGAGGTTACTTGGTCCCCTACCTCTCCACACACCCTCCTGCTGCTGGGGCAGCCTCGGGCCCTCCAGCACAGGCTTGTTGACTCCCCAGGGACCCTGTACTCGCTGGTCCACCAGGGGGGCGGGTAGGGGGTGTACGGCCTCCAGAGAAGTGGACGGAGGTGATGCTCATGGTGGGAGCACCGTTACCAGAGGCCACTGGTCTGGGGGTCTGGGGTGGCCCTGTTTCCTGCTAGGCCGCCCAGGGAAGGTGAGGTGGGGCGGTGGGTGGGGATCTCGGTGCTGGCCTGGCCCCAGCAGCACCCCTTGAGAAGAGGCTGGACTGCTGACCCCGAGATGCCCTGGTCGTGGCACAGTAGAAGCTGAGGCAGAGTCAGGAGCTCAGATGACACACTCACTCCAAGGCAGCCTGGTGGGCAGAAGACATACTCTCCGCCCCAGGACTGAGCACAGCATGAGGGCGGAAACGGGGCATGGGACCCCTGGTGTATTCCACCCAAGTCTTCCCGACCCCACCCTCGAGGGTGAGGACCCTGGCTCTGTCACCCACTGGTTGTGGGACCTGGACCCATGCTCAGCCGCTCTGTGCCTCAGTTTTTTCATCCGTCAATGAAAGAATGGTGGTCCCTCCCTCCTGGGTGCTGTGTGGTGGTGACGACGTGGGACACACGAGTTCACGTCGGCCCACGGCGAGGCTGAGCTAACATGCCTCGGCTGCAGCTGTGTGTAGCCAGTGCCCACGTGCAGCCCTGCTCTCCCCACATCGGGGGAAGTGACCATAATGCTCCCAGGGAGAGGGCAGGGACCACCTGAGGTGGGCGATGAGGCGGGGGCCCGGTGGTCAGGGCCTGCATCCCCACCAAGGACGGGGCCTCCACCCTCCACTCATCTGCCCCTTTGGTGTCCACAGCCCAAGAGCTCAGGGGGCCACAGTCCACACGAGAGGGCTGCCCTGCCCTGACCCGGCAGCTGGCGATGACATCTCCACGAATCACGAGGTACGGGGAGGACCCCATGGTGCACACGGGGGCCCAACCCCAAGACCCCCAGTGTGCATGGGGTCTGGGCTCTGAGACCCTGCCACGTGCCTGGGGCTGTTGTAGGGACAGCAAGGCCCTTACCCCTGTCATGGAGAGCAAAGGATCCCAGCAGGTTGTCGCGGGAACACAGAAGCTTCATTGAGACCCCTGGAGACAGAGGGAATCGCGTCCCTAAAATGCTGGCCTCCCCAGCAAAGGGGCCGACATGACAATACAGAGGGATGGGGGGGGGCTGAAGATCCCCGCGAAGGCGGCCAGCAGAGGCTCCGTTCTCTTCCCGCCTTACTCTTGACTCAGCGTCCCTCTTCCCAGGGTCATCTTGCCTCACAGGCTACGGTTCTCAGCTGAAACCAGCAACGGGAGAGGGTTATGCTCAGAAGAATATGTAATTGAAAACAAGAAACCTGAAGACTCGGCGTCAGTGAGGAGGTCGGCTATTCTATTGACTTGAAGGAAAACACAAGGGAGGGAAAGTAGCCAGTCAGTCACTATGATGAATGCCGACTTTAATCACGCCTGCTAGTCTGTTAAAGGAGCTCTGGTGGCACAGCGCCTAAGGCACTTGACTGCTCACCAGAAGGCTGGCCGTTCAAACCCACCAGCCACTCCTCGGAAGGAAGGTTGGGCAATCTACTTCCGTAGTGATATTGCCTTGGAAACCCAAGGAGGGGTCACCATGAGTCGGGTCCAACTCGACAGCAGTGCTTTGGAGTCTGTTAAAGTTCTGTAACTTTCAATGAGGGCCCCTTTGGCTTCCACAGGGCCGGGCTCCGAGACCCCGCGATGGGTGAGGGGGCTGGACCCCAAGACTCCCTTATGTGCAAGGGGCCTGGCCCCAGACCCTGCAGTGCACTCGAGGGCTGGGCTGCACAGGTTAGTCCTGCGGGGGAGCCTGGATAGTCCCCTCGGGGCCTCATCTGAAAAGTGGGGAGACCTGCTCCAGACCCCCTGGGCATAGGTTAAAAGGAGATGGTGGTGGGCGTGTCTTGGGGAAGCAGGGTTGGGGGTAGAATCTGGGAGGGCTGGGCAGGGAGCTAGGGAGGTAGGTAAGAGGGAGCTGGGGGACAGCTTCAGGATGACGAGCTGGGGGAAGACCAGCTGAGGGGTGGGGCTGGACTTGACCCCAGACTGCCACCCCTCCCCCAGCACAGGTCATTCCTGGTGCGAGCTCGCCGCCTGCCGCCGAGTCCTCTGGCATGGAGCAAGGCTTCGACTCAGGCGTTAACGGCGCTGGCTATGGCCCCAGCCCGGGCTTGGCGCGGCTGGCTCTCAGGCGGCTGGCAGCTGTCGACACGGCGGCAGGCTCATGCTCGCCAGCCCCCCTCCACCACCCGCAGGCCGTCTGGAGCCCAAAGTCAGGAAGGCAAGCCACAGAGCCTCCCGCCTTCTGCCCCACGCCACCCCCGTCCAAGGCACGTCTCCCCTCCTGGCCTATCTGACCCCCAGAGACGCTTGGCCAGTGGCCACGGTGCTGGGGGCTATCTCTGGGCCTCATTTTGTGCCGTTCAGGCAGCATCCACTGAAGATCCCTATAGCCTTCCCAACTGTGATGTCAGAGCATGGTGGTCGGCTTCCTGCTTCTGGGCCTGGGGTGGTCCCAGTGCCTGTGAAATTGGGGCGGGGGGAGCTTGGTGACCTAGGGCAGCCCTCGCCTCCTCAGAGCTCCTTCTCCACACACCCCTGGGTGGCCACGTGACATTTCCACCCTCACTGTCCCCAAACGGGAGGACATCTCACACCCATGCTCTTCCAACAACCTCCCCCACCGGGATGGGTTACTGCACTGAGCCCCGAGTTCTAGGACTGGTGGGTCAGCAACACGGAGACCGGCACTGGCAGGGAAGCAAGCCCGGGGTGGTGAAACGGGTGAGCACCCCACTGCTCTGTGGGAGGTTGGGGGTTTGCATCCACCCCGCACCTCAGAAGACGGGCCTGGCCGTCAGCTTCTGAATAAACTGCAATGAGACCCGCGGGGCCCAGTGCTGCTCTGCCACACGTGGGGTGTTACGGGCGGTCGGCTCCACGGTCACTGTTTGGGTTGGGGACGCAGGGCCCAGCAAGGTACAGAAACCTGCCCTGGCAACTCCCGCGAGTGCGGGTGCAGCCCGGCCGCCAGACTCGGGGCCACGTGAGAGCTTCCACACACGGAGCTCACGCCAGAGTCGGCATCTCCAAAGCACTGACCCAGCAAGCCTGTGGGCGATAGCATTAATCATGCCGCAGACAGCTTAACTGGGTGTTTATGAACCGCCCTCAAACCATCACAGCCACACGCTTGGAGGCACTAGGGAGGAAGTGCTGCCAGGACAGCGGCAGCGGACACCCGAAGCCCGAACTTCACCGCAGTCGGGCACCCAGCTCCGTCGCCAGCCCAGCACCCCACAGATGGAGGAGCCGTGGGAACTTTAGTCACTGGTGAGCCTGCTGGGGGCCGGGTTCTGGAGGAGTCGAGAGGGACCACTCTATGGTCCCCCCGACACCTGACAGCTCCTGACCTGCTTTACCCAGTGTCACCTGTGGCCTGCCCCTCAACTTCCCTACCTGTCTCCTAGCTTCTGCAGGACACCAGGCTCCCATGCACACTCAGCACACAGCCTGGAATGATGCCAACCTGGGCCAGTGGGGAGCAGGGTTCTTGCTGTGGTTGTTAAGTGACGTCGAGTCATTTCTGACTCATAGCGATTCCATGCACAGCAGAACGAAACACTGCCCGATCCCATGCCAGCCCCACAATTCCTGCTATACTTGAGCCCATCATCGCAGCCATGAACACAGCCGTGTCAATCCATCTCATTGAAGGCCTCCACCTCTTTCATCAACCCTCCACCCTACCAAGCATGACATCCTTCTCCAGGAAATGGTCCCTTCTTACAACATGACCAAAATAGGTGAGACGAAGTCTGGCCATTCTTGCTTCCAAGGAGCATTCTGGCTGCACTTCCTCCAGGACAGAT
>NW_006921656.1:864662-874638 GCF_000298275.1 Orycteropus afer afer | reverse complement strand
CATATCACCCCTACCTGGGTCCCTGTGGCTGACTGTACCTCTGTCTGGCTTCCTGGCTTTTAATCCCCTTTCTCCTGCTCTTCTGGCCTGCTGTTTTGTGCGTCCCTGAGTTGTCCCTGGGGCTGACTGCTCCTCTGTCTGGGTTCCTGGCTTTTATCCCCTTTCTCTTGCTCTCCGGTCCTGCTGCTTTGGGCGGGCCTGAGTTTGTCTCCTCATCTAATCCCTTCAGCTGATTGCTCTTCTCTCTGGCTTCCTGGCTTTTAATCCCCTTTCTCCTGCTCTTCTGGCCTGCTTCTTTGTGCGTCCCTGAGTTGTCCCTGGGGCTGACTGCTCCTCTGTCCGTGTTTCTGGCTTTTATCCCCTTTCTCTTGCTCTCCGGTCCTGCTGCTTTGAGCAGGCCTAAGTTTGTCTCCTCACCTAATCCCTTCAGCTGATTGCTCTTCTCTCTGGCTTCCTGGCTTTTAATCCCCTTTCTCTTGCTCTTCTGGCCTGCTTCTTTGGGCGTCCCTGAGTTGTCTCTCCTCACCTGTAACCCTGGGGCTGGTGGGTGGGTCAGTGTGCCCCCTTCCTCTTCCACCATGCCAGACACCTCCCAAGCGGCCCCTCGGGGATGTGGGTCTCGAGCCCTATCACCCACAGCAGTGCCAGCTCAGTGATGCATGTTTGTGTGGGCTTGCCCACTTCTCTGCTGTGCCCCGCCCTGTCCCCTCCATCCTGCTGCTGGGACAGGCTCCAAGACAAGCCCTCCCGTGTGGGCCTCGTGTGACCTGCTCGGGCTCATTTCCACGGAGACGCCAGTGATGGATCCACCCTCACGTGAGCCTGTTTCGGGGGCTATGTCAGTGGTGGACAGACTTCAATATGGCTCCCAGTCGGGCCAACTGTGGGCATACACGCCACACAGAAGGCCCTTCCCCTGAGAAGGGTGGCCTAGTGATGGAGCTCAAGCACAGAAAGCACAGAGGGGATGATGGCACTTCGTGACGAGGCCACGGAAGGTCCTAACTCCCGTCCTGCTGGCTCACTCTCACTGACTTGGATGGAGCCAGTTGCCATGTGCAGGGGCCACAGGCCAGGCACGTGGGTGGTCTCCACGCAGAGTCCTCAAGGACAGGGGGCCTCTCGGTCCTGCAGCCCCAGAGCAGCAGAGTCCTGCCACAGGCACATGAGCTGGGGAGTGGAGCCACCCCACAGCTGTCTCCGTGGAGCCCACGGCCCAGTCACCCAGACCCCAGCCTGAGTTCCTGAGCTGAGGGCCCAGTGGAGTCAGACCTGGTTCCTGACCTATGGAGAAGGTTCATTGTGTGTGTTGTTTTAACCACTAAGCCCAGGGGTCATTTCCGAAGCAGCTATAGATCACTCATACAGGATCATGGGCCAAGATGCCTGCCCCAGCCACCCCACTTCATGCTGCAACACCCTCACCTGCATCCCCAAACTCCTGTACCCCGTTCTGCTTCTTTTCTTAACCCTTAGCTCTTTGTCTCTCCCCACAAAGCTGTGAGCTCCGTGAGGGCTGGGCGTGTTCTCAGCAGGCACATCCCAGGGCCTAGAGGGGGCCTGGCACATAGTAGGCACTCAGTCCATATTTGTTCAACAAGGCCTCCCCCTGGCACCTGGTGCCAGTTCACAGACTCCATGCAGCTGGGGTGATCATGGAGAGGTCGCCCAGGAACTGACTGTCACCAGATGGGGGCACTGGGCAGGGCTCTGGGGAGGGATCTGGGACTCCAGGGCCAGGTGGGCGCCGGAGTGGGGAGACCTGGCACCAGACAGAAACACACAGGGGCTGGCAGGAGCAGAAGTGGAGGCAAGAGCCCTATGTATTACATGGGTAGGGGGCCAGGGGAGGGAGATGACTACAGTGTACATGTAGCTACATGCACATATCTGTGCACATGTGTACACATTCCTGTGCATCTGTGTGTGCACATGTGTCTCTCTGTGTGTGCATGTGTGCGTGTGTACATGGATACACATGTGTTCATGAGAATGTGTGTATATGCCCATGTGTGTTCATACATACATCTGTGTAGTTCTGTGTGCACATCTATCTGTGTGTACATGGTTATATGCACATGGATCTGCTGGCTGTGCATGTATGTGTGCATACATGTACATGTGTGCATGAGTGTCACATGTGTGATGGTGTGCACATGTCATATGTGTGCATGACTGTACACATGTCTGTGCATCCCTGTGTGCATGCATACATGTCTATGTGCACATGGGTCTATTTGTGTGTCCACGTGTGTGCATGTATGTACATCATGAGTGCCACATGTGTGTGACTGTGGACACATGTCCATGTGTGCTTATGTGCACTTGTTCTGTGCTTTTGTGCACATATGTGTTCATGTGTGCACATGTCTGTGTGCACCACCCCGCCATCCTCAGCTCTCCTTTTGGAGTTGGGTCACAAAGCAAGGAGACAGGGATGGGGGTGCTGACAGTCAGGAGGGGTTGGTGCGCTGCCGGCCTGGCCAGGAGGGGGCTCTAATGGGAAGGTCAGCCTCCTCAGAAAATGTCCTTCCCAAGCCTGCAGCTGCGCTGAGCTCTGCCTGCCTCTGGGACAAACAATTCCTAGCTGGCAAGGGATCTGCTGACAGCCAGCTCCCCATTTATCTCTTTGAGATGCAAATTCCCTGACCACTGCCTCTTCCTCCACCAATCACTGGGCAGCTCAGTGCAGCCCCAGAGCCTGGCATTCCTGGATTACTGCTCATCACTCCCTCAGGAGCCCCCCCCCCCCAGCATGCTCGCCCTGGGGGACAGGGACAGGACTGGCAAGGCACGCACATGTCTTTCCCTCCGTCTGTCCCTCCCCAGCTGTTCGCCTGTCCTCCTCATCAGGGTCAGGGAGGTGGCCCAGAGGACTTGGTGCACATACCACTCTGGGTTTGGTCCCTGTGCTCAAAGCCAGGTAGCCAGGGGAGTCAGTCTTAACCTTGATACTGCCCCCTCCCCACCACACCGTGGGGGCTGCTCGTCCAGAGCCCAAAGTGACCATTGCTTGCCCATCACTGAGTGCTTTTAACAGAAAGGATGGAGTGGCTTGGCCGTAGTAGCTGTGCCTGGCTAAGAGAGGCCCCAGGCCTGTGAGGCATCAGGCCTGCATCTGTCCTGGGGCACAGCCAGGGAGGGTGGTTGAAGGGAAGCCTCCTGTCTGGGGGGGTGGGGATGCACACAGCCCATCCCAGCGTCTCCACCCAGGTCCTGAGCTGTTGGGCATATGACTGCAGCCTGGGCTCCAACATTCACACAGGAGGCACTCAATTTGTCCTGGGACTCCAGGGTCAGCGAAAGGTCTTGGACCAAGGGGACTCAGGTGGGGGGGGGTGTTGTTCTGAGGAGATCTCCTACGAGGAGGGAGGGATGGGTCCATGGAGTGGGGAAGGGTGAGACCTCAAAGGCACAGGGGTAAGGATGAGGCAGGTGAATTCCATCCTCCCTAAGGCCCCTCTTGCCCTCCTTCCCTGGACCGATGCTGGCTTCTGTCCCCTTGATGTCTCCTCACCTCTGCATTGGCTGTTGGTCCACCTGATGCCCACCACCCCATCACCCACACCCTCCCTGACAGGATCCCCTCAGACATCCCAGCCTGCCTTTGAGATGGACAGCTGACCTCCACCAGGAGTCAGTCCTGGGTCAGTGGGCTCAGGCTCTGGTCCTGGCTAGCTCTGGCATCTTGACTCTTGCCCCTACCCCTCAGCCCCAACCACTAAGTCTGCTGACCTCCCACTGAACCCTGTACCCACACAGGTATTCAAACAATGGCCTGGTCCCAGCTCTGCTTACCACCCCTGCCAAGATCGCCCCACTCGGGCATCAGGAAGGGAGTTTGGAGACTTGTCACAGAGAAACTCAGGTGAGGTCCCCACAGAACCCCTCTCTGCTGAGTGGGAGCAGGACCTGCTGCTGGGCAGTAAGGCCCCAGGACAGAGAGGGCAGGAGGCTCAGGGCCGTTTCTTCCTGCGGGGTCCGTCCCGCTATGTCCTGGGCTGCCAAGGACGTGAAGGGCAGCAGGACACACTGCTCACAAAGGCCAGGACCACAGCAGCCCTGGTGGCCCCAGCTCAAGCTGACAGCAACGACAGAAGCGAGTGCCCTGTGGCCACGATGCTGCCAGCTCAGACCGTCACAGGCCGCCCAGACAACAGGAATGTCTCCAGTCCTCAATCTGCCACCAGGAGACCCGTGCCAGCTGCACCAGCCCAGCACGAGTCTTGGGCAGACACCACCTGGTCGGCTGTCAGGGACTGCACCCTCGATGCTGACAACAAGCCCACTCATGGCCAGTCATGGTGGGGTGTCGGATTCCAGGCACCAAGGCCAACATAAGGACACACGTGTGCACAGCCATGTCCTGAGATGCTTGAGTGCCAGGAGCACTCCTCCACCCACTTGTGACCTCTGCCAAATGCCTAAACCCCAAGCCTCGGTAGTCAGATCTGAGAAATGACACGATTATGTCTACCTTACAGCATCAGGAGGGTTAACTGAGACTATCCTTCACTCTGATAAACTGGAGGGTGAGCGAGAAAGAGGAAGACCCTCAACAAGACGGACTGACACAGTGGCTGCAGCCATGGACTCAAACATGGCCATGACTGTGAGGATGGCAGCAACCGGACAGGATCTCGTTCATCGTACATAGGGCTGCCATGAGTCAGAGCTGACTACACGGCGGCAAAGAACATTCTTCGCTCCTCAGCCAGCTATGCGTGCTGCATCTCGACGTCACCCCCCACGTGGGCTTCCCCTGATCCCTCACCTCAGAGAGCTTGCCTCCTCTCCCCTCACCGCCCATTACTCACTCTATCAAAATCCATTGCCATCAACTTAAGTCAGACTCAGAGCAGCCTGAAGAAAGGAAAGAGCATTAGAAAGAAAGGAAAGGAAGCAAAGACCAAAATGATGTCAGAAGAGACTCAGAAACTTGCATTTGAAAGGAAAGTAGCTAAAGTGGATGGAAGAAATAAAGTAAAAGAGCCAAACAGAAGATTTCAAAGAGCAGCTCAAGAAAGCAAAGTCAATTATGACAATGAAATGTGCAAAGACCTGGAGTTAGAAAACCAAAAGGGAAGAAGATGCATTTCTCAAGCTGAAAGAGCTGAAGAAAAAAATTCAAGCCTTGAGTTGCAATATTGAAGGATTCTATGGGCAAAATATTGGATGATGTGGGAAACTTCCAAAGAAAATGGAAGGAACACACAGTCACTGTGCCAAATGGAATTGATCAATGTTCAATCATTTCAGGAGGTAGCATATGATCAAGAACCAATGGTATTGAAGGAAGAAGTCCTAGCTGCACTGAAGGAATTGGTGAAAAACAAGGCCCCAGGAACTAATGAAATACCCACAGAGACATTTCAATGAACGGATGCAGCACTGGAGGCACTCACTCCGCTATGCCAAGAAATTTGGAAGACAGCTACCTGGCCAACTGACTGGAAGAGATCCATATTTGTGCCCATTTCAGCAGAATGTGGAAATTATCAAACAAGATCATGAATATCTCATGCAAGTAAAATTTTGCTAAAGATAATTCAAAAATAGTTGCAGCAGTATACTGACAAGGAACTTCCAGAAATGCAAGCTGGATTCAGAAGAGGACGTGGAATGAGGGATATCATTGCTGATGTCAGATGGATCTTGGCTGAAAGCAAAGAATACCAGAAAGATGTTTACCTGTGTTTTATTGACTATACAAAGGCACTCGACTATGTGGATCATAACAAATTGTGGATAACATTGAGAAGAATGGGAATTCCAGAACATTTAATTGTGCTCATGAGGAACCTGTAAATAGATCAGAAGGCTATTGTTCGAACAGAACTAGGGGAGAGTGCATGGTTTAAAACCCAGGAAGGGCGTGAGTCAGGGTTGGATCCTTTCACCATATTTATTCAATCTGTATGTGGCGCAAATAATCCAAGAGGCTGGACTATATGAAGAAGAACACGGCATCAGGATTGGAGAAGACTCATTAACAACCTGCAACATGCAGATGACACAGCCTTGCTTGCTGCAGTGGAGATGACTCAGATGAGTTGGTTCCGACTTATAGCGACCCACGTACAACAGAACTCAGCGCTGCCCAGTCCTGCGTCACCCTCACAATCCTTGCTGCACTTGAACCCATCACTGCAGCCACTGTGTCCATCCGTCTCATTGAGGGTCTTCCCCTTTGCTGCTGACCCTCTCCTCCACCAAGCATGAGGTGCTTCTCCAGGGACGTGTCCCTTCTTACATCACAACCAGCACGGGGTATGAAGTCTGGCCGTTCTCACTGTACTTCCTCCAGGACAGAGTTGTTCGTTCTTCTGGCCACCCATGACATTTCCATCTTCTAATATTCCACAATTCTAATGCCGCAGTTCTTCTTCCACCTTCCTTGTTCACGTGCTTTCACATGCACACATTGCTGTTGTTGTTAGGTGCTACTGAGTCGGCATGCACCAGGGGGCTGTTGTTTAAACAGAACAAGGGGACACTGCACGGTTTAAAATCAAAAAGCATGTGTGTCAGGGTTGTATCCTTTCACCACACTTGTTCAATCTGTATGCTGAGCAGATTGAACAGTCTGAGAAGCTGGACTATGTGAAGAAGAACGTGGCATCCGGATTGGAGGAAGACTCATTAACAACCTGAGAAATGCAGACGACACCCCCTTGCTGCTGGAGGTGGAGAGGACCTGGAGCACTTACTTGCATATGAGGTGACTGAGAAGACCATGGCTTGGGTCAGGTGCACCTTAATCTCCGAAGAGACGTCTTTGCTCTTCAGCACCTTCAAGATGCCTTTACAGCAGATTTACCCAGTGCAATATGACGTCTGATTTCCCCACTGCTGCTCCCGTGGCTGTCGATTGTGGAGCCAAGTAAAGTGAAATCCACGACAACATCAGTCTTTTCTCCATCTATCATGAAGTCAGCAATTGGTTCAGTTGTAAGGATTTTCTTTTCCTTTCTGTTGAGGTGTAATCTATACTGCAGTCTTTAGTCTTTGATCATAAATAAGTGGTTCGAGTCCTCTTCACTTTTAGCAAGTAAGGTCATGCCATCTGCATATCTCAGACTGAGAGTCTGCCTCCAATCCTGATGCTGCATTATTCTGCATATTGTCCAGCCTCACAGGTTATTTGCTCAGCAGACAGACTGAACAAGTATAGTGAAAGGATACAACCCTGACACACTCCCTTCCTGATTTTAACCACACAACATTCCCTTGTTATGTTTGAATGACTGTCTCTTGGTCTGTGTACAGGTTCCTCATAAGCACAATTAAGGGTTCTGGAATTCCCATTCTTCTCAAAGTTATCCATAATTTGTTATGATCCACACAGTTGAATACCTTTGCGTAGTCAATAAAACACAAGTCAACATCTTTCTGCTATTCTTTGCTTTCAGCCAAGATCCATCTGACATCAGCAATGATATCCCTCATTCCATGTCCTCTTCTGAATCCAGCTTGCATTTCTGGAAGTTCTCTGTCAATATACTGCTGCAACTCTTTTTGAAGTATCTTCAGAAAAATTTTACTTGCATGTGATATTAATGATAGTGTTTGATAATTTCCACATTCTGTTGGATCACCTTTCTTTGCAATGGGCACAAATACCACTCTCTTCCAGTTGGTTGGCCAGGAAGCTGTCTTCCAAATTTTTTGGTATAAATGAGTGAGGGCTTCTAGTGTTGCATCCATTTCTTGAAAACATCTCAATGGATATTCCATCAATTCCAGGAGTCTTCTTTTTCACCAATTCCTTCAGAGCAGCTTTGACGTCTTCCCTCAGTGCAACCAGTGCTTGCTCATTTTCTACCTCCTGAAGTGGGTGAACATTGACCAGTTCTTTTTGGTACAGTGACTCTGTGTATTCCTTCCATCTTCTTTTGATGCTTCCTGCATCATTCAGTATTTTCCATAGAATCCTTCAATATGGAAATGCGAGGCTGGAATTTTTTCTTCAGTGCTTTTAGCTTGAGAAATGCCAAGCTTGTTCTTCCCTTTTGATTTTCCAACTCCAAGTCTTTGCACATTTCATTATAATAATTGACTTTGTCTTCTTGAGCTGCTCTCTGAAATCTCTGTTCAGCTCTTTTACTTTATCTCTTCCATTCACTTTAGCTACTTTCCTTTCAAATATAAGTTTCAAAGTCTCTTCTGACATCCATTTTGGTGTTTTCTTTAATTCCTTTCTTTTTAATGACCTTTTACTTTCTTCATGTTTGATATTCTTGCTGACATTCCAAGTCTGCTCTTCAGTCATGGATATTCAATGTGTCAAATCTATTCTTCAGGTGGTCTGTCAGTTTCAGTGGGATATACTCAAGGTCATATTTTGGCTCTTGTTTTTTACTTGTTTTAATTTTCTTCAGCTTCAACTTAAACTTGCAAAGGAACAATTGATGAATCCTATGGGGGCAGTTCTACTCTGTTTTATGGGGTACTATGAGTCCTAATGGGAGCTCTGGTAGTGTAGTGGCTAAGGCACTTGACTGCTAACCAGAAGGCTGGCAGTTCAAACCCACCAGCCACTCCTCGGAAGGAAGGTTGGGCAATCCTACTTCCGTAGTGATACTGCCTCGGAAACCCAAGGAGGGGTCGCTATGAGTCAGGGCTGACTTGACGGCACATAACAACAACTACAACCACATGAGTCCTAATCAACTCAACAGCAATGGGTTTGGGGGGAAGCAGCTTGTTATTGGATATTCTCTGGAAAAGGCCCAGTGACTGTTTACCAAGAAATGTGGGAGGTGGACGAGATGACTCTAAAACCAGGTGGACTCTGGGAAGAGACTTCTGATGACAAAAACACCAACAAACAAGCAGGGTTACTCTCTTGCTTGAAACATCTAACAGCAAACGGACTGCATAAAGCAATCGTTCTCGAGTCACTGGCCTCAGGAAGCAAAGGTTCGGGATCCTGCAGAGGCAGGAAGCAAGGAGCCCAGCACTACAGTCACCAATGGGATGCCCTGAGGGTTCTCAGCCCCTGGAGAGCAAGGAGGAACCAAGGCAGGGCCTGTGGGATCTGAATTGAGGAGATGGATCTTGCCAAACAAGGTGGTTGAGTTCACAGGGCACAGTGCCACAGACAAGAGAGCAGCCCACCGAGAGAGCCAGCCCTGCAGAAGGTCCCTTGAGTAGTCAGAGCTGTGATCAGTGCAGGGTGGGAGGGAATGACTCGAGTTCCAGGGCAAGAACCACCTCAGGGGTTAGAGGGAGCAGTATGTGCCAGGACAGTGCCCCCCGCCGGCCTAGAAGACTTGGCAATGCATGGGGCACTGGGTACAGCGTCCCACCTACTCTTGCCTCAGCACGGATGCTAACTCTCTCTAAGCTGCACACGGCTGTGGTCCCACCTACATCTCAAAAGCAAGACCTGAAAGGATCAAACTGTTCCCCAAAACAAAGCTCCGGAAGATTTATAAGCAGACAATGATATCCAGCACTTAGCAAGATAGAACCCCCAATGCCTGATGCCCAATCAAAATGATCAGACATGGAAGGAAGCTGGAGACGAGGCCTCATAGAGGAGATGAAGCAATGAGTGCGCACAGACGAGGACGAACACAGATGTTAGGATGCGCGACAAGGACATGAAAACACTTATGAAAACCGTGTCCATATGTTCCAAAAGTTGGCGGAAGGATCGAGCTTGTTAAATTGGACACAGAAAAGAAAAACAAGACCCACATAAAACTCTCAGAGGTGAAAACTGTGAGGTCTGAGATGAGCCTTGTGGTGATGGAGCTCACGGGAGACGCGGCAGGGCTGCAAGGTCAGGGAACTTGGTGGCACAGCAGTAGACGGTGTGCAGGATGAACAGGAGAAAAGAGTGTGAAGCCTCAGCAGGGGGTCGGTGAGAGGTGGGAGAAGAACCAGTAGCCTGTGTCCCTGAGGGAGCAGGAGGGAGAGAGGGTGAGGGAGGGGGATGGGGAGAAGGAGGAGGGAGAGAGAGGTGGGG
>NW_006921656.1:836009-864184 GCF_000298275.1 Orycteropus afer afer | reverse complement strand
GGAGGGAGAGAGGGTGAGGGAGGGGGATGGGGAGAGGGGGGAGGGAGGGGGAGGTGGGGAGGAAGACGGGAGGGGCAGAGGGATAGGGAAGGAGCGGAGGGAGAGGGGGAGTGAGAAGGGGAAGGGACAGAAAGAAGAGTTAAAGAAATCAAACCAAACCAAACCAAACTCACTGCCGTCAAGTGGGATCCAACTTGGACCCGACTCATAGCGACCCCTCCTTGGGTTTCTGAGGCAGTATCACTACAGATGTAGATCACCCAATCTTCTTTCTGAGAAGTGGCTGGTGGGGTTAAAGAAATAACGCCTGAAATTTTTCTAAATTTGATGGCAACTATAAACCCACATGAGATGAGACGATGGTTCCATGAAGACCAACAGCCTTGGAGACCCTGTGGGCAGTTCCACTCTGTCCTCTAGGGGCGCTATGGGTCAGAATGGACTCCACGGCAGTGGGTGTGGTTTGGGCTTTGCTTCTGTGAAGATTGACAGCCTTGGAGACCCTGTGGGCAGTTCCACTCTGTCCTCTAGGGGCGCTGTGGGTCAGAATGGACTCCACGACAGTGGGTTTTTTTTTATAAATCCACAGATCCAAGAAGCTCAAAAATAAACAAACAAAAGCACTACACGAAACATGAAGCAAAGTACACCCAGGCACATTGTCATCGAATTGCTCAGAATCAGTGAGAAAGAGAAAAGGGTTTTAGAAGCTTTCACACAGAGGAGGGGAGGTGGTGGTGACGGTCGTTCCTCCCTGGAAACAACACGTGGAGGAAGACCGAGGGCCAACATCTGGAAGGACCAAACCAGAAAAAGTGAACCTGACCCCCTCGAGTTCTAGAGCCAGAAAGTCGCCCTGCACAAGCCAGCGCTGCCCACAGCACCGGGACCTGGCACGCCAAGAAGTTCTGTGGAGGGAGATTCTGGCTGGAAACACGGATCTAGAGAAAGCACTGAGGGCCGCCAGGAGTGGCCACCCCATCAGCAGCAGCCACGAGTCCCTTCGTGTTTGGGTCTCTACAAGGACAGGGCTACAGTTTGGGGCTCAGTCTGGGGGCAGCAGCAGGACCGAGGCCAGGCCCAGTGTCCAGTGGTGAGTGTACGGTAAAGTGGGAGGATGGATTGGTGGCCAGGGTCAAAGGCAGGCTGACCACAGGCTGAGGATCATCTCAGATTTAGAGGTGGGGGAGAGGGTCCTGTTCTGCAGTGGCGGTGGGGGTCATGCTCGGGAGGCACGGTGGACACTGAGCTGGCTGGGTAAGGGCAGGGACAGCTTGGGCCTGGGTGCGCTCCCGGGTCCTGCTTGCCCTTGGGGCCGTGGCCTGGCTTCCCAGGAGGATGGAGCTCCATCTGTTCGGGGGGGGGGGGTGTTGCAGATGGGGCTGGGAGCACTCAGGGCCTCTCTGCCCCTTCCTGAGGGCAACTCCATGGAAAGCAAGGTGGTGACATGAACTGGCCTGCCATCCCAGCAGAGGGGTCTCTGTGACAGGGCCACTACGGAATGCCTCTTGGGGTCTATTTGCTGCGGCCAGACAGCGCCGGCAATCAGCATTGCAGCCCAGCTTCTGGCGGTGTCTTTTAACGAGCTCCACATCTGACGTCTAGCCTCAGGGACTTCATATGGACAGTGGGCCTGTGTCTGTGGGGGTGTGTGCCTCACCACACATGTCTCTGAGTGTGAGGACACATGTGCCCTGATGCCTACACACTCACAGTTGCCTGCAGGGTCTGTTAGCATGTTCACAGATGCCTTTGTCAATTCTGTGTGTCCACGCCTGCCCGTTCAGACATGCAAGGGCTGTGTATATAGCATCGCCAGTGAGTCTGTCCATGCATGTGTGTGTGCATACGTGCATGTGTGTGTGCGTGTGTGTATATGTGCGTGCATGCATGCATATGTGTGTGTGTCAACACTTGTGTACCTGGGAGGAGGCATGCACATACGCTGCCTCTTCCCTCTGGTGGCACAGTGCCTAAGGCACTTGACTGCTAACCAGAAGGCTGGAGGTTCAAACCCACCAGCCACTCCTCAGAAGGAAGATTGGGCAATCTACTTCTGTAGAGATACTGCCTTGGAAACCCAAGGAGAGGTAACTATGAGTCGAGATCAACTCTGTGACAGCAAGGTTTTTTTTTTTTTGGTTTGCTAACTAAAAGGTCAGCGGTGCGAAACCGCCAGCGGCTCCGTGGGAGAGAGATGTGGCGATCTGCTTCTGCAGAGATGACAGCCTTGGAAACCAGGCGGGGCAGTTCCATGCTGCCTCGTAGGGTTGCTGTGAGTCAGATGGCAATGGAAAGGTGGCGCTGTGGTTAAAGCTCTCGGCTGCTAACCAAAAGGTTGGCAATTCAAATCACCAGCTGCTCCACAGGAGAAAGATGAGGCAATAGGCTTCCAGAAAGATTGACAGCCTGGGAAACCCTGGGGGCAGTTCCACTCTGTCCTAAAATGGTCACTGTGGGTCAGGACTGGCTCCCCAGCACCGGGTTTGGTGTGAAGAGACCCACAATTAAGAACACTTTGCTTTAATCTGAACCGAAAATGAAAGAGTGATCCACGCCTCTCGGCCCTGCCTGAGCCTCGTCTGTGTTGGGAAGGAGTGACAGTGGTCTTCAGAAGTCCCCCAGGCCCTTCTGGGCCGTGTTGGGAACCGGCCAACGAACAATGCACCAGTGAGCAGCATTCTTCTCCCACATGGCCTGAGCTTTCTCACAGCCAGGTTTGTCCGGGGACCTGGAGGGGTCGGGACAGGCCTGGGTCTCCTTGTCCACCCCCTCAGTGGCCAGGCAAGTGGCTCAGGTAGACTGGCCTGCCGCCTGGCCTGCCTGACACACATACACAGGATTTCAGGGCATGCTGTGTCCCAAGGATGTCTTCTAGCCATCCCACCACTCTTGGGGACAAGGTTGAGGTCTCAAGCCCCACGCCCTTGTTCCAAGGCAGAGGGCTCAAGGCTGGCCACAGGCCCTGCGAGGCACCAGGGCCATGGCGGCTCTGCTGTGCAGGCTGTGGGCTGCCCGCCTCCAGGGGGAGCTCTCGCACAGTGTTCTATGCAAAGTCAGCTTGCCCTTCAGTTGGGCAGTGCGCCCCCCTGCACCTGTCCATGCCAGGGCTGGTCCCACACTGCCCTGCAGGTCCCCAGTGGGGAATGGAGCCTTGGTCTTTCCACATCCTCCCTGGGGCAGGACCCGGAGCCAGGCATGCTGGGGGCTTCCTCCAGCTCACGTTCTTTCCCTGAGAATAAACACCCTGTGGTTTACAGGAGTGAGTCCTGGCTGGGTCCATTCAGCTCCCAGAACTCCGGAAACCCTCTTAGTGCATCTGCACCTCGGCTGCTTCCCATCTGCTCCCTGGGGTCGGGGAGAGTGTGCCTGACGGTGCTTTCTGAAGCCCTTGGGGGGGGCAGCAGTTGTTGACACTATTATCGTCAGTAGCAAGTTTCTTATAATTTAATCAAGGGCCAGCACGGTCAGAGCTGTTTCCCATCAGGAAGCGGACGGGGACGCTGGCAGTCCTGTGGTGGAGTCCCTGCCTTCCGTCAGGGAGACCCAGGTCCAGCTCCCAGCCGGTGGCCCTCATCACAGCCCCCGCCCGTCTGCGGAGGCCCGTGGGTGGCTGTGCTGTTGACAGGCTTCTGCGGAGTTCTAGACTGTCACGTGCTGGGAAAAGAGGCCTGGCGGACTACTCCTCAATATCAGCAGTGAGAACTCCGTGGACCACAGTGGTCCATTCCTCAGCCCGACCCGCCACGGGGCTGACGCAGGCCCGGGCGAGCGACGCGTGCTGCATCGGGAAGGGCCGTCTCTCACCTGAACTTTCATTTTTCCAAAGCCTGGTAAGGGTGGTGACGGTCACGCCACGACTTATGGGCGGAGCTGTGCGTGAGAACGTGGACACGGCAAATGCTTCCTTCCTGCCACTTCTGTTTACTGCCATAAAGACAGAAGCTGGCATGGCGTCTCACACCCCCATTCATCACCAATGGGTGAAAAGTGAAGGAACGCAGCAAGGAGAGGCTGGGGGCAGACGTGGCTGCACCTGCTGGGCTCCCACCCTCTGTCTTCCTCATTTGGGCCCCTCCGTGGCCCCTGATGAAGAACTCAGAAATCCAGGCCCACTTGCCAAAGCCACATGGAGCAGACACTCCTTCCAATCACAGAGCAGAATCTGCGCAAAGCCTCGTAAGTCTGCAAAAGCAAGCAACTTAGCAAACCAGGAGCCCAGCTTGTGAGATGGGTGGAAAGGAGCTTCGCTGGGCGGACAAAGAAGGCTGGTGATTAGCACATCAACTGTATGTAAATAGCGTCCCCAAGGCTCCGTCTGTCTTCTTCTCTCAAGTAGATCAAAGGCCCCTGTCACAGCCTCCTGTCCCCTGGCTTCACCAAACCCTGGCTAACAAGCCTGCAAAGACGTGTCCTTCCCTCTGCTGTGGATGTCACCAGCTGAACTGTTTGAGCCCCTGCTCTGATGTACAGCCCTCGGTGAGCCAGACTGCGGACTGCGTCCACGCATGGCAGACGACCGCTGGGCCCCACCTCCCGGGGGCTCTTTAGGGACAGAGACTTCAGCGGTGATAGGAGGTGGTGGAGACAACACCGGGACCCCTGACGCACTCACACTTTCTAGAGGAAGGTGGGGCACAGTAGACAAACCAACAGGGAACTGAGAGAAAAACAGAGAGGAGTGGACGCCCAGAGACGTTCAAATGCAGGTGAATGCTGGCTGCTGACCAAGAGGTTGGAGGGCTCAGAGGCACCTCCAAGGAAAGGCCTGGCAATCTATTTCCGGACAATCATCCGTTGAAAACCCCACGGAGTCCAGGGCTGCTCCACCACCCGGGCGCCACGAGTTGGTGTCACCAGGGGCCATGAGCCTGTGTCACTGGGGGCCACGAGCCATTGTCACCAGGGACCACAAGCTGGTGTCACTGGGAACCACAAGCTGGTGTCACTGGGCACCATGAACCAGTGTCAGGGCAGCTGGTCAGGGAGGTGGCTGTAGCACTGGGAGGGCAGGGTCTTCCATGGTAGAATCTTCACCTTCCATGAGGGAGCCCCCAGTTCTGCAGACAAGCAACTTGGAGCTGCAAATCACCAATGGGAAGAGATGCCCCTGACAGACACAGAGAGGCGTGGAGCAGAGGGGGACTGGCTCCAGGGGTGGCACCGGGCAGGACAGCTGGGGGGCCAGGGAAGGCTTCCCGAGGACGAGAGGGGTGCTCAGAGATGCTGGGCCCACACAGCAGGTGTCAGCCAGCTGCCGACAGGTCGCGGGGGGCGGCGGACAGAGGACCCGGGGCAACTAGCACTTCTGGCGGAAGGGCGATTCTCCTCCCCACTTCTCTGCCCTGCACTTTCCAAACTTCCTACTGAGAGCTCTGCATTAGGGGAATACAGCATTCATTTATTTACTGGGATATTCCAGCCACAGGGCGGAGGAGCCGGAAACACGCCAGCCTTGAATGTGACCTGCGCCCCCCCCCCCCCACCAGGCCCCAGGGGCCGGGACAGAGTATGCAGCTGGGTGTCTTCTCCAAGGCCAGGCTCCCAGCTGGGCCGTACTGTGGTTGCCAGGTGCCGTCGACTCGGCTCCGACTCACAGCGACCCTGAGGACAGCAGAAGGGGCACTGCCGGCCCTGCGCCAGCCCCACGTCCTTGCTGGACCTGAGCCCATCGTTGCAGCCCCTGTGTCCGTCCGTCTCGTTGACGGCCTTCCCTTCGTTGCTGACCTCTGCTTCACCCAGCGTGACGCCCTTCTCCAGTTTCACATGTTGTTGGTGTTAGGAGCAGCCCAGTCGATTTTGACTCAGAGGGAGCCCACGCGACAGAGTGGCGCGGACGCGTCGGGCTTTCTTGGCTGTGATCTGTGGGAACAGATCACCAGACCTTTCTTCCGCTGTGCTGCTAGGTGGGTTGGAACCCTCAACCTTTTGGTTGGCAGGCAGGCCCTTGGCCCTCGCCCCACCAGGGCTCCTTTATACAATGTCTGTGAAATAGGGAGGGGGGACACAGAGTGGCTCCTGGGCCCTGAACAGACAAGGGCTTCCTGACCTTCAGGAAAGGGAGTGGAAAGCAAACGTGGTGGCGTTTTGGTCACTTACAGTCACGTGTCTGTCGGAACCTCCTGAACAAAACCACATGAGGAAAGACAGGGCCTCTGCAGCGGTTAGAATGGGCCACTTCTTTCTCTTTGAGCGGCTCACACAAATTGATAAGAAAAATATTAAGCCACGCACCGAGAATGAGCGAAACACAGGAGCCCCCCACAGCGGAATCACAGATGCTGCCCACGCACCGGGGAGAGGTCATCCGCCCTCCCCTGACACGTCGGATTCGCCAGGTCCATGATCACCTTGGTGCTGGCGAGGGTGGGGAAGAGGACAGTGGCTCCAGCCCCGGTGCGGGCACGCTTCATGCATCGTGTGCAGCGCGTCAGGGTCAACGGGACGTCCTGGCCATCCCGCCGCAAAGGATCTGTCGGAAGGAGGGCATCTGAAATGAAGACACAGCTTCGTGAACAAACGTTCCAGCAACTGCTGACGACGGACAGGCACCAGCGGCTCCCACTGCACACAGGGAGCCGGGGGAGGCCGGGCTGCCTGCAGACAGCCTCCCGGCTCCACGGACCGCACAGCCAGGCTCCATGGCACGGGCGGGAGCGGCTCGGACAAGCCAGAGGAAGGGGTGCAAAGCTGCCCGGCACGTGTGCACACGCTGCCGGGGGTACGCGCCCTGCAGAGCCAGCAGGTGACGGAGAAGTGTTCTCAGGGGCTGCCCCCCGGGGGCACGGGGGCTGGTTCCAGTCCCTCCCTTTCCCTTCCCTGTGTTTCCAAGTTCCCACGCAACCTGTTACTGCCTGCCCAGCTCCCTCACTCGCCCCGCATCCCCTCACCTTGCGGTCTGTCACATTGGGGAGTGAGCAATATGTTGCCTTTCTAACCCCTGTCACTACAAACGTGAGCTTGTTTGGAATTACGGTCTTTGAAGATGTGATCAGTCGGGTTAACGGGAGGCCCTACTGGAGCAGGAGGGGTCCTGATGCCATCTGACTGGTGGCCTATTAAAGAGGAGAAGAGGCACAGTCACGGGGCGTGGTGGAAGGATGACATGTGGTGCTGTAGCTGCAACCAAGGGACACCTGGGGCCACCAGCCACTGGGGGAGACTAAGAGGGATCCTCCCCTAGAACCTTTGGAGGGAGCGTGGCCCTGCCCACACCCCGAACACGGACTCCTAGTCGCCAGGCTGTGAATGAATCTCCCACCCACAGTGGCACAGCATTGTGGCAGCTCCAGGACACCGTACAAGAACGCAGACACACTGCACCCCTGCAGACGGGCCTCTGCAGCCCCTTCCCCAGGCCCTGCACCAGGGTCTCCCCAGCGTGGCCCTGAGACCATGTGCATTCAGCTCCCTTTGGGGAGCTTGTTAGGAATTCACCCTCCTGAGCCCCACCTCACACTCTGGGCTGCAGCCTCCCAAATAGGACCTGGGGATCTGCTTTGATGGCGCTGAGCCCCTCCCACCTTGGACCTTCTTGGCCTCCGGGCTGTCCCCCCAGCAGGCCGATGCATCCAGGCCTGCCTTCCCCGGGAGGCCTGTCCCCAGATTATCCCTCCCCACTCGGGGGCCTTCCCAGACGCCCTGGCCTACGAGGACGCCCCATCACTCAGAACCTGGGGCTGTTTCCTCCTCTGCCACTGAACAGGGGTGTCGGGGGTCCAGTGGTGGATTCTGCCCTTTGACCCCTGGCCAGTGCACCTCACAAATAGCCACCATCCATCGTCTGTCAGTGGAGGCTGGCAGGCTGCCAGGATGCCGGACAGATTACAGCAGGGCTTCCAGACTGAGAAGGATGGGCAAGTAAGCCCTGCTGCATGACTCCTGAAATCCTCCGCCGAAAACCCTGCGGGTCGCCACAGGCAGGGTCGCCACAGGCAGGGCCGCTACAGGCAGGGTCGCCACAGGCAGGGCCGCCACAGGCAGGGTCGCCACAGGCAGGGCCGCCACAGGCAGGGCCGCCACAGGCAGGGTCGCCACAGGCAGGGCCGCCACAGGCAGGGCCGCTACAGGCAGGGTCGCACCTGGTCGTGGGGAGGACGCAGTGCTGGGAGAGTTCTGCTCTGTGGCACAGGCTCACCACGTGTCAGGGGCCTACCCAACAGCAGCCCACAAGAACAGCAGAAAGACTATGGCCAGGTCCTGGTGGGTTTCACTGTCAGGGCCCCCCCTTCCAGCTGTGGGGCCCCGGACTCTGTCCCTTCAGCTGTGAAACGGGCCAACTCAAAAAGCAGAGGATGTGCAGGATGCAGAAAAGTGCCCACTTGGCCCACGCCACTATCGCCACCCCCACTGCGTGACAAGAGTGCCCGTGTGTGCCTGCGTGACCTACAGAAGGCTGGTCCTCCAGGCTATCGCCACCCTCATCGTGTGGCGCCATGTCCTGCAAGCTGTGACCTCTCTGCGCTACTCCAGGGCTCCCCAGAACAGTGAGCCTCCCTTCTTGTTGCCTCACTACCTGCGGGAGACCCTCAAGGAAGCATTGCTGGGAGCAGCTCCCTGCTCTGTGGGGACTTACCTCGAAGGTCATTTCATGCTTCCCTGTACAGAGTGGCAGACAGCTCCATCACCCCATCTCACAGATGAGGAACTGAGGCCCAAGGACTTAGGAGATCAGCCGGGACCTCACAGAGCCAGGTTTGGACCAGGCACCCGATGCCCAGCTCAAGACATTCAACAGGCACATTGCTTTTCAGAGAACTGACAGACAAGGAGGGGGCTATGGAGCAGAGCGCTTGGTGGGGTTGTTGGGGACAGGCCAGAGAGCAGAGTGGCTGGCAGAGCTGACAGGGACAGGCCGGAGACTAGATGGGCCAATGGGGCGGACTGCCCAGTGGAGTAGTCAGGACAGGCCAGGGAGCGAACTGGCCATCAGGGTGGACAGGGACAAGCCAGGGAGCCGGAAGGCAAGTGGGGCAGAGTCTAGCCAGGGAGCAGACTGCCTGGCAGGCCACGCAGGAGGCCAGCCCAGGGGTGTGACAGGAGTTCCTCTGGGCCCCAGGGTCTGTGTGTTTCCAGCTCAGGCAGACCTGCTCACCCCGATCCCAATCATCCTCCGATCTGCTGCGGTTTGTTAATCAAAGAATGTTTTCTCTCCCTCCCTCCTGTGCCACCAGGTGCCGACAGGCCTCTCAGCACAGTGTGTCTGAGCTTCTTCAGAGGGTAAGCCAGGCACCTGCTCAGCACAGGTGAGCCACGTGCTGGGAGAGGCGGTGGGGTCCAGCTGAGCCACAGCCACCAAAGCTGTGAACGTCAACACCGATGTACTGTGGACAGACCCACCCACGGGGAGGGCTTTCCGGCAAGCACGAGATGGGAGCTGGCAGACGTGGTGCACAGAGCTGCGGGGGCTCCAGGAAAGGGGTGCACCTCCACAGCCAGCCAGCCCCCACCCAGGCCTCCACCTGCTCAGCTGCCTCAGGGGGGCGTTGCCCACCAGCCAACAGTGATCCTGGAGCAGAAGAGGGGCCACCCAGGTCTCCCCCTGGCCCTGTGGCCCTGTGGTCTTGAGCAAGCTCGCCCCATGTCCCTAAGGTCCCTTCTGACTCTCACCTCCTCAACTCCAGGAGTCTGCAGCATAGGCAGCTTTGATTTCAATTATGAAAGAAGCCACGCTCCCCGCCCTTCAGGTGTTCTTCACTCCAGTCCTTGTATGGACACTGGTCACAGGCCCTGCCTCTGGTCACCTGTGCAGGTGACTGAGGAAGGACCCGGGCCAGTCTGAGGACCATGGCAGTGGACATGTCCTGAGCTCCACCCACGCACAGTCAGCAAAACCAGAGACCAAACCAGTGGCCATGCAGTCCATTCCAACTCACGGTGAGCCTTGTGTGCAGAGAAGAATTGCTCTGTAGGGTGCACAAGGCTGTGCCCATAGGGTATGCAGGGCTGTCTGTAGGGTGTGCGGGGCTGTGTCTGTAGGGTGTGCAGGGCTGTATCCATAGGGTGTGCAGGGCTGTGTCAGTAGGGTGTGTGAGTCTGTGGCCTTTCAGAAGCAGACCACCAGGTCTTTCTTCCAAGGCACCTCTGTTTGCATTCAAACTGTTAAGTTTACAGTTAGTAGCCAAGCATGTTAACCGCTTGCTAACCCTCCTGACCAGCTAGAGGGTAGGTACTCTCTTGTCCTCACCTTCCACAGGGAGACCAGCACCTAGTCTCACAGATAGCAGGCAAACTGGGACCAAACACCCAGCCCATCGGGTTCCAGCCCTGTGCTTGGCTGCCTCCTGTACAGGCTCAGCTGTGCCGGGCAGGCCCCTGGGAGACTGAGGAACCCCCGAGTGTTCACCTCCCTTCCTCGTCTCGGTGGCTGTGGGTCGGCCTTGTGCTCTCCAGAGACCCTTGCAGGAGCTGGGGGGAGGGTGACCCGCCATGTGTTTCTTGCCCCCATGATAAACCACAGCCCCAGGGAAGGGCTCTGATTGGCTCACAGGCCCACCAGCCACCCTACAGACCTGTCCCTGTCACCTGTCACCAACCTTGGCAGCCGTGGCTTGTGAGGAGGGAGACCACTGGGCAGACATTCAGCCAGTCAGTGCCTGGTCCAAGGCCCAGTGAGCCACAGAGCCCAGTGGGAGGGAGACCCAGAGGAAGGCTGGCCCCCACGGTCTTGGGGAGCTGCAGCCCCCAGCGTGGGTGGGCCCGGCTAGGGTGTCCACCCCACTTGCCTCGCCGACAGGTTAGAGAGTCTAGTGTCCTTCGGCTCTGAAGCTCCTAGTGCTTCTGGAACAAAGTACCTCAGAGCAGGTGCAGCTCAACACACAGTAACCTCTTGTCTCGTAGACCTAGAGGCCAGCCCATTGGTGTCGAGTCAGCTCCCACTCCTGTGACCCCAAGCCTCACGGCACAGGGCGCGCCACACGGTGTCCTTCAGAGCCCCTTGGTGGCACAAACAGGAAGCACTTGGTGACGAGCCAAAAGGCCAGTAGCTGAAACCCAGCCCGAGGCTCCCCAGGACTCAGGCCCGGCCGTCTGCTCCCAGCAGCCCCGTGGAGCGCTGGCTCCCTGCACACCCAGAGGCGCTGCGAGTCGGACCAGACGGCAGCCAGCCGTCTTTGTGGAAGCAGGTGGACAGGCCTTTCTTCTGTGCTGCCACGGGGGCTGCTCGAATGCCCTGTCCTGATACTGACGTTAGTAGCCCTTTTGCACCCCCAGGGAGCTGCCTCTCAAAGTCCTGATCCAGGCTGTGGGCAGGGCAGGCTCCCACAGTGGGTTCCCGGGGGTGGCTTCCTGGTCTCTTCAGCTCTGTCTGCACCTCCCTCCCCAAGCCTCCGTCTCCCTGTCTCCTCTCCCCTTTTATTAGTAGGGGTTAGGAACCCCCACCTCCCACATGCCCCTGTGTGACCTGATAACTAAATGAACAGACAAGGGCTCCTTCACAGGTGTGAAGGGAGGACATGAATGGATCTTTCTAGGGACACGATTCCATCTGTAACAAACTCCACCCCTGCCCCGTGCCAAAGCCCGTGCCCTGTGAGTGCAGGATGTGAGAACTGGAGCAGGAAGCCCAGCCCTTCAGCCACAGCTGTTGGTTAGGTGGTGCAGGGACCAGCCCTGTCCCATGAAAGGTCCCCTCCATGGCACTAATGTGCAGGCTGATGTATTTGAACACGGCACTCAGAGCACAAGGGCCCTGACTGGCCGTTAAAGTGCCATCAGCGCCACAGGTCAGCTTGACAAATGGTGGGTGACACGCACTTTGTCAACAACAGGGCTGGGCTCGGTGATACTGGAGGGGTGTCAAGCAATTACAGGGAACCTCTGAGAACACAGAAAACTGCTGCCCAAATGTCACGGCAACAGGCCCATCTAATTCCGCTGTACTCAGCCGAAATGTGTCCTATCAAAATGTCTCCAGTCACTTTCCAAACAAATGAAACATCTCTCCATGTCCTGGGAAAAAGCTGTCCCAGGGCTGGCAGGGCTGGCTGGGAGCAGGTGGGAGCTTTTTTCACTGGCACCTGGAACCCAGCCATGGGTTCTGCAGGGGGCTTCCTGAACCCCGAGGCCAGCACAGACAATTTCGCAGCCAGTGTTCCCTGGCCAGCTCGGCCCCCAGCCACCTGCCCACTTCAGGGCCAGGAGCAGTGCTGGGAGGGGCTGAGGCTCAGGTCGGCAGCGGTCCCCAGCGGAGCGTGGCTGCCCTGACCCAGAGGTACCGTTACACAAACCCACACACATGCACACATACTGTCATGAAAACGTACATACACGCACACATACAGCCGTACAAACTCAGGCGTGTGCACGAAGGCATAAACCCCCTGGGAAACCTAAACCCCGTGCGGTAGGATTTCCTCGGCTTGTCTGGTGAGAGCTGTGTCTTCAAGAGGGCAGCCTTGGTGATGCGTGAATGAACAGAGAGAGAAATGGACATGGAGACCCACAGAGGTCCCGCACGTCCAGCCACTGCAACACACTCCCCACGAGTACGCACCTCGCCCACATGGAGAGAGAAACCCACAGGCCAGGCCCCTGCAGGAACCCCTTAGTGGGATACGCTCCACCCTCAGGGACTCCTCCTCCTGCGAAGGGCGCCCAGGACACTGAAAGGGACTTTGCTTGTCACGAAAGGAGAAGTCAGTTCTGTGTGTCAACAGGGCACATCCCCCTGGGCTTTTGTTTCTAGGGGTGGTAGACAGCCCTGGTTGGCCACCCCAGAGCCCCACATGCATCTGACAGGTGCCATCCTGGAGGCACTGAGCCACCTTCCAGAGCCCAGAGCTCCACACCCTGCAACCAAGGGTGCCATCTGGTCAGGACCAGGGCCAGGATGGGGCTCAGGGCCCCTCCAAGGCTGGTGGGACACGAATACTGACTCTGCAGGGCGCGTCCACCAGGACCTCAGAATCCGGCTTCATTTGGAAATGGTGTTTGCAGAGGGTGTGAGATAAAGGTGTGGATTGAGTCCTGAAAGGAGAGCAGAGGACACACAGAGACGGCCAAGTAGAGGCAGAGGCAGAGCTCAGAGTAGTGCAGCCACAAGCCAAGGACAGCCATGGCCACCAGAGCTGGAGAAGACAGGACTCGGCCACCCGAGAGCCTCCAGAGGAGTGTGGCCACGAGGGCCCTGACTTCGGACCCCTGGCTCTTGAGCTGAGAGAGGATGGAATTCTGTCATTGAAGTCCCCACTGGCTATGTCGCAGGGTCCCAATGATAGGGACACAGCCAAAGATGGATCTAGGTCCAGGAGCCCTGGAGACCCAGGCAGTCCAGGCTTGGGGATGGTCTTCACTGACACCACACAGGAGAGGGGACAGGAAGCCCTCTGGGACTGGGGATAAAAGTCTTGTCTCCCAACTCAGCCTGCTCTGGCCCACCTGGGGGGCAGGGTGCTGGGGTCCCCCTCTGCAGCCTCTCAGGGTCAGCCTCCACTGACTGGGTGGACACAACATGGACTCTTCTAACCAGGACGACCAGACACCAGCCAACACCATGTTCTCTTCTGCCGTATCTGACTGCAGTGAGATGGCCACACACCGGCCAACATTGCTCAAGTGCAGCTGGTACAGACACCGTCCGAGGGTTTGACACAAAGTAGGGTTGTGACTTCCCTAAACCCCTCTCTGGAGCAGACACCCTGAGACCCCCCTGCAGGTGTGGGCACTGAGACCTAGAGGACTCAGCTGTCCCCTGGGTCAGATGGCCAGTAGGGGACAAACGTGGGATTCAGAGTATGGGCCAGACCTGCCAGTGAGGGTGCCCAATGACCTTAGCACAGGCAGGAGCAGTGTGGTCTGGTGACCTCCTGGAAGGCTTCCTGGAGGTGGCCTGCCTCCCCAGACTCAGGCACCCTGCACTGTTGGCAGCTTTGTACCTCGGGCCTTTGCACTTGCTATTGCCTGGACCACCCTTCCGCCCTCCCCGCCCAATCATCCCTTGATTCAACCTTATTCCTTCTCAGTCTACTCTTGCCACTGACCCCCTCCCGGGTGGGTTAGACGACCCCTCCTTCATGCCACTCAACAACTGAGCAAAGCAAGGACAGGAAGGAGCAGGTGTTAAGCCAGGGTCTGAATCGGTTTTTTTGACACCAACGTTGCTATTCTGTGTACACGAGAGGACGGATATTTGCTCCCGGGGCCCACCCCTGCCTTCCTTTCCTGCAGACTCTGCACCAGACTTCAGAATCCTCGGCACTGAGCAGTCAGAGCCGGCGGCCACACGGCCTCTGTTCGGAGTGGCTCCCTACCACTCCCCAACCTGCCCTTGCCTCTCAGAGCCCCCAGCAGCCCCAGCCAAGCTCATCTTTGACCTTTGACTTTCTGGAAGAGCCAGGCTTGGCGCCCCCATCCCCTGCGCTGTGCTTCCCAGGGTGCAGTGAGATGCCCCCCTCAGGACCCATCCAAGCACGAGCCCCGGGGGAGGCCAGGTGGTGGGAGGAGGGCTGAGATGGGGAAGGCCGTGGGCGGGCGCTTCCTGGCTGCAGGGCCACCCTCCTTCCTGCTGACCACCCCTGGGCTGTGAGCTGGGGAGAGCAGGCCTGCAGCCACGCGGAGCCAGGGTGCTCCAGGCCTAGTGTGAACGCATGGCACCCGGGCAGAGGCTGGAATGACCCCCGAGCAGCAGGTCCTGGACGGGCATTGCTAACGAGAGCCGTTCCATCTGGGAGCCCTCCAGAGGCCAGGCCTTGCTGCTCAGCCTCCCACACTCCAGACCCTCAGCCTTCACGGCCTCATGCCTCCCCCCACTTCTCTCCCCAGCCCCTGCACCCCCCAAACCTTGTTTCCCACCCTGGTCCCAGCCCCCATCCAGAGACGTATGTGACACACGTGGGCACAGTGACGGCGGCAGCCTTGACAATCTGCACGGGGCTTACCCCTGCCCTGCAGGGAAAGGCGGCAGTGCCGAGGTCTCAGGTCCCCCCACTGGTGGATGTGGCAGGAGGGACAGAGTCTACGATAGCACCAGGTCCATGCCGCTTCTGCAAAGAAGGTCAGGGTGTCCTGGTTGAGTCATGGGCCCTGGTCCAGCGGGACTGGGGTCCCGGCTCGAGCCGCCTACATGCCCCACACCGACTGGTGCCTGGTCCAGGACTGGGCAGGCTTCCCAGATGATGAAGGTCACCAGAGCCTGACAGGGTTGGGAACACAGGAGGGACCAGAAAGATGCCATGTTTAGGGAGAGACAGCCGGTTTCCCCCAGTTCTGCCCCTAACTTGCCTTTGACCGTGCAAGTGTCCCTTGGGCTTGGTGAGCCTGGGTTTCCTCCTCTATAACCCTGGATGGGACAGGGCCAGCTCAGTGACCCCCTAACTGCCTCACCGCCCACATCAGGGGTCCATAGGGATTCTGGGGAGGCTGGACCCCAGAGAAAGGGGTTGTGCAGCCAGGTTTGGGGCTGTGGCTCTGGGTGGCATCTCAGAGCTTGACTGTGACCCTCATCCCCCGGGTGGGTGACGCTCTCCCAGACCTTCCGTGGAACATCTGCAGCAGCTGAGGGCTGTGGAGAGGGGTAACTCTGCCCCAGCACCCCACCTGCAGGCTCCTGAGGGTCACAGGCTCTGGTTGCGCACTGACCACTTTTCCTTGGGAAATAAATGCGTGTAGAGTAGGCCGTCCGGGCCAGAAGCCTATAGAGCAGAGAGATTAGCAGCGGGGAGGAGGTGGGCGCCATCACCGACGTGTCGAGAAGGGCACTGGGTCACTGCCGCATACTCTCTGGCTGCGAGCCCATTGGGCACCACATTGAGTGAGGTGGAAGGAGAGGTTGGGGTGAGGCTGAGAGCTGGTCCCTGAGCAGAGGGTAGGAGTGGGCTTGGCTGGCGGGGAGATCCTGCACCCTGGCTCCTCAGCAAGCTTGCTCCAAACTCAAGGGGCAGCTGCCCTTCATACACATTGCTCTGTAATCCTGCCCACTCACATTGGCACGGTGCAGACCCCCAACCAGGGGGACTCAGACACAAAGCCCCACACCCTCCTGATCCGAGGGGTCTCCACTGCAGGCTGCCTGCAGTGCGGCCCCTCCCCAGAAGGTCCTGGGCACACACAGCACAGTTGGCTCAGCACCGAACCATCTGTGTTGTTTGTCCTTTGCTTTTCCACTCCCCGTGCCCCACAATCCACACTGGCCTCTGTGCATTGGCTTCTTGTACCCTGTCCTTACAAGATGTACCCTCTCATGTCTGGAACTGGACTCAGCACCATGTATTCAAGTTCCATCCATGGTCGTAGCGTGGATCAGGACTCCGTATCTCTCACGGGAGAGGAATAACCCAGTGAATGGATGGGTCACTTGTTTACCCATCGTCTGTTGATGGACACCTGGGCTGTTTCCATCCTTGGCCACTGTGACTAGTGCTGCAGTGAACACTAGTGGACAAGTCCCCCTTCCCTGTCCAGGTGTCTGGGCACACAGCCAGGAGTAGAACTGCTGGGGGAGAGGGTAGATCTGTGTTCAACTTTTTGAGGACTCACCAAGCTGGTTTGCACAGCGACTGCACCATCTTAAATTTCCCTTATCAGTGCCCGCCCCCCAAGAACTAATAAAATCCCCAAGAGCTCTGATGGCTTAATGTCTAAAGCACTTAGCTGTTAACCAGAAGGTTCTGCAAGAGAAAGTCTGCTTCCATAATGATGACAGCCTTGGAGGCCCTGTGAGCAGTTCCACTCTGTCCTCTATGAGTGCTGTGGGTCAGAATGGACTCCATGGCAGTGGGTGTGGTTTGGGCTTTGCTTTTGTGAAGACTGACAGCCTTGGAGACACTGTGGTGCAGTTCCACTCTGTCTTCTAGGGGCGCTGTGGGTCAGAATTGACTTGAAAGCAGTGGGTGGTGAATAATATCCCTGGGTCTCTGGCTCCCAGCGTGAGTAGGTTGATTTTCAGAAGCACTGCAGAATGGAGAGGCCTTGCTTGGGTTGCAGGGAGCACAGGCCCTGACCCCTCCAGCACCAAACTTCCCAGGAGCCTCGTGGAATGGGGGATGACAGAGCCACATCTCTGTCACACTGATGACAACCTGGGGGCCAGAGCCAGGTCCCTCAAATGGAGGGAAGCAGCAGAGCTTAAGCCAGTTGCACGTCAGACTCCGGCCGAAGACACGCTGGCCATTCGTGTTCCTCGTCCCTCTCACTAGCACCTTACGAGGAGCCCTCTGGGCAGACAAGGGCCACCAGGCCGAAACCCCTTTACCGGAAAAGAGAGTGGCCAAACGCCACTGGGCTGGAAGCACGTTCTAATCACAGCAGTCGTGAGTCTGACGCTCTCCATTTACTGTGAGGGTCTCCAGTCGCCGCCTGTGGGCGTGGGACGCTCTGTGTATCAGGAGCAAGCTGAGCAGTTGTCACTGGACCGGTGGGTGCGTGTTCCCTCACTGGGCACCGAGGTGAAGTTTCTTCTCTGATTCTCTCTGACCCCACCTCTCACTCAGTCATCACGGCTTTGCGCCATTTGCTAATGGAAAAAGCAAAACGCTATCATTGGTTTAAAGAAACTAAATATTAAACAATAATGACTTAGTGGAAGGAGCTCTGGTGGCATAGTGCCTAAGGCATCTGACTGCTAACCAGAAGGTGGGTGGTTCAAACCCACTAGACACTCCACAGAAGCAAGACTGAGCAATCTACCTCTGTAAAGATTTACCACCTCGGAAACCCAAAGGGGTTATGCGTCGGCATCGACTTGATGGCCGTGGTTTGGTTTTGGTTTGTGACTTAACGGGCCCTTTTGTTGCTTGATCTTTGTGTTTCTTATTAGGCACATCGTCAGTGTGTTTTATATAAAACTCAGAAAATGTGGGCAAAGCATAGACTCTAAGAACAGTGGTGTTCTCATGCACCCAAAGACCACCAGGACTATCGCATCCATGTTACTTCAGGTCCAACGAAAGAGGTCATTTTTCTTACAAAAGTGGGTTCAAGCTAAATTGCTGTTTTCTCAAGCATATGGTGTTCTCAGTAAGTGGGGGAGGCATTTTGTTTCTTCTAGAAAGCCCTCTGAAGTTGAGCGCTTGGTTGGACGAATTAGACGTGCATGGGTTTACAGTCAGAGCCAGAGGTGAGGGGCGGCCAGGCGCCCACTGCCCCAGCTGACACCCCCGCCCCCAGGCTGCATGGAGGCTGCTCTAACTGGTGTCCCGTCCAGGGCCGCCGCTGCAGGGCCCCACCGTGGTCTCCTCACAGGAGGACGTTAAAGGCTGGATGACCTTCAGTGTTTAAAACCATCTGGGTCCTGCTGCTTGACTCTGCAGGGTTCCAGAAAAGGGAGCAGGGTACAGTTGGCCCAGCCTGCCCCACCTCCTGGGATTGGAAGGGCATCCCTGATCTGGTTCAGTGAAGTTCCTTGTAATTCTTTTGAGAAAAGCTTCCATTTCCCACACCTGGGAATGTTGAGCCCCCAGGGCTCACATGGAGCAAGACAGGGACCTCAGGGTTTGCCTGCCGTCCAGGGGCTGTGCTGGACGCCTTATGGCCAGCAGGGGATGGGACAGATGGGCACCCGACAGCGGGGAGATGGAGCCCTGGTGGGGAAGCTGTGAATTGCATCTTCCCAAAACGTGTGTGGGGGTCCTAACCCCTATGCCCATGGAGAGAACCCGATTTGAAAAAAGGGCCTTCTCTAGTACGGTGATGAATCCATGTCAGTGTGGGGTGGCTCCTAAACCCAGGGACTTCCAAAGGGTACACAGAGCCGCTGAGGCACACGGACAGAGAAGTACATGTGGGAGCAGACAGACGCCACATGGGGATCAGAAGGAAGTGAGGGTTGTCCAGGCCAGAGCTGGAATAGACCAGGGGCTTGCTCTGGAGTCGCACTGGAGTCAGGCTTCCAGGCTCCTGAGAGTTAAGTGTCTGCTCTTGAAACACATGTGGCCTTTCTGTTACAGCAGCACGGGGACACTAAGGCGGGGCCCTGTCCCCCTCCTGAGCCCCAGGTCTCTGGAGTGCAGCACAGTGGTGGAGATGCACGCTCCTTCCTGGGGTCTTGTGGGGTAGAGTGGCATTTGTGAGGTACCTGACCAGTGTTGAGTCCACACAGGCTCTACTGAAGGTCAGCCCCCTTCCCTCAGTCCCTAAGTGCCCATTGCAGTGACCACCACACATCACAATGTGGGGGTCCCTGGGCTGGTACCCTGCCCTACTGGGCCTACTCTCCAGCATGCATTATAACAAGCACCAGAGGAAGAAAAAGCTGAAATCATTACCATTCAGTTGGAAGCTTTCCATGCAGGAAATGTCACCCCAACTGATGTATGGATTTATTCATGTGGGAGTGGGTGCTGGAATTAAGGCTCGTCTTGGCTGTCTCTTAGTGACAGGGAATATGTGCATTCCTTGGGGCCTTTGGCTGTGTGGCTCACCCACCGAGCATATGAGTGTTCTGCCAGCCCACCCTGCACCCAGGACTCCAGCAGGAGGGTGGCCTCAGATGTCTGGGAGGAGCACCTCTTACTCTTAGCAGCCTGGTCCTGGGCACAGCACCTCATGCATCTTAGGGGAGGGAGAATCTCCACCAGGGACTTAAAACAGCAGCCATTTTGCTCTCACCGTTCTGGAGGTCAGAAATCCAAGAGCCACGTGTCAGCAGAACGCTGCACCCTCCGAGCCTGGAGGAGAGGAATCTTCTGGGTCCCTTCCGGTGTCTGGTGGCTCCCGGCCTTCCTTGGCTTGTGGCCACGTCACTCAGTGTCTGGCTCCATTATCACATGGCCGTCTCCCCTGTGTCTCTGTGTCCAAGGCTCCTTCACCTTACGAAGGCAGCAGCCATCGGGTGAAGGTCTGTCCTGCTCCAGTATAACCACGTCTCAACACCATTCCATCCGCAGAAGCCCTCCTTCCAAGGTCACATTCACAAGTCCCAGAGTTATGACATCAATATACATTTTGGGGGTCACCATTCAACCCACATCAGGGAGTGTCACCTCATTGAGGACTGAAGGAATCTTTTTAAACAAGATAAAGCCCTCCTCCCCAGTGGGAATGGGGGTGTGCAGATTTATTGCAAATTTCCAAGGGGTGAACATTGCCACCTCAGCCAATTTTACCAACATGAATTCAAAATTCCAACATGAATTGCGAAATTCCAGAAGAGTAAGACTGAGCTCTCATGAGCGGGTCTCAGCTGTCTAATGCACCACTACATGTGTGCTGTGGGTAGGCAGGAGGAGCTGGGCTGTCAGCCCAGCCACCATCTCTAACACTGTTGGTCACTACAGTGGCATGCTGTGCCCTAAAGGTGCCACATGTTACATCACTGCCACTCATGCCCATTGGGCACGGACACACACATGACTCCACCTTCTCCCCATGGGCAAGCAAGGAAAGTACACTGTTTCCAAAAGGCAGGAGAAGCTGGGATTTTGGGTGAAGAGTGCCAGTGACTACCATATATACCATGTCCATGAACAAGACTGGATGTCATTATGATGTAAATTTCTCCCGACATAGTCTTTAAAGTCACTACATTCAAATCAAATTTCAATAGGGCTTCTCGTGGAACTCCCTAGCTAAGCAGAAAATGAACAAGGAAACCTAAAGGGTCTAGAATCATCAAGTAGTTCAGAAGATGGCTTGCCCTGTCAGAAACCAGCACTTAGGAAGCATTACTTAGGAAGAATAAAGGGTCTTGAATCACCAAAATGTTCAAAAGATGGCTTGGCCTGTCAGAAACAGCACTCAAGAAGCAACGGCAGCCATGTTGCTGTGTCCTCAGTGCTGCTATGGACACTGAGGCTCAGAAGATCAGAAGGAGATTCAAGAACAATCTGCAGAGAGACTGTGAGTGCCCCCCTACAGATAGGGACTATGCCCTTCATGACCACTCCTATCCAACACTGTGTTGGAAGTCCTGGCCAGAGCAACAGGGCAAGAGAGGGAGATATAAAGCATCCAATATGGCAAAGAAGATGTTAAACTGTCCCTATTTGCTGATGATATGATCCCAGACAAAGGAAATCCCAGAGACTCAGTAAGAAAACTACCGCAACTAATTGAAAGTTTCAGCAAAGTGGTATGTATAAGATCAACATACAAAAATCAGCCCGATTTCTGTACAAATGAAGAGAACTCTGAAAAGGAGATCAGGAAAGCAATGTCACTTAGCAGGACCACCCAAAAGATGAAGTACTCAGGAATAAATCTAACCAGAGACATAAAAGTCCTGTACAAAGAAAGCTACAAAGCACTATTGCAAGAAACAAAGAGACCTACATAAATGGAAGACTATACCATGCTCATGGATAAGAAGACTAACATCATGAAAATGTCAATACTACTCAAAGTTGTCTACAGATATAATGGAATCCCAATCCTGATTCCATCATCTTCCTTTAAAGAGATGGAAAAAGTAATCACCAGCTTGACATGGAAAAGAAAGAGACCCCAGCTAAATAAAGCTCTACTAAAGAAGAAGAACAAAGTTGGAGGCCTCACACTCCCTGATCTCAAAACCTCCTGCCCAGTCACGGTAGTTAAAACTGCCTGCTACTGGTACGATGACAGACACATAGACCAATGGAACAGAATTGAGAACCCAGACATAAATCCATCCACCCAGGGTCAGCTGATTTTTGACAAAGGACTGAAACTCATTAACTGGGGAAGAGATAGTCTCTAACACATACTGCTAACAAAACTGAATATCCATTTCAGAAAAATGAAACAAGACCTGGATCTCACATCATACACAAAAATGAGCTCAAGGTGGATCAAAGACCTGAACGTAAAACCGAAAACCACAAAGACTATTAAAGAAAAATTAGGGACAAACTTAAAGGCCCTGATACACATCATAAAAACAGTATCAAGCACAACTAAAAAATGCACAAACACAACAAGACAAAACAGATGACTGGGACCTCCTAAAAATTAGACACTTAAGTGCATCAAAAGATTTCACCAAAAGAGTAAAAAGAGAAACCACAGGCTGGGGAAGAAAATTGGCAATGGCATATCAGATAAGGGACCAATCTCTAAAATGCATAGAAAGCTCCAACAACTTAACAACAAAAAGACACATAATTCAATTAAGAAATGGGCAGAGGGCATGAACAGAAACTTCACCAAAGAAGACGTTCAGACAGCTAACAAACACATGAAGGAGTGCTTGCGACTGTTAGCCATCGTTGTTGTTGTTGTTGTTACGTGCTGTCGAGTCGGACCCGACTCATAGTGACCCCTCCTTGGGTTTCCGAGGCAGTATCACTATGGAAGTAGATTGCCCCATCTTCCTTCCGAGGAGTGGCTGGTGGGTTTGAACTGCCAGCCTTCTGGTTAGCAGTGAAGTGCCTTAGGCACTACGCATCAGAGGGATGCAAATCAAAACAATGAGATACCATCTCACCCCAGCACTAAGCCCAAAGTTCAACAAGACAGAAAATAATAAATGCTGGCGAGGGTGTGGAGAGGCTGGAACCCTCATCCACTGCTGGTGGGACTGTAAAATGATGCAACCTCTGTGGAAAACAACATGGCACTTCCTCAAAAGCTGGATACAGAAATACCATACGATCCTGCAGTCCAACTACTAGGTATGTATTGTAGAGAAATGAGAGCCGTGACACCAACAGCTACGTGCACACCCATGTTCATTGCAGTGCTATTCACAACAGCAAAGAGATGGGAACAACCTAAATGCCCATCAGCGGAGGAACGGATCAACAAACTTGGTGCATGCACACAGTAGAATACACGCAACGCTAAAGGACGAGGATGGCTGTGCGAAACAGCTCGTCACACGGATGGACCTGGAGGACACTGTACTGAGTGAAGTCAGACCCTCACACATCACCACACAGATGACCTCAGAGGACATCGTACTGGGTGAAGTCAGTCCATCACACGTCACCACACGGATGACCTCAGAAGACACTGTGCTGGGTGAAGTCAGTCCCTCGCACGTCACCACACGGATGACCTCAGAAGACACTGTGCTGGGTGAAGTCAGTCCATCACACATCACCACACGGATGACCTCAGAGGACACTGTGCTGGGTGAAGTCACTCCATCACACGTCACCACACAGATGACCTTAGAGGACACTGTGCTGGGTGAAGTCAGTCCCTCACACATCACCACACGGATGACCACAGAGGACACTGTGCTGGGTGAAGTCACTCCATCACAAAAGGACAGGTGCTATCAGAGACCACGACTGTAAAACGTCAAGACAGGGCTTCACACAGAGAGAAATGCTCTTCGACGGTCACCAGGTGGGAGGGAAGGGAGGGTGAGGCACTAACTAGAGGGGAGACACACATTAACTCGGGTGAGGGGACTAAATAGAAATAAACGTTCTGTGTGCACATGGGGGAGCCTGAGAAATGCCAGAGGAGGTAGGCCACTCGGTGGGAAGGATTGAGCACGCGTGAAACAGTTCCGTGACGAGTTCCCCGCAGGGAAATGGCATTAGATCCTCACTTGATGTCGCACGTGAAGATAAATCCCGGGTGTGGGGAGTAAACCCTCGCACAGAAATACCGCGTCCTGTCTTCACGGCCCGAGGAGGAAGGGAACGGACTAATTAAAACGATAAAGAAAGCACAGATTATTGAAGAACAGGAATTTTAACTCATTAAAATGGAAAGATCTGAAGCAACAGCAACCCAAACCCTCCACAACAAAGGAAAACTGCTGGCCTTGGGACAGGAAGTGAGCTGAGCAGTGAGGCTGACGAGGATTGATTAGTGAGAGGATGTGCGGTGGACTTCACCGAATCAATTAGAAAAAGTCAATCAGCCTCGAAGCAAAAGAAACAGGCAAAAGATAATAATCCACAAAAGAGGACACGCAGATGGCCACGGATATAATTTTAAACGTTCAATCTCATTATTGATCAAGGAAATGCAACAGAAAAAACATTAACTGACCGTATACACCCACGATTGAGCAAAATCTACAAGACTGATGATTTCAGGAGTTAGAATCTGAAGAAAATAAAACTCATCCCAGCAAAGGGAGGTGACGCGGTGCCACTGCGCTGGAAGCCATGGTCAATATTTAATCACTTTGGAGGTGCGCGTACTCCCTACTTGGATGGAGTGTGCCACAGGTGAAGCATCTAGAGAGACTTGCCCCATCGCACACAGTGACACACAAAGTGGCCCATGGCAGCAGAACCGTAAGAGAAACACAGGAAGCCACCAAGAGAGGCGTCAGCAGGAGCGAGTGCACGAGCTGGGGGCACTCGTAGAGTGGGAAGCAACGCAGCTGGTGCAGGGAGGAGTGGAGCTGCACACTGGGCTGGAAAACAACCACATGCAGATGTCGAAGGGGGAGGACAGGACGACATGGCACAACGCTGCTTGTGGAAGGGGAAGGTATCTGAACTTGCAAAACGACATGGCAGGGAAACGTTATATCTAAGTATATGCTGGTTGGCTGGGGGCATCAGCTGGCTACGACCTGTGGTGACTTCATGTATTAACAACAAAACTCTGCCCGGTCTGCACCGTCCTCACTGCTCGGGTGCGGCTGAGCCCATCATCGCAGCCACCACGTCCGTCCGTCTCACTGAGCGCCCCTTGCTTTGGCAGACCCTCTGCTTTCACAAGCATGGTGTCATTTTCTCGTGATTGGTCTTTCTTGATGAGGTGTCCAGAGTACGCTGGTCTAAGGACTGTTCTCAAAAGCATTCCAGCTGCACCTCTTCCAAGGCCGACTTGCTCGTTCTGCTGGTAGTCCGTGGTACCACGTGACTTCCGTGCTGGTAGTCAACAGTCCTTGCCAGCACCACAGTTCCTCAGTCTTCCTTACGCATTGTCCAGCTCTCACACGCATATGAGACGACTGAAAAGACCAGGGCTTGGGTCAGGTGCACCTTAGTCTACAAAGTGATGTCTCTGCCCTTCGACACTTTAAAGAGGTTTCTTGAAGCAGATTTGCCCGGTGCAATACACTGATTTCTTGAATGCTGCTTCCATGGGCATCGATTGTGGATCCAAATGAAAGCACTGACAATTTTGATCTTTTCTCCATTTATCGTGAGGCTGCTTATTGGTCCAGTTGTGAGGATTTTCTTTTTCTTTATGTTGAGGGGTCATCCACACTGAAGGCTACAGTCTCTGAGTTCCATGAGTACATGTTATATGTTATAATAATTCTATTGAGTTAAAATATGCCTGGAGCATTCCCACCACCTTCAGGACAGCGAGGAGACAAGATCAGGTGAGGGAAGGGACCAAAGTTGAAGCACCAGCCTGCTTACCTGCAAGCATCTTGTCACGTGAGAAAAATAAATCATTATTTGGTTAAAAACACTTATTCCTGAACAATGTGCCTGTGTGTGTGTGTATGTGTTTGTGATGGCTCACAATAGTTACTGAGTAGAAGATGAAAAAGATAAACAAGAAATATTATAAAGTGGCTGACAGCTGGAAAGCAGATGGAAGACAGCAGGGAGCTGGAAACCATTTCTTTACTCCCCAGTCTTTGGGCCACGACCAGTTGAGGAAGGCTGTTCACCCTCTCTGGCCAATGACACCCCAGGTAGAAGTTCGGGCATAGTAATGACAGGATGGGGTCCCTCACGGGGCAGTGGCGAGAAGCTTCTGCTAGCTGGAGGCTGAGTTCCAGAGCTGGGCTGCAGCGCCCCCGCTGAAATCACTGTGGAGCACAGCTCTGCACTGACCACGGAGAGCCGCCATGGGCGAAAGCGGACACCACAGCAGTGGTTCTGTTATTATTTCTAATGGAAGACCAAGTCACAACCACTGCTGACCTGAGAGGCCAACGCGCCCTCGGGGCTGTGAGCTTCGGACCCTGAATGGGTTTGTTCATTTGACACCCATTTATGTATTTGTCCCCACTGTGCACAGCAGACGTGCACCTGTTTATCCCCACTGTGCACAGGAGAAGCAGCAGTGACTCCTGAGTGACAGGTGCCCCTTCCTAGAAGAGACCCGTGGTAGTGGCTGTTCAGTGTGACCGTACATGTCCTAGGCTGCAGTGACAGAAAGCCTCAGCTTGTCTAAGAAGAAGGGTAGCTAGAAGGCCGTGGGGACTAAAGAGCAGCTGATGGACCCAGGTGTGGAAGAGCCAGGAGGGACCCAGGGAGCACACTGTGTCCCAGGAAGGGACCAGGACCACACAAAAGAGAATGTGGGTGAGGGCCAGAGGTCCTTGGGGGTCGGGAAGGTCAGGAAGCCCCCGCGGGTGTAGTCGCCTGAGTTATAGCCCGATTACTCCACCCCCTGCCTTTGCCCAGGGCTCTGTGCCACGTCTCCAGTGAGGCCTGCGAGTGCACATCCCGCCCCTTTGGCGCTGGGTTTGCTCATGTGCTTGGCGTTGGCCAGTGGACTGTTCCTGGACGTGGTGTGAGCGGCTTCAGAAGCCCTCGAGCAGACTCGTCTGGCCGTTGGTGCTTCTGCCGCTCCCTGGCTGAAGAGGGAAACCTCCAACAAGACGGACTGACGCAGTAACCACAACCATGGGCTCACACATCGCAACAAGGACGGCGCAGGACCAGGTCAGCCTCCCACTCTGTTTGCTACATACATGGTCGCCATGGAGACGACTCGGCAACTAATGGCAACTTTCCGTTGCAGAATGAGGGGCATGTGGGATGAACTTGAAGCTGGCACTTAGCCCAGCTGACCACAGCCCAGCAAGCCGCAGACGACACACAGGCCTGGACATTAAATCATCATACCTGCTGTGGCAAGGCCTGGGAGCTGCGTGTTTGTTACACAGCCTGCCAGCACCGCTAGCTGACGAAGACATGGCCAGAGGGATGCTTGAGCTGGGGTCCTGCAGGAAGAGGAAGAGCTCTTGTGCTGCAGGGAAAGTACGTGCCTGGAACTGCAACGCGTTGAGGAAGTTACCGCCTCCGTCTGCCACAGGCTGACTCTGACTCCTAGCACCCCATGTGTGCCAGGGTGGGACCAGGCCCCACGGAGTTTCCGGGGGTGGACACTTTGGAAGTTCCTCGGCAGGCCTTTCTTCCAAGACGCCCCTGGGTGGATTCGAACCTTCAGCGTTTTAGTCAGCAGCCAGGCTCCACGGGGCTGAGGCATTTTCTAATCCAACTCCAGCATCTTGCTGATGTGAACACCAACAGTACAACACTAACCTTGGGGTGGGCCAACGGGGAAGAGATCACCTGATGGGACTGAGCAGTAAGGTAGGTGCTGACGGCACCAAGACACCTGTCAGCCCAGCTGCTGAGTCCACCAGGACCACCTGAGAATCCAAACCCAAAACTAACCCCACTGCGACGGAGTCGATTCCAACTCACAGCATCCTGTGAGGCAGAGGAGACCTGCCCCAGAGTTTCCAAGGCTGCCATCTTTAGGGCAGCTGACTGGCTCATCTTTCTCCCCCAGATGGTGGGTTCGAGCAGCCCGTCTCTCCATCAGCAGCCAGCCACTTCCCCGATGGGCGGCCACCAGGGCTCTTTCTCTCAAGAGCCAAGGCCGTGAAGAACCACAGGTCTGCAGCTCTGGGCCTGGGTGGCATGACGGCATCTCTGATGAGCAAGGAGGAAGCGCACGCCTTATTTAACCGTAATCCATGCCGAGCGTGCGCCTCAGCACCCAGCTAAGCTCTCAGCGTTTCCGGGCTCAAACATTCCCTATGTGCTTGCCATTCTTAGGTCTAAAATAAACATGTACCCTGAAGATAAAGGCAGAAACCCAGAGCCATGTCTAATTATATATTAATAGCACAAAAACGCTCACGCCGTGGGCATGCCGATAAGATGTGCGCGGAGGGAAGCGATGTGGCAGGGCTGTGGGCGTGAAGGCAGGAGCGAGCCCAGAGCAGAGTCGTGACCCAGCCCGGCTCTGCTGCCCACTGGGCAGCCGTTCTCCGAGCTCAGATGCCCCGTCTGCCCGAAGACGGGAGGAAGAGCAGACCAGAGGGGCTCTGGGATTCTTTCCAGCTCGGCCACCTTCAGGGTCGTAGTCTTGTACTGAGACAGACAGACAGACTCCGACCCAGCCCCTCTGGAAATTAAGGCACACAGGAGACCACAGAGACGGTGGTGGCTGGTGTCATGGACGGAACTGAGTGCTGTAAATCCTGTGCGTGTCATCCCATGTGGAGCAGGGTTTCCTTTATGTCACAACGAGGCCACATCACTGTGGGGTATGTCTTAAACCAATCACCCTGGAGGTGTGAAAAAGCCGAGCAGGTACAGAAGAGGGCAGAGGGAGGAGGGGGAGAGAGGGAGGAGGAGGAGCAG
>NW_006921656.1:819182-834467 GCF_000298275.1 Orycteropus afer afer | reverse complement strand
GGGGCAGACAGAGGAGGAGGGGCAGACAGAGGAGGGGGGGGAGCAGAGGGAGGAAGGGGAGCAGAAGGCACCCAGGGGAGGACCCTCAGTATCTGACAAAGATGGAAGCTGTCCAGTCCACAAGCCCAGGAAGGCCAAGCTGGCCGTGAAGCAAGGGTGAAGCCCACAGAGAGCCTTGCCCGAGAGCCAGCAGCCTGTGCTGACTTCTGGGCTCCTGAAGAGTGAGAAAGTAAGTCTGCGTTCGTCAAAGCCCTCGCGGTATTTCCGTTACAGCCGCACTGGACACGAGGCAAGTGAAGCCCCGACCACAGCTGCTCCTCCTGACCCTGCTTGGTTTGCTGGCCCTCTGAGCATGAGTCCTGCTGGTCTTTCCTCCCCTAGGCCACCCCAGTCCAGCCTCAGGGTATGCCCTGCCTTTTCCATGAAGCCCTTCCTGACCATCCCTGTTCCCATCCTTGTCCTCACACTTCACACTGGAACCACTAGCCCAGTGTCTGGTCAGTGGGGCTTGTTGGAAAGCACTGATTCTGGCTGCAGGACCAGAGGTCCTGTCCCAGCCCCGACACGTACTACCTGAACGTGAGCCCTGCCTCCAAGCACCACTGCGTCATTCGGACACTTGGGGCTGCTGCTGTCCTGGCCACTGCTGTCAGTCACTGTTGTCAATTCCAACTCACGACAACGCTGCGTGGCAGAGCACTGCTGCCCCACGGGGTGCTCTTGGCTGTGAGCCGCAGGAGCAGACCTCCAGGCCTGTCTTTGGAGGACCTCTGGGAGATCTGAACCACCAGCCTTCCACTCGTAGTCGAGGGCTTGACCATCTGTGCCACCTGGGGACCGTGCTGTAGGTCAGGTTCCCAGAAACTGCCCTTCAGACAAGGACTCAGGTGTGTGTAATTTATGAAGGACGAGCTCCCAAGGGAGATGGTAAAGGAAGGTGATGGGTTCGAACCACTGACTTTCTGGCTAGAAACCCAGTGATTTAGCCACTGTGCCACCAGAGCGCCTTCACTATTAGGTCGATAGGAATACGTAACACGCTCAAAGTCTCAGAGTCGGTCTACAGAGGAACTACGACTCCAACCAGCCCCCTGTCTCCCAAGGTCTCATCCTTCCCTGTTACAAACCACTCCCTCACACAGGACACAAGCAGCTCTGCTATGACTCTTATTCAAAGGACATTCAAATAAAAGTAAATCAGAAACATGTTTTGAAAAATGTAAGTGAGCCTGGTGTCCTGTGTTTCATTGACCATGTAAAGGCATTTGACTGTGTAAATCAAAACAAGTTGTGGGTAACACTGAGAAGAATGGGAATTCCAGAACACTTGATTGTGCTCGTGGGGAACCTGGACATAGACTAGGAGCCTGTCGTTAGAACAGAACAAGGGAACGGTGTGTGGTTTAAAATCAAGAAGGGAGTGTGTCAGGGTTGTATCCTTTCATCACCCTTGTTCAATCTGTATGCTGAGCAAAGAATCCAAGAAGCTGGACTATATGGTGTCAGGATTAGAGGAAGGCTCATTAACCTGCAATATGCAGGCAACACAACCTTGCTTGCTGAAAGTGAGCATGACTTGGAGCACTTACTGATGAAGATTAAAGACTGCAGTCTGCAGTATGGATGACACCTCAACATAAAGAAAACAAAATCCTCATGATCAGACCAATAAGCAGCATCTCAATAAATGGAGAGAAGATTGAAGTTGTCAAAGACTTTATATTACTTGGTTCTACAATTAATGCCAATGGAAGCAGCAGTCAAGACATCAGACAATGTGTAGCACTGGGCAAATCTGCTGCAAAATGCCTCTTTCAAGTGCTGAAGAGGAAAGATGTCTCTTTGAAGACTGGGGTGCACCTGACCCAAGCCATGGTGTTTTCAATCACCCCGTGTGCATGTGGGAGCTGGACAATGAACAAGGAAGACTAAAGAAGAGTTGATGCCTTTGAGCTACGGCGTTGGCAAAGAATGCTGAAAGTGCCATGGACTACCAGAAGAACTAACAAATCTGTCCTGGAAGAAGTGCAGCCGGAATGTCCCTTGGAAGCGAGAATGGCCAGACTTCATCTCACCTGCTTTGGTCATGTTGTCAGAAGGGACCATTCCCTGGAGAAGGAAGTCATCCCTGGTAGAGTAGGTCAGTGAGAAGGGGGAGGAGCTCCAGTGAGACGGATGACACAGTGGCTGTGACAACAGGCTGGAGCATGGCAAGGACTGGGAGGCTGGCATGGGGCAGACAGTGTTTCGTTCTGTTGCACGGGGTCACTATGAGTCGGAGGCGACTTGACAGCACCTAACAACACCAAGTGGCCTGGAATCCAAGCACTGCCCTGAGGGAGGGAAACAGCATGTCTCCAGGCCCAGGCCACTTGGTGGAAAGCCCTGTCCTCAGGGCAGCACCGGCCCCTCCTTCCCCTACATCCCTTCTGTGCCTGCAGCCTGGACTCCAGGGTCTCAGCCTGCACCCCAAGTTATGCCAACATTGCCCAAACCTCATCCCTTGTCTCCATCTTTCTGCCTCATAAACTACTGTCCATAATGGTCACTCCCTCGCTCTAGAACTGTCAATGGCTCCCTGTTGGCCATAGAACAGAGCCCACAGACTCAACCCAGTGGGCAAGGCTCTGAACGAGACGCTCTGAAGGAGGCCTGGGGAGTGCTTTTCAGGGTGGCTGTTGCAGCAACATCGAGGCAACGCTTGGTCCAGGAACACCCAGGGACCCCGGTCCTGCCCTGTGTCAGTAACTGCACCATCCTGTCTGTGTGGTAACTGATCGACAGGATAGAGTGGGCAAAGCAAGGCACAGATGACGTTACCCAACTCCAGGCAGGGCCGTGGGAGGCACAGGGACCCAGGTGGGTCGTTCCCCCCTCAGCGCATACGACCAGCCCCATCTGTACTCAAAGCAGGGCCCAAGTGTCCCAGTGAGATGAACCCTCACCCCACCCCAGCCCAAGAGCCAAACGGGCTGCGGAGAGGTACGTTCCTTCACCCTAAGCTGCCCTCTGCTCACGTCCCTTCCCCGCCTCCACTCTGTCATGCTCCTAACCATTTGGCATTTGCAGTCTTGTCCCTTGCGTCATGCCCCCGCCTCCAGCAAGGTCAGGAGGTGGCAGGTGTGGGCTGGGGCAGCGTGCATCTCAAGTACAATTTCAGACCCAAGCCACAGGTCTTGGAAAAGACTGCTGCCTTCCAGAAACTTCTCTCTGAGACATGTGCTGACAGCGCCTGCCCTGGATGGAGCCAATCAATGGCAGAACGTTCCCACACTCTGCCCTCACTCTGCTTCACGGTCTTGCATTGTCTTCTTCAGCCTCATCTTCATCTGCACGCAGATGAAGTCACTGTCCCCAGTGCCACCAGCGAGGCAGCCACAGGCCTCCTGCCCCTGAGCCCTGGGTGTCTACCCCCGTGCCACCCTGCGTCCCTGCCACCAAACCCCAGCTCCAGAACACATGGCGTTTAGGCTGCAGGTCCACATGGCAAGGCAGGCATGACAGGTGGGTTGAGTCCCTGGATTCTGTTCTCGTTAAGTATGGACAGCAGCCCAGGAAGACCAGGGGGGGCAGGAACAGGGGCTCTCTGCCCCCAAGAGCAGGGCCATGGCTGGGAGCCGTCGGTGATGCTCCGAGCTGAGCACCGAGCTTCCAGAGCTCACGTCCGTAGCACTGACTGTGCTTCCTAGCTCAACGTGTGAACCCCGCAAGGGCAGACGTGGACCAAACACCCACAGCTCGCAGGGACCTGAGGCCAGGGGGCTGCAGCTTGCCTATGGTGGCAGCCTCAGTGCGTTTCTCTGCATGGCCTTTGTGTTCAGACACATGGTCCATTGAGCGTAAAGACAGATGGCCCACAACCCCAAGATCATAGACTCGGCCTCCTTCCTTCATTCATTCCTTCACTCATTCACTCACTCACTCACCAAGGAGTGACCATGACCTTGTTCTCAGCTGCTGCTTTGGGGCCATGACAGCACGGCCATCATGTCGGAAATGACCATCACACCTGACAGGTTGTCGCTGTTTGAGTCCATGTCCTGCTATTTGCCAGCTGTGCACCTGGGGCCAGTTACTTAACCTCTCTGAGCCTGTTTCCTTATCTGGCAGCCTGATTTTAACAGCCCCCCTCCATGGGGACTGACAAGTTAGCCTTCGGGAAGCGCACACTCTGATAACAGACACATCTGAGCACCAAAATGCCCAAGCCCTGTCATTACTTCGCAGACCGGGGGCCGAGACCCAGAGAGGCCCCACAACTCTGCAAAAGACTCACGGTGCCTCCGTGCAGAGCTGGGCAAAACGGGGCGCCCCGCTCAGGGCTGCTGCTTCTCAGGGCCTTGGAGAGCAGCAAGGGTCTCAGGCCCCTGGAGGCCTTTGGTGTGACAGACAGGCGGCTCTCCGGCCAGAAGAACCTCCCAGAGAGTGGGCATCCTCTAAAGAAGAGCAGAGCCGGAGGCTTCCAGATCCCAGTGAGCCCGTGGTCCCCAGCAGGGAGATGGAGGCATCACCCACCGTTTGCCGTCTGAACAGAGCAGACCTGGGAAAAGCCAAGGGAGGACTTGCGCCCCACTCCAGTCTGTCCTGCCTGCCCCGGGACAGGTGAGGCATTTGGGGAGCTCAATTCCTGCAGGTGGCTCCAGCCCCCAGGATGTACCCAGCCCCTCCGCCTGAGCCCCTCACCTCATCTTCATAACCAGGGAGCTGCCTGCAACCATCACACAAAGCACAGGGCTCTCGTCCCACGGCAGTGCGTCCCTATGGGTCGCGTTCCCTTGACCCTGTTCCTGCGTGTCCCTGCAGACCGCTGCGTGCCCTGCCTGCCGGAGGAGCATCTACACGGGCCAGGATGGGTGTTTGATGACTGAACGAGGAAGCTCCCAGGCTTGTTCAGGTCTCCTCTGGGGCTTTGTGCCAGCCAGGGGGCTTGAAAGCCAGCATTGCCCCAGAGGCCCCGAGGCCAGCCTGCGGGCCGGGCTACACACCAAGACGGGACCTGAGTGTGCTGTGTGATTCCAGGAGAGAGCCTGTTGGGGAGTGAAGTCTGTCCCTTAATTACAAGGTGTTCATGGCACGGCAAGAGGGGAATACATCCTGGCTGGGAGAGGTCATCGGACAAGGAGCACAGCTCTGACAATCCATGACCAAAGTTCTGATGCTGTGTGACCTGGAACAAGTGTCTCAACCTCTCTGTGCCTGTTCTGTGAAACCTTCATGCAGGGATCATTTGGAGGATTTAATGGACTCAAACACGAACAGCTGCCTCTCCCAGGCTGGCCTCTGGCAGCCTGGCTGAGAGGGGAGAGGGTCTTTCTCTCCTGACCTCCCCAGGAGTCCACAATGCAGACCTCAACTGTGACGTCCTGACCAGTGTCTGCTCTTGAGTTTAGACAGTGGTTTTCTTTCTGCTTTCACTTGGCATTGGGTTCTAACTGAAAACCTGCTGCCAAGGCCGAGACAGGTCATGGCTGAGGGGACAGCACTTGGAGGGGTTTGTCCTCACTGGGCCCACAGGGGGCCTGGAGGCAGGGCCGTGGAGCAGCTGAGGTCCAGGGGGTCATCATTCCAACAGGATGGAGACAAACAGGCGGGGGAACCACTGTGAGCTTGAGCTTCTTGCAGCCTCTTCACAGCTGCCTGGGACCCCCCAAAAAAGCCCCCCTCTACTGGGGGGCCCCAGAATCCCCTCCACCCAGGACTCCCAGAACCCCCTTCCAAGTGGGACCCCTAGAACCCCCTCCATTCAGGACTCTCAGAGCCCCACTCCACCCAGGGCCCCCAGAACCCCCTTCCAGCTGGGACCCCTAGAGCCCTCCTGCATCTGGGCTAGGAGGGGCAGCCCCTTGTCATCACACTCAGTTTTTGGATTTTCCAGAAATGGGAGCTCCTGTTTGTGGGACCCCAGCAGTGCACGGATCCACAGGTCACACCTCTGTGCCTGGGGGGAGCCAGGCGGCAGGTGGCATGAATCTCCCCCAGTGCAGACTGGGGCCTGGGGCACAGAGAGGCAAACTCCCCAACTTGGAACAAACAGCAAAAAGGCAGGTGGAGATTCGCAGCCAGGACTGTCTGCCCGCCCTCGACCCAGGGAGCTGGCCCGTTCACCATGCGCCGCCTGGAACTCATCTGCCTCCTTCTAGAAGAGAGACCTGGTGGGCTTCCGGGAGGAGCAGCAGTGAGCCAGGCCATGTCACTGCCTCTTGGGGGAGGCAGTGGGGTGCAAGCCCTCACTGCTCCCCAGACCCCAGCAGGGCCTGGGTGGTCTGTCCCTGCCCCGGGCCCGTCCAAGTCAGCGGTCAGTCATTCCAATTCAGGGGCTTTGCCCTCACATCCCCTCCAGTCCACGTCCGTCCTCTGCTGCTCTTGACGTCCCTCAGTCTCAGCTGTAACACCGTCCCCAGTCCCCAGGGGACACCCACCCTCTTGTGCTGTGGGGCACAGTCAGTACTTGGTTACCTGTGAACCATGTAGGCCTAACCCTGGGGCCAGGTGGTTGGGGTTCTGTTCTCGCCTCCCCACCTGTGGCTGTGTGACCTTGGCCCAGTAACGTAGCCTCTCTGGGCCTCTGTGCCCTCATGCGTGGAATGGAAAGATAAGGTTGTCTAATGAATTCATCATGCTTTGACCGCCTGGCCCAGGCTGGGCTCTGGCCGCATGTGGGCTGTCACCATGTTATGCCAAGTGCTCTGACTGCCCGGCCCAGGCTGGGCTCTGGCCACATGTGGCCTGTCACCATGACTGGTATTTCTCTCCACCATTGAACCCAAACCCCAGAGGTAGGACAGGGACTCCTCCCCACTCCCCACTGTCCTAGCACAGGGATCTGGTGAGTGAAGAGTAGTGGGGTGGGTGACAGGGCAGAGGCTAGGGGGCAGGTGGAGGCCAGCCCGGCCCCTCGCCTGCTCCCCAATCCTGCTCACAGCCCCTGCTAATTTCAGCACCAAGAAGGCATCCTGGCAAAGACCATTTAAATTCATCCCGCAAGGCTGCGAACCGCAGCGTGAAATGGTTTATTAAAATCCAATTATCCAAATGGGTGCATAATCACACAGAGCTTAACGCTTTCCAGGGCTCAAGCTGCCCCTCTCTGAGCCGAGGAAGTGGGCCAGGCCTCTGCCCAACCCTGGGATCGCAGAACCGCCGTCCTGCCTGGGAGTGCTTTTCTGTCTGACCATGTGTGTGTCGGCATGATGGGAGCAGGCAGGGCGTGGCTGACAGTGCCCCACGCCCCCGGCTCCAGCCTGGCCCTGGGCTTGTAATAGCAGTTGAGACCTCAAAGGCACCGTTTCTTCTGACCCATTCGGTGCCCAGGGTTGTGAAGCAGGCGTCTGGGCTGGCCTTGGCTCCAGCGGTCCGACCGTGCAGAAGCTCCCAGGCCAGCGGAGAAGAGAGTCAGCAACATCCCTGAAGAAGGAGGGGCCGTGGAGCAAAAGCGGCAGCCCGTCCCCTGGCAGGGAGCTGGATAGACACCGAGGTACATCACCCACCAGGCCTCCCCTCGGCTTGGCGAGGGGGTCTAACCACCGGGACTTGTCACCCAGGGGAGGTCTCGCCTAGGCTCAGACAGGAGGCCTGCAAATTGCATGACATCCCTGCCCTTGAGCACTCAACTGTGGTGACAGCAGGTCAGTGTCACCAAGGACTCAGGGGAGGGTGTCAGTCAGAAACTGCCTGTCAGGTGAGTGTGTGAGTGTGTGTGTGTGTGTGTGTTGTGTGCTTCAACGACACTGCGCCTTTCACAGATGTGAGGTGTGCAGCCGCCCTGCCTCGAGTGCGTCTTTCGGCACCATTTTTCCAACAGCATTTGCTCACTTCATGTCTCTCTGTCCAAAGCTGGTCGTTCTCACCATGTTTCAAACTTCACGTGACGCTGTGGCGCATTTACCAGATGACAGCAGAGCACACCAGCGTCACTTTGGGATGCAGTGCAAGACCAAAACTTCGCGTGACTCACTTCATTGCAACATTTGCTTTGTTGAGCTGGTCTGACACCACACCCCCAAGATCTCCGAGGTCTGCCTGTGTGTGTGTGTGTGTGTGTGTGGAGAAAGACTTTAAGGAACGGACTCATGCAATTATGGGGCCAGCAAGGCCAAAATCTGAGTCAGGTGCCAGACCGGAAACTCCAGCAGCCTCAGTTCTTGGTCTTCAGGCCTTCAACTGATTGGACCAGGCCCACCACATCATGGGGGGAGTCTGCTTTACGGACAGCCAGCTGACTGTCGATGCTAAACACACCAGCTACCTCCATAGCAACCAACAGCTAAACCAACACAGCCCCACACCCGCCACCTGCAGGCCAGCCCAGGTGAGGCATAAAATCAGCATCGGAGTGGGTGGGGTATGCAGGGGCAAGGAGCCCTGGGAAACTCGGGGGAATGGAAGTGTCTGCCCTCTCGTAGAGGTGGTGGTTAGGGTAAGTGGAACTCCCCCCAACGACACCACAGAGACAGGGGGCCAGAGACAGAAAGACAGAGAGAAAGAAACTGAGAGGATGACAGAGAGACAGAGAGGGAGAGAGAGAGACAGACAGACACAGAACGAAAGAGACAGACAGACAGACAGACAGAGTCAGAGAGAGACAGCCTCAGGCGCCTGCCCACGGGAGATGCTGCTGTCTTCCACAGCGTCCCTCAATGAAGCTTTAATTGGTTCTTAAAAGATATTTATTGGCTTCAAGTGTCTGTGTGACCAGCATGTCTGATACGTGCCTGAGACTCACTGATTTCGCTCCTAATTAAGGGGTACTTCGTGAAACAGGAATTGCTGCCCCCTCATCCCCCTGCCCCCCACACAGTGCAGGGAAGGGTCTGCAGAGGGTCTTGGCCATCAGTGTCTCCCACCCCCTCGGGCCGGCAGGGGAGGAGCCAACCCCAGGAGGCCACGGCATGCGACCCTGTTGGAAATAGGACTTTCCTTCCTTATCTTAACAGGTCACATCTGAGGGGTGGGCCTCAACCTCATCCCTTTGCCATGATAAAAAGAGCAGCCTGTACACAGGGACACGCGTGGGGGGGACAGATGCCACATGGGACCGTCCGGACACCAGGGGGCCGAGGAGCCCTAGGGTGCTGACCCCGACGGAATCGACTCGCCGAGACCCTGGCTGGACATCCAGCCTCCTGAACGCTGAGACAGTAAACCCCTGTTGTTGAAATCCACCCTTGCATGGTACTTCTGTTACGGTGGCCCTGGGATACTGTCCCAAGGCAGGCTGGCACAGAGGCTCCGGGGACAGTGCCGGGGGTCAGCCAGTCCTGGGTTGCAGCTCCTAGCTTGGTAACTGACCACCCAAACTTGGGGTTCTCCCCTGAGATGCAGGACAGAGACTACTCCAACTCCCCAGAATCATGGCACCCTTCTGCCAGGCCGTGGACAGTGGCTCCAGTGTCCCTGGACCAGGGCTCTCACGGGGCCCCACCCACTTTGGGGACAGACAGGGACACTGCCCTACTGGGCACGCAGGCGGCACTGGTGAGGAGCGATCCGTAACAGACGCACGCAGCGACCAGCCGTCCGACGGGTGGAGTGGCCTCGCGGGAGTCAGCTGCACCTGCTTCCCAAGGCCTCCCCGTTCCCAGCCATCACCAGCGGCCCCATCTTGATTGCCTGCTGCCCTAACAGGACATGCACACGGCACAGGCTCTCCTGGGACGCCGCAGCCACCATCCATATGCCAGCGTCTCCTCTGCCAGCTCCAAGCCCCAGGGCCGCAATGGGGTGAGGAGCCCCATCTCACAAACCAGGCTCTGCAGCTGGCGGGGCACACCTTCCTACCGGGGTACCCTGGAGCCAGGAAGGAGCTGGGATTTGAACCTCTGCAGTGCAGTTCCAGGAAGCGTATCCCCTCAGCCATGCTTCATGTCTGTAATTAAACAGCACGTCTGCTGCCTGGCAGGTACCCCCCAGAATGAGGCAGCCTCATAAAGCAAACTCATTGACCCTCTCAGGGCGCACAGGGTGTGGGGACCCCTGGGTTGCAGCAGCCCATATGGACAGGCTAGCCTGCACCCTGGGGTCCGGATGGGGCTGTCATAGGTGGTGCTTGGTGCCCACGGGTCACAGGGCAGCGGGAAGGCCTGTGAGGCCAGGAGCCAGAGGCCGCTCCCCAGCAGGCCCGGTGCTGAGGGATGGGTGTAGGGAGGTCACTGTCTGGGTGAGGAGGAAGCCTGGGAACTGCAGGGCCCTTCCCGGATGGGCACGGGCAGGGGCGCTGAAGGCCGCTGGAGCAGGACACGGCTTGTGGATGGCAGAGTCACGGGCAGCTTGTCCCCAGTTCCCAGCCCTTCCAGGCAGAGGATGGAGGAGGGGTTTCTGAGTACATCCCTGATGGTCCAGTGCTGGGTGTGGCAGCATGGGCTGGATTTGGGGTGGGGTCATTCAGACCTGGGTTCGAGTCCTGCCCTGGCCTCTCTTTGGCTGCCTCAGTTTTCTCCCAGGAGGGTCCCCAAGCCCACTGGGCATGTGTAACATGCTGAGACATGGGGAGGCTCTGAGACCAGGGAGGGCCAACGGGCAACTGATTGCCACATGTCCCTCCCTCTAGCCCTAGGTATGCCCACATGACACACACCAGCTCACCACCCCACTGAGCCCCGCCCACACTCTGTCCCAGGCTGGGCCTCAGCCATGCGGGCAGCTTCTGGGACTGGCCCTGAGGTAGATATGCAGGGCTGACACGTGGGCTCACCCCACCCTCCCAGACTCCTAGTCCAGGGCAGGCAGTGTGGGAGGGAGGCAATCAGGGAAGGCTTGCTGGAGGAGGAGGTCTTTGTGATGAAACTTACCACAAAGGAGGATGAGGTTGGCAAGCAGGCACTGGGGGTGGGGGGCAGCACAGCCGTGAGGGAGCAAAGCACCCTAAAGATGGGGTGGGGGTGGGCGGCCTTCCAGGGAGCCTTCTACTCCCGACCCTGACCCACACCCTGACTCCGCTCCTCCCACTTCACTGGACCATGGAGGAGCCACTGCTGCTGAGACCTACCGGCTGCACCTGAGTCTGGAGGCTTCGAGCCTCACCCCGTGGCCACTCTGCCTCCCTGGGTCCTTGCCTCACAGTGGGTTGGCGGGTGGTTGAGTGGACAAGCTGTGGGGTCCAGCCATGAGGACAGCAAAAGGACAGGCACTGAAGCCCTGAGCGTCGAGTGCCACACTGCGATCCCCTCTGGTGGCCACTACACAGATCGTGCAACTAGGGGCCCACAGTTATGGGCCCCAGGCCCAGCTGCCACCCTCAGCCAAGGCACAGAGCCTAGCCCCACTTTGCAGAAACCGCGTGCACAAAACCAGACACAGCACTCTGACAGAGCCCAGCAGACGCTGCCTTCCCCGGTAGGGTCCCCATTTTACAGATGGGGAAATGAGGACGCCCAGGTCTCCATGGCCAGCCAGTGGCAGCGCCAGGCCCGGCACTCCTCTGTCTGTCTGTCTGTCTGGGAGCTCAGAGCTCTCACACTGCATGGTACACAGTCCAGGGTTTGGGAGCTGGATGACCTGCCAGCCAGTGATGCTTCACGTTTCAGGAGGCTGTGCTGCAGGCCCTTCCAACTCAGCAACCCTGGGACCCTCTGGGGGGCCCTCCTGCTCTCCTGAGGCTCTCCCGAGGCCTGCGCCCCTCAAAGCACTCCTCCTCCCTGGGAAGCCCACCTGTGTGTCTTCTCGCCGCCCCGCCCCAGTCCTGCCCCGTGGATTGCTCCACCTTGCTTTCACAGCCCCCTCTGCAGGCCCTGCTCGTGGACACGCAGGGCGAGGGGCCTGAGCCCTAGAAGTCAGGACACGGTCTCTGGTCCCCTCCTGTGACAGCGGCCAGCTCCAGCCCTGCACCAAGAGGGCAGCGCTCACTGGGCAGAGCATGACAGGCTGTGGAGTTGGCAGTGCTCAATGAGGTGTTCCCACCCCACCTGTGAGCGGCCACCGGGTCCTGGCAGGTAAGGAGCCCGCCCTGGGAGAGTCACCGGGGGCCCTGAGACCCTGAATCATCTCGGCTCCCATGTCCAATCCCAGATGAGCCTTGGCAGGGCCAGCCAGGTCCTGTGCCTTGGTGCTGGATGCTCCAGGGCCGGGCGCAGCGGGGGTGCACCTGGGAGCCAGGGAGTCTCGCTCACAGTGGACAGCAGGCTGATGCAGCAGGCCGCGCCCCACAGCATTTCCCACACAGGTGTCCTCGGCGCCCCCGCAGCAGCTCCAACTGCCCGAGCACCTGTCCCCACCAACAGCTGGCCACGGGCAGCAGACGCAAAGCCTGGTGCCGCCTGTCTGGGCATCTGTGACAACTGGGAGCCACTTTGGAAATGGAATTTCCTTGTCTCCAGGACAACAGCCAAGCCCAGGGGGACAGGGAGCTGACACCTTCTTCTGGGGCTGCTGACGGGTCCACCCAGGGCCAAGGAGGGCAGAGGCAGCTCCTTCCCCAAGGCCGGCATGCAGTTGGTGTTCAGCACGTGCGTGTGGAATGAGTGAATGAATTGGGACTCGACTTAGAAACATGTGAGGGGAGCCAGGTAAAGAGAGGTCAGCACTTCCATGTCAGTCCCTGCACACGCAAACCCGCCAGCTATCCACGGGCCACTTCGTCACAGTACCTTTTAGTGGAGAACACATTCAGAGAACAGTTACCATTTCAATAATTTTTGCCCATGTAATTCAGTGACAGTCACTACCTTCAGAGGGACCCTGGTGGCACAATGCTGCTCAAAGTGCCTGGCTACTAACCAGCCACTCTGTGAGCAGTTCTACTCTGTCCTCTAGGGGCGCTGTGAGTTGGAATCCACTCCACGGCAGTGGGTGTGGTCTGGGCTTTGCTTCCATGAAGGACTCGATGGTGTAGTGCCTAAGGCATTTGACTGCCAACCAGAAGGCTGGCGATTCAAACCCACCAGTCACTCTTGGAAGGCATATTAGGCAATTTACTTCCACAGAGATACCACCTCAAAACCCAAGGGGAGGTTGCTGTGAGTAGGATCTGACTTCACAGCAGTGAGTTTGTTTGTTTGGTTGTTTTGGTTGCTTCCGTAAAGACAGACAGCCTTGGAGACCCTGTGAGCAGTGGTGGGGCAGTCCCACTCTGTCCTCTAGGGGCGCTGTGGGTCAGATGGACTCCACAGCAGTGGGTGTGGTTTGGGCTCTGCTTCTGTGAAGACTGACAGCCTGGGAGACCCTGTGGGCAGTTCCACTCTGTCCTCCAGGGGCGCTGTGGGTCAGAATCAACTAGACAGCATTGACTGCGGATAAGTACCTTCACTGTGTCCAAAATTTCCCATCACCCTTAACATCGGCCATGGCCTAAGCCATGGCTCTGCTTTCCCCTCCGACCTGCCCTTGGTGATCTGTAATGACCTTTGGTCTCTATGCATTTTCTCATTCTAGCTTTTTCACAGATGTGGGGTCACGGGGTATTTGTTTTTTTGGTGACTGTCCTATTTCACTCAACGCTGTGCTCAAGGTTTGTCCCTGTCACAGCATGTACAAGACACCACTTCTCTGTAGGTTGAAGAGAAGTCCCTTGTAAGTGTGTCCCTCACACCCTGACCCATTCGCCTGCCAGTGGGCACTGGCGTTGTTCCCACCCTTCGGCTACAGGGGACATGGGTGTATCACCCACTGCATGACTCCTGAGAGGTTGGTGCCCAAGCTGGGAACTGCCGGGACCTGGAGACGAACCCAGCATCGACCCTGCAGGAGGGCAGACGCTCAGGAAATGAGGGAACAGAGATAAACGTGGGACAGGCCTTGCCAGTGCCAAGGCTGCAGAGGAGGGGAGCGGTGGAGGCCCCCAGGCCTGGAAGGCAGCCCGAGGGTCACTGAGGGTGAGTGAACTCTGCTGGCCCTCACCACCCTCGCCTGGTGGATCTGAATGTCGGCAGTTCGTGGAGCTGAAAGTGGCTGTACACCAACCTTCAAGGAAGGCCAGCCTGCCCTCAGAAAGGATGGGACACGGACAACCATAACCCATCAGCCCCAGTGAAGACCAGGCCCCGGGCTGGAAACAGGACTGGACTGTGGCCTCGTGTGGGGTTCAATCCCTCCAATTCTTCTGCACCCCACTCCATGTGTGGGAACCAGGCCCAAGGCCTCAGTGGGCCCCAGATCATCCCTCCTCATTCATGCCCGGTGGGTGGGAGGCATTGCCGGGTTCAGGACGTGGTGTAGGGGTGGCGTGGGGCATACAGCACACCAGCCAGGGTCTCGGACACAAGGGCCTTCATTCTGGGGCACTGGCTTCTGGAGGGGAAGGCCCTACGAGCATCTGCCTACCACACCAGGGAGGCAGGGCCCCCTGTTGGGGCCACACTGGCCCTGGACAGGAGAGTGGTTGCCCCGTGGGGACTCGGGCTCGGGCACACCATTGATGGCTTCAGCACCGTGCACTGAAGGCCCACCTGGGCTCCCACCTGATGCCACTCCAGCTGCCCAGACCTGGCAGGCCCCAGGACCCTGGGGGTTCCCAAGAGGGTGACCATGGACGCCTAATGGTGTTCCAAGGCCTTCAGAGGAAGGAAGGCCAGTTGCCTGTGCCATGGCCTGTGGTCTCCAGGGACTGCGGGTCTTGATGGGATCTCCTGAGGCTGTTGTAAACTGTTCTAGTACTGAGGTCCCCCGGGCAAAGTCCATGCAAATATATTGGATGGGTCAGGGATGAGTCAGGCCAGAGTTCTTATTAAAGATCTAACCCAGCCCTCCCACTCCCACCCCTAATTCCTCAGCTTCCCTCTCCCCTCTTTCATGATGCCTTCTGCACCCAGGGACAAATGCCCTGGCCTGTCCCACCCATGCCCTCAGGAGCCAGGGCAGGGTTCCCAGGTTCCCTCACGGTGGTCGTGTAGGTTAGGAAGTAGAGACACACCCTTGAGCACTACTCCAAACTGACAGAAGACAGCATTGGGGGACCAGAGACCTCTGAGGTGTTTCTGAGCAGTCAACCACAGGTAGCGTGTGGAGGGAGAGAGGGTGACCTCAGGCACAAAAGGGCAGTGGTTCCACTGAAAAATAAGGCAGGCTGCTTCCGTGAAGACTGACAGCCTGGGAGACCCTGTGGGCAGTTCCACTCTGTCCTCTAGGGGCGCTGTGGTTCAGAATGGACTCCAGGCAGTGGGTGTGGTTTGGGCTTTGTTTCTGTGAAGACTGACAGCCTTGGAAACCCTGAGAGACAGTCCCACTCTGTCCTCTAGGGGCGCTGTCAGAATGGACTCCACGGCAGTGGGTGTGGTTTGGGCTTTGTTTCTGTGAAGACTGACAGCCTTGGAGACCCTGAGAGACAGTTCCACTCCGTCCTCTAGGGGCGCTGTG
>NW_006921656.1:726554-818670 GCF_000298275.1 Orycteropus afer afer | reverse complement strand
TTTGGGCTTTGCTTCTGTGAAGATTGACAGCCTTGGAGACCCTGTGGGCAGTTCCACTCCGTCCTCTAGGGGCGCTGTGGGTCAGAATGGACTCCCGGCAGTGGGTGTGGTTTGGGCTTTGCTTCCATGAAGACTGACAGCCTTGGAGACCCTATGGGCAGTTTCACTCTGTCCTCTCGTCAGAATAGACTTCACAGCACTGCATTTGGTTTATGATGACGGCTTTGAACACCTGTGTGACACTGATGCCTTACAGAGTCCTCACCTCTGTTATGAGAACCAAGACCCAGAGCCCTGAGTGACAAGCTGAGGTCACACAGCTACAGGGACAGAGCTGGATCCAGAATGGGAGGAAGTGGGGCGGCAGGGGGTCTCTCTGTCCTACAGATCCTCCTCCCATTTCCTCCCTGTGACAAGTTTTCAGAAGTTTTCAGCCCAGTATATTGGGGGAGAGTTCAAGAGTGTGTTCCTGTCCCTAGCCCTGTCTCCACCCAGAATATAGAGATAAGACAGTGCAGGTTCTTGAAGCAGAGGTACAGAGGTATTACAGTATAGATTCTGAAGCTGGGGTAGAGGGGTATTATGGTATACTTTCCTGAGGCAGGAGAATAGAGTTATTACGGTATGGATTCCTGAGGCAGGAGTATAGAGATATTACAGGACAGATTCCTGAGGCAGCAGGGTTCCTGGCCCATTCATCACTGCCTGTGCCTGGGAAGGAACAATTATTTGTGTCATTGATTGTTCTCAGGCCACTGTTCCAGCAGGAGCACAGGCTTGGGACACCCAGGACATTCCTAGAAGGGGTGAATGGAGTGACGAGGGGGTATCGGTATGGGACAGGGGAGAAGGGAAAGTGGAGGGGAGGAGGAGGAGACAGAGGAGAGAAGAGGGTGGGGCAGGGGGAGGAGAGAGGAGAAGGGAGAGGGCCATGACCAGAGCATGGCCACATGGTCACACCCAGGACGCAGACGCCCGGCCACGCCCAGAGCACGGCCACAGGGTCACATCCAGGACGCAGACGCCTGGCCACGCCCAGAGCGCGGCCACATGGCTGCACCAGAACAGATGCCCGGCCACGCCCAGACCATGGCCACACGGCTGCACCAGAACAGATGCCTGGCCACGCCCAGACCATGGCCACACGGCTGCACCAGAACAGATGCCCGGCCACGCCCAGACCATGGCCACACGGCTGCACCAGAACAGATGCCTGGCCACGCCCAGACCATGGCCACACGGCTGCACCAGAACAGATGCCCGGCCACGCCCAGACCATGGCCACACGGCTGTACCTGGAACAGACATCTGGCCACATCTGGCAGGAGGAGCCTGGGAAGTGCCACGTAGCCTTATGCCCAGGAGGAGAGGAAGTAGGTTTTGGTGAACCGGCAGACATCTCTGCCACAGAGCATGTTTTTCCTGGCCATGTATGAAGTCAGAAAGTACCCTTCTATGTCACACAGACCACGCCCATGGAGCCCCACTGGATCACAATAAAGGGGTGCTTCTCTCCTGCCACCCCCTGTGGATGCTTTTCAGGAACAATGGGGTCCAAGAGGCTGAGAGGCACAGCCCATCATCACGGACCTCACTATCCCTACCATCCTGCCTCCTGCACCTCCAGGACCAAAGCACATCCACAGTGTCATTGCCCCCCTGCAATGCTGCACCTGGCAGTGAGATGGGACTCTTCTGTGGGACAACCCCAGAGCATCCATGGAGAAGGCACCGAGCTCAGGACACCCGTCCAGCCACCCACCATCCATCCACCCACCATCCACCATCTGTTTGTCCATCCACCACCACCCATCCAGCCCAACACAGCTCCCAATGGGCCATAAGCCAATTCTCCATCCCTCATCCTGGGTGCCCTGCTCCAGCCCATGTCCCTGTGCCACTCTGGGCACTTCCGCTTGCCAAGCCTGCATTGTGAGCACTACTGTGCAGGGTGCCACGGGAGGCGCCTCCTGGGCATTCTGTGGGCACCAGTGACCCACTGGCCCACTCCTAGCATCCAGTTCAAGGGCTCAGCTTGCTAGTTAAAGAAAAGGCTCCGAGCCTGAGCCAGTTTCAAATCCCAGCCCCACCTCCTCCTGCACCATGAGCTGGACCCATTGCCTCCCCTTCTGGAACCTTCCTGGGCCTTCAAGTGAACATATGATGAGAGGAGGGAGGGAGCTGTGTTTGGCTGGTGCTCAGGGCATCCACTGCTGCGAGGCTGGGGAGGGGAGGCCGCTGGCGCCCCACACCTGCCTGTGGTTCTGGGCAGACTGGGCCTTGATTCTCCTCCTCCAGGTCTCTGCCTCACTCTTCTCCTTGTGTGTCCTAGCATATGGGGAGCTGCCTGGCCCAGCCAACCCCCACGGACTATGACAGGGCACACGGGAGGCGGACTTCCTTCCTGTGTGCAGGTGAGGACATGGGTTCTTGAGACACATGTATTTGTGAGAATAAGACCAATGCCCTTCAGCTTCCCCACCACTCTCCTGCTTCGGGCCGAGTGCCGAGGACTGTCCTTAGTCTGCATCATCACCTACATCACCATCATCATTTGGTCCTCCCAACAGCTCTTTGAGGGAAGTCCTTTATAGCCTCACTTCACAGTCGAGAAGACTAAGGGTTAGAAAACATACACTGAGGGCTGCGCAGACAGCCAGTTGCAGGCGCAGGGTTTTAACCCAGAGCCGCATCCCTAATCATCAGATGCTGCAGGGACACGGTGTTATCAGCAGCCACAAAGGCTGCACTCTCCTAGCTCCAGAGAGATGAGAAGAGGGGAGAAGGAAGAACTAGGAAGGAAAGAAAGGGGAGATGATATAGCGAAGAAGAGGGAAGGTTTCCGGCCCCAAGAGGCCACCCTCTGGAGCCACATCCTGTGCACCTTAACCTGCGCTCACTTCACTCAGCACAACCATGTGTGTCCATGGCCTTTCCCATGACACCCCCAGCAGTTCTGGGAGAGAGGTTGGTATCAGTGCCTCTTTCCCCAGTAGGTAGTTGAGTGTTTGGCACATACTCAAAGTTTCAACCTATGATTGAATAGATGAATAAATGGATGGATATACAGATGGATGGATGGATGGTGGATCAATGGTGGTTAAGTGGATAAATGATGGATGGATGGATGGAGAATGGATGAACAGATGGATAAGTAGATGGATGAATGGATGGATGGATGGGCGTATGGATGGATAGTGGATGGATCAATGATGGATGGTGAATGGATGGATGGATGGATGAATGGATGAATGGATGGATGGACGGATGGATGGGTGGGTGGGCATGGATGGATGGATGGATGGATGGATGGATGGTACATGGATGGTAGATGGATTGTGGTGAATGAATGGATAGATGGATGGATGAGTGAAAATGCTTAAAGATCTCAAGGCAAAGGGTGCCTTAGGAGACAGTAATCCAAAGCAGGAAAGAATGTTAGGAAGCACAGTGCCTAGACCCCACATCCAACTCCAAGGCCAGAACAAGACCACCCTGTGTCAGGACCGTCCCCTTGACATCACACTCCTCTTCAACAGAACCCCCTGGATCAGTCTGGGTAGGAGGACAGGCAGAGGATGTGCCCAAAGGAGAGAGGAGGAGTTGCTGGCATGAGGACTGTTGTGGATTCTGGGTTCAGTGTGACATGGCTAGCGCAGCACAGGCTTTCTGGGAACACTGCAGATCCCAATTCCCAGAGAGGAGCAGGGGCCTCCCAGAAGCACAGCCCAGAGTGATATTCAGAAGGCATGAAGCCACGCGGCGTAGGTGGGCCACAGACTAAGCTTTGGAGAGAGCCTGACAGCAGGGAGAACTGTTGTCCACAAGAGTCCCTGAGTGGGGTGAAGTGAGCTGGAGCAGGGGTGGCCTGCCCTGGAGGTGTGTCCAGTGCAGTCTCTGAGTGGACAGGCTGAGTTCCACTCTCACAGACCCCACAGGGCCCCTTCACCATGACTGCAATGAGTGTTGGGATCAGCTGTCTTTGTATTAGTGGACGTTGAGGTCCAAGCATTGGATGAGTGCTCAAGGTCATGCAGCCAGGCAGGGCACATACAGGCTCTCAGACCCCAGCCGGCTCCGCCCCACCATGCCCCCTGGGGGGCGTGCACTCTTGTTGGTCACCTTGCATGCCGGGCAGTCAGGAAAGAGTGCTGTAGCGAGCCCACCTAGGTGGGGCGATGTGCGAGCGTTGCTCTTTGCCCAGAAGGGTCTGGACGCCCCACTGAGCCCCCTCCCGAGCTGGGCCAGGTGCATCATCTTTGTGTATGAAGGACAGCAGATTCGATTAGGTAGAGCCTGTGGCCGACGCAGAATCGATTTGGATATAAATAGATGGCATGAAACCCATCCCGGCCACAAGGGAGGGTGCCCAGGCCTCCTTCTCAGGGTCATGCTGAAAGACACATGAAATCGTAGTTACTTAAAACCCAGTTACTGAAAACCCCAATGCCGGAAGACCACAGCTGAGCCAGAACTCAGGGCAAAGAGAAGAATATCCCTTCAGCCCTTGGTTCTAGGACTTGTCTGTCTGTCTATCCATCCATCCATCTACATCATCGATCTGTCTATCTGTCTATCCCTATCCATCCATCCGTCTGTCTCTCTATCATCTATTATCTCTGTATCATCTATCTGCCTGTCCATCCTCCATCCATCCATCTATCTCTATCTATCTATCTATCTATCTATCTATCTATCTATCTATCTATCTATCTATGTATCTCTTATCTCTCCTGCGTACCATGTAACCTGTTTGTTCTTTCCCTCCTCATTTTGATGGTGAAGAGTGTTAATTATTCATTAGTTACCAAGGCCTTCAGACCCATTGATTTCGTTTCTGGTTCCTCCTTGGATCCGGTACACGGATTCTGGTTTGATAGCATTAAGTCTCCTGAATAATTAATGTGGTAATTTAACCTGAGCAGAATGAGCAAATGTTACCTTCTGCTCAAGGAGCAGAAAAAGACTCCTCTCAGGTAATTTTCCCAAGTCCGTTAATGTCACTCCCTGACCTAAGCAGTGGTGTCCTTCTCGAATGATGGGATCTTCCACCTGCCTCAGCCAGGTCCCCTTCCTGGAGAGAGGGAGACTGAGCTTGTCTCTGTGAGTGTCCCATCCCAGAATCTCCCGGACCCCCAGAGAATATTCACATGTGCCCGCTGATGCCCAGGGTATGTCCACACTCCCCTCCTCCATTCCTCTGCCTGCCTCTCCCAGACAGACACATGGAACCAGGAGCGACAACATCCGAGCAGTGACCATGACATCGTGGAGGGGCCTCTGGTGCCTGCAGCGCCCATACTCCCCCCCACACCCAGCTCCCAGCACCATAGCATGGGTTCAGACCTTGTACACTTGTCCTTTCCTCCGAGCTGTCACTGAGGTCAGAGCAGTTGGGAAAGTCAGGTGATGGTAGACAAACACACGATGGCAGAAGTAGAAGTCAAAGAAGGACACTTTGAAGCATCATCTGAACAGCCCCATAGTGAGATTTGGGAGGGAAGAGGCATTTCATTGGGGTTTCCCAAGTCCCAGGAGACAAGCTGAGGCCACAATGATTCCACAGCCCAGGGCGATGTTGAGAACTCCGCCTCAGGACCACACTACAAGCACAGATGCAGGATGTTGTTTCAGAAGGCAGAGGAGCAGGTGGCATTGGTGTGGACAATGCCACGGTGCATTAAGCCAAATGTTGGTGCTTAATGTGAGGCCAGTCCCAGCGGTCAGTGTGGTTATCACACAAATCAGTTGTGCTCAACTGGGGCTCTGGGGGCAGTTTTGCCTTTTGGGGGTACTAGATGATGTCTAGAGACGTTTTTGATGGCCACAACTGGAGTGGGGGCATTATTGGCCAGTGATGTTGTTCAGCACCCTACAGAGCACAGCAAGAGAATCACCCAGCCCCAGTGTCCCGCTGTGATCCCACTAGATGTGAGTGTCCTGAGAGCACTTCTCTCCTGCACTGGGACTCTGTCGGACCCAGAGAAAATTCTGAGGTGATTGAATACTTTTGGATCAATGTTGAAAGGACATATTGAAAGGGGAAAGTGGAGGCCAGGGTCTAGGTGGAGAGGGGACAAGAGCCTTCTGTGGTCTTCTGAAGACGGAGGCCTGGGAAGCGGCTCAAGGGCAGCCCTCCCTCGACAGGCCCTGGGCTTTCCTGATCCAAGGGGAGGCTTGGCACCATGCGAAGGGAAGCCTACTGCTACAACGCTGTGTGTTCCAACCACAACAGATATGTCGCCTTGGGCGCACCTGCTGCAAAACATCTCTTCAAAGTTCTAAAAAGCAAAGATGTCCCTTTGTTGCCGAAGATGCCTGACTCAAGTCATGGTCTTTCAATCACCTCATACCCATGCAAAAATGCAAGACGATGAAAAAGGAAGACTGAAGAAGAATTGATGCCTTCCAGCTGTGGTGCTGGCAAAGAATACTGAGCATTCTGTGAACTGTCGGTGGGAAGAACAAATTTATCTCAGAAGAAATGCAATCAGGTTGCTCCTAGGTAGGCCAGGATGGCAAGACTTCGGCTCACTCCCTCTGGATGCGTCGTCAGGAAAGGCCAATCTCTAGGAAAGGACACCGTGGCTGGGAACGCAGAGGGGGTCAGCGACAACAGGACGCCTTCCTGGAGACGGACGGCACGCTGGCCACGGTGGCCCCAAGCACAATGGCAGTCCCGAAGATGACGCAGGGCTGCCGACGTTTCATCCTGTTTTACGCAAGGTCACATGAGTCGGGCCGCTCGGCAGCAACTAACAACAATAACCTCCAAGGGGTGGGGTCGGGCATTTACTGTGTGCTGGCCCTCAGTGAGCACCTTACTGTCTCTGACGGGACCGTGAGGTTGGGCTTCATGGCCTCAGTGAACACCTTACCGTGTTACCTCCTTTCATCCCAGCACCGTGAGGTTGGGCTTCGTGGCCTCAGTAAACACCTTACCATGTTACCCCCTTCAGTCTCTGACAGCACCGTGAGGTCGGCCTTCGTGACCCTATTTTATATGAAGAAACCAAGGCTCAGAGAGTCTAAGACATGTGCCTACGGCCCTGCTGCTTCTAAGTGACCAGGCTGGCCTCCACCTCTCCCCTCCCACCCTGTCTGCTGCTGCCTCTGGTGTCCCCAGCTTGTCCCTCGGGCCCTCTCGGTAAGTAGACGAGCACAGCCTGCTTGTGGCTCCTCGTCTCTCTACGTCTGAGGTGAAATAGTCGGTGCCGAGTTGACCTCCACCCAGGGAGCCCTCGTGTGTGTCAGCGCAGGGCTGTGCCCCACAGGGTTTCCAGTGGCTGGTTTCTCGGAAGTAGAAGCACACTGCAAGCACAGATCTTCCTTCCTAGGCACCTCTGGGTGGACTCAACCCTCTAACCTTTGGGTTAGTAGCTGAGCATGTTAACTGTACCACCCAGAGACTCCACATTTTGGGAACTGTGCTCCCATCAGCCTCAGAGCCTCCTTGGAGGGAGCTGACTTACCCTCCAGTTTTCTAGACCAGAGGGCTGGAGCGTGGTCTGGCAATGACTGTCACAGCCTCACTGTGAGGGCGTATGAGGGGTATGCGGCGGGGAGACTGGAGGTGCTGAGGGAAATTCCCAGCTCTCCACTCAAGACGGGAGAGAGTAGATGTCCCCACGCAGTGGACCTGAATCCTGGCCCCTGAACTTGACCTTAGCCCTCAGGTGAGCAACACTGGTTCCGTGGGTACCATAGAGCTTCCCCACCTAACACCCAACAGCGTGGGAATCAGAACCGCACACCTGACTCCCGACATCCTGCTTCTGCCATTAATTTCTTTCATGCTGTGATATGATGAATGCATGTAGGTTTTTAAGTTGTCTTTGGTTATTCCTCATCCTACATAAAAAATGAGCAGAAATATCTTTGTTGAAAACGACCCCATGTCGACCACTTAAATCTACATTTCGTGGTTGACAGCACTTAAACACCTAGGCACCACAGTGTGCTATTTGAAAGACAAGAGGCATTATCATTTTCCCAGGTGAGGAAGCTGAGGCACAGAGAAATGATGACATCATCCTAGGCAACATAGCCAGGATTGATCAGGGGCAGGACTAGAACCCAATGTCTAACCCATACCCCATGGTCTTTCTCCAGCACCAGGATATCCTAGCTAAGGTCAGCTCCATGGGCAGCCAAGCTGACCAAGAAGCCCTGTCTACCCGCCACCTGTCCATCAGTCTTCCCAATTATCTCATCCATAGACATTCACTGAGCAGGTGTTAGGAAAAGCCTAGCATGTTCCAGGATCCAGTCTCTTCACCCCAGACCCCATCAGCCAAGCTCCACCCATGTTCATGGTCAACCAGGACACCTGGACAGCTGCAGCTCTGGCCCAAGAAGTAGAAGCCCATGGGGCCAGAATGTGAGTGTCCCTGGAATAATTTGTGTGGTTGCACGTGAAATATGGCTGAGTGCCAGCTGCTCCTGTCCCTGATAGCTTATTGCTGTCACCCACCCAGAGCAGGAATATCCTGGTTCTGCCATCCAACTGTGGAAACTTGGGGTGAGGAGCAGGGCAGGAGGGTACCTTCTCAGAAACAGTGTCATTTGTCACAGTAAAGGGCCTTGGGTGCCATGACTTATCTTGGGTTTCCTCTTCAGCAGTGAGGTATGGTCCAGGGGCAGACTGAGGAAGACGGGGCAGACCGAGTTACCTGCAACCACGGCAAAATTGAGAGGGCGTCCCGTCACCCACCCCCAGTTCACACGCATGCACTCACACACACACTCACTCGCACTCACACCATTTCCCAGTAAAGAAGTTGACTGTTGACTCATGTTTGGGGCACCATGTCAGGACAAGAACATCAATGTCATGGCAAAAATGACCCAATATTCCACTCGTCCTACCCTCAGCTCTACACACACACACCATTTGCACAAGGAAACCAACCAGCTAAGGCACTGTTAGGGACTGAATGGTGTCCTCCAAAATATGTGCTGGGGTTCTGTCTTGGCTCTCTATTGCTACTACAACAGAAATACCACAAATGGGCAGCTTTAACAAACAGAAATGTATTCTCTCACAGTTGAGGAAGATCGGAGTCTGATTTCAGGGCGCTGGCACTCTGTCTCCCATAGACTCACTCACACACTCATTCACACACACACTTGCTCACAGTCATGCTCTCACACACTCACACTCATGCTTACACACTCACCTACTCACAGTCACATTCTAGTTTGTGTTCACACACACACTCACCCACACTCACACACTGCTCACACTCCCTTGTGCTCACACACACTCATTCACACTCACACGCTCACTCATACTCCCTTGTGCTCACACACACAGCACCTGGCCTACTTGCTGGAGAAGCAGATGACTGGGTCTCAGGGTCCAGCTGCTGTCAACAGTGTGACTGTCTTCCTTCCCATCAACCAGCCAGTCGGTGGCACTCATTGGTGTCATCAGGAGCTCTGCTAGTCCCCAGTGTGCAACCCTGGACACGCTTCCCTCCCAGGGCCTAAGGATCTCAGTGGGGGGTGGTGACAGCAGGTGAGTGCCCGAGAGCATGGCCCAGCTGAAGCACACCTCTTCTTCATTATGGTTTGGGTGGCATGCTCACCCAGGCCTGCACACAGTAGGTGCTCAAGAAATGCTCACCACTTGTGCATGGGGACAAGGGGCCTGGAACCCATCACCACACAACGGAAAAGTGGGGCTCTCTGCTTCCCAAGCACTGGGCATGCCTCAGGTTGGGGGGAGCACTCGCCCCTGGGGTCCTCAGGGTCCCGGCTGCGGATGGGGACAGGGCTGTGCAAGACCTCTATTGCAGCAGCACCGAGAGAGGACCTGGGGGAGCTTGGTGAATGGCAGCACCGGTCTCGGCCCCTGCCCTGGAATCGGAGTCCCAGAGCCAGAGCCTCAGGCTGGACGGGGCTGTCAGAGGTTATGAATGGAGCAATCCTGGAGTGAGTGGGGCCCTGGGAAAGACGGTGAAAACTTGCAGCTTAGGGGCTTTTATTTATTTATCTATTTATGTCCTGCCTCATTCAAAAAGGATTTAAGGCCACTTACGAAGATACATAAAGCAGCACACAGAAATATGAAGGGAAGGGAGCCGGGAGGGCCAAGGGGGGAAGCAGGGCAGCAAAGCAAGGCCCCCAGGGCCGGGAGGCCGGGCTGCGGGCCCGGAGTGTGGAGGCGTGGGGATGTGGGGGACCCAGGACCTTGGTCCTGCCCCCAGGAGTCCAGCCCCCAACTTACTCTTGGAACCCACGTTTCTCCAATTAGCATTCACCTTGCACCCAGAATTCTAATGTGTTGCCTGTGAGTGCCAGCGCTACAGAGACACACACATTCAGTCACTCACACACACACATGCTCATGCTCACTCACAGAGACACACACTCACACAGCCTCACACACACACATATACTCACACAGCCTCACACACTCACAGACACACACTCACATACATACATACAGCCTTGTGTGCTCACAGAGACACACACTCACACACATTCATGCACACACATTCACACAGCCACACAGACACACTCACAGACACACACAGAGCCTTATACACTCAGAGAGACACACACACAGAGGCTCACACTCACACAGCCTCACACACTCACAGACATACACATACACTCACACATAGCCTCACACATTCACAGACACACACACTCAGCCTCACACTCACACAGCCTCACACTCACACAGTCTTGCACACACGTGCACATACACACATACTCACACAACCTCGTGCATTCACACACACTCACATAGCCTCACACACTCACTCAGCCTCACACAGACACACATTCACACAGCCTCACACATACAGAGATAACACTGTCTCACATAGATACACTCTCACACAGAGACACACACATGCACAGACACACACACCACTTCACACTCAGAGACATACACTCATACACACACGCACAGAGACATACACTCCCACTGCCTCACACACACATGCACAGACACACACTCACACTGCCTCACACAGATACACTCTCACACAGAGACACACATAACTTCACATTTTCACTCACTCTGTGTCACGCTCACGCTTACACACTGAGACAGCTTGTGCACTTACAGCTGCACACTCACACTCACACACTCACACCACTGAGCAGAGGGTCCTGTGTGCCGTTTACACACAGAGCCACCTGTATGCAGACCAACCTGAGGATTGAGTCATGGTGTCACCCCCTCCGGACCTCACCCCGTAGCGGGCCACAGAGTCCGCAGTCACGTTTACCATCTGGCCTAGTCATAGACTAACCTGCGTTAGCTGTGGGTGCAAATTGCTTAACCGTGGTGTTCCATGGCATATAGGGCTACTAGCCACAAACCCGCCCTGTAAAATCTTCCCACACTGAACCACGGCATTATTAGTAGGTAGAAGGCTTGTTTGGTTTTACTCCTCCTTTCGTTGCTACTTTAGACTCAAAAAAGTGATTGACGGCTCGCAAATACTAACTAGCACCACGTTGCAGCTAAAACACCAGGAAATTTAACAGTCAGCGGCAAAGACAATGCATGTTTGCATCACATGTGAATGGAACCACATGATGTGAAGCATCATAGTGACTGGGGAGTAATGACAGCTCTGATGGGAGCACATTAGAAGGTTCAAAGAGTAAATCAGCCGACCGTTTTAGCCTCGAGGGTGTACTGATACGTGCAAGCTGGGCTTGCGAAACGTGCTTTTCTTGTTAGAACTAAGCACAGGGATATATTTTACAAAAAGTAATCAATTTCTGCTGAAATATTGCACAAAAAGTGTATAGGTGGCCATTTTGGTGCCACGCCCTCTGACAGAGTCACCCAATGCAGTCTGCACCCCTGCCCCCAGCTAGTGACAGCCTGAGGACCACCAGCAGCTGGGAGAGGCAAGGGAGCCCCCTCCCCTGGAAACCCCGAATGAACCAGCCCCGCCAGCACCTGGATTTCAGCCCCGACTACTGCCCTCCTGGCCGTCCTTGGTCACGTATTTGTAGAACTCACTATGCACTCACACATCCCCCAGCACCAGGGCCTCCATTGAACCCCTTTGTCTCCCATGTCACATGCCCCATGCGCACGCCCAGGGTCACCTTCCCCACCAGTGCCAAGTCTGCCCATCTGACGGGTGGAAACGGCCTCGTACGGAGGGAGCTGGGAGTGGGGACCTCTCCCGCGTCCAGCCTCTGCTTTTGCCCGTTGTCCCCCGAGCTGTCGGTGTGCACCAGCCTCGTCTGGGCAGCTGTCTCCGTTGCCAGGTGCTCAGCACAGGTTCTGTTCCAGGTTGTAACCGGCCTCCCGCTGGGTGTGCGCTGCAGTATACACAACAGAAAGGTTGCCATTTCAATCCACGGTAAGCACACGATTCGCTGCCGTTCCTCACACCCGCCGTGCTGCGTGGCCACCACACTAGCCATCCCCAAAGCTTTCCATGCCCCCAAACGGAAACCCAGTGCCCCTCTGCCGATGGCTCACCGTCCCCCAGCCCCCGCGCCCTGGACACCCTGTGGCTGCAGGCATTTGCCTCTCCCTCTTGTTTCCTGTGCTGTGGGTCCCTGTTACGAACCTGTTGGCAGATGACTCCTCCTTTGCAAACTCACTGCCATCCAGTCGATTCTGACTCACAGCAACCCCCTTGGGTTTCCGAGGTGGTAAATCTTTACAGAAGCAGATTGCCCAGTCTTCCTTCCATGGAGTGGCTGGTGAGTTTGAACCACCAACCTTCTGGTTAGCAGTCCAGTGCCTTGGACCCAGCTCCACCAGAGCTCCTGATTTGCCCCAGCTTTGAAACGATTAACCAACCCCAAATTCCCAACAAATTCCTTACTGCGGTCACCTTCATGGCTGCACGTGCAGCTTTCAGATCGTGGAAGAGACTGTGAGCCTTTCCTTGCACTACAGGGAGGCCAGTGAGAACCGTAGTCACCTGTTCCGACTGACCTACGAATCGGACCTGAAGACACGCTTAGGAAGGGATCTGGTTCGTAACCTGGTACTTATTTCACTCAGTGTCATGTCTTCAAGGTCCATCCATGTCGCAGTGTGAATCAGGACTTCCTGTCTCTGTACGGCTGAGAACGGGTCCATGGTGTGGACGGACCACCTGCCGCTCAACCGTTCATCTGTTGAGGGACACGGGGGTGGTGGCCACCTCTTGGTCATTGTGAACAGGGCTGCTGTGGACATGGGGGTACAAGTGTTTGTTTGGGTCCCTGCTTTCAAGTCTCCTGGGTGTGTACCCAGGAGTGGAATTGCTGGGTCATGTGGTGACTGTTTAACCTTCTGAGGATGGTCTTCTGAGGAACACAAGTTCACATATGATGCAGGGCTCTTGAATGAGTGAACAGAGAATGAACGAATGATTTCCGGTCCTGGCTTCTCCACTCAGTCCCACCTGACGCTGGGCAGACACGTGCACGGCTGGGGCCCAGGGCCGTGTCATCAGCTGGCCAGTCCCGTCCTCCCACGGGATTGCTCAGCCTCCACCCACCTGCAGCCGCCCGGGAAGAGCTGGAGGATTATCGGGGGCTTCGTACACAAAGCAATCTCTAAGCCTCTTAAATCCTTCCTGGGATGTGGTGGCGTGTAAATAAATAAATAACTCCCAAAGCAATTTCCTCTGCTCCCCCACACTGGGAGGCGTCCCAGATCCCTGCCTGCGGCTCCTGAAACGGCCACCCTTTGCCCTGGGGTGCTCCAGTGGCCGTGTCCAGCAGGGACCGCAGGCCGAGGCGGCTTGGAGCTGCCGCCCAGCTAGAGGGCCCGCTCAGCCCGGACGAGAGCAGCTCTGCAGACAGGCAATCTCGTCACGGCTCGTTCCGCTGTGAGCCACCACGATTAATCTTCAATCACACTTTCATCAAGGGTTTCTTTCTTTCCCCTCTCGCTCCCCAAGCCTGGGACTATCAACATAACAGCTGTCGCGGGTCATTGTCAACTGTGTCCTCCCCATTATGCCGGCAGAATCAAGCCAGATCAGGAGTGACTGGCCAGGCCGGGCTGTGTGCAGCTATCCTGGGCTCCGGGGGAGCTGTATGGTCGGGGACGTTGTCGCATCCGGGCATGTGTTTCCAGGCTCCCAAAGGAAGCCAGGCAGCCCTGCGGTGGGATGTTGTCACCCTGCTCGGTGGTCTCCAGCAGAAAGAGAGTGGGCAAGGGCATCACCCATCCTCAGAAGTGCCCAGCCCAGGGGCGGTGCAGATGTGCAGTCAGGTGCATGAGGGAGGGAGGTGGTGGGCCGTGGCCCCACGCGGATGTGATCAAGGGGGTGAAGGCTGGATTGCGCATGTGGGCCCGTGCAGTGTCAGCACCTGGTTGGTCACCGCAGCCAGAGGAGATGTGAGTCTCTTGGTGGCCTAGTGCCTAAGGCATCTGACTGCTAACCAGAAAGCTCGTGGTTCAGACCCACCAGCCATTCCTTGGAAGAAAGTTTCCGCTATGTACTTCCACAGAGATACTGCCTCAGAAACCCAAGGAGGGTCGCTGTGAGTCAAATGACTGGACAGCAGTGAGTTGGGTTTTTTTTTTTTTGTTTTTTGGTTTAGGACAAAAAGTACCACCTGGAGGCTCGGGGCCGAGGGGGTGTTGCTTAATGCAGCAGGAATGTCCTGGAGGTGTGAGCGGGGCTGGATCTTCCCGGAGTCTCCAAGGGAGGGTCTGTCCGAGGCCTGTCCCAGCTCCTGGTGTTGCGGGCGTCCTTGGCGTCCTTGGGTCCTTGCCTTATGGCTGCATCTCTCCGTCTCTGCCCATCTTCACATGGTGTCTCTGTGTGTCCTTGTCTCTGTTCTCTTTTCTTATGAAGACCCCAGTCACGGAGTCAGGACTTCATCTTAACTTGGTTACAGCTGTGAGGACCCTATTCCCCAACAAGGCCACAAGCCCAGGTCCTAAAGGGTTAGAACGTGGACAGATCTGAGGGGGGGACCATTCCACTGACACAGGGAGCCCCTCCCATCCTCGAATCTGGCCGCGGGAGGAGAATGCCTGCCCCTTGACTCCCAGACTGGGTGACCTCTGCACCACCTTAAGAGCCTGGAGAAGTGCTGTCTTTCAGACCCCCTCTCTGCCCACCCCAGGTGAGGAGGGGTCCCTGCACTCCGTCTGTCCCCGTGCCCCCAAGACAATGCTCTTGTCACTCTCCACTGAGTCCCTGGACCTCCAGCTCAGCCACCTCCTTGAGGGTCACACCTGGGGAGGAAACCCAGACGTCAGCAGGACCCAGAGAGGCCGCCCCAGGGTGCCACTGTGACTGGGAGAAATTGCTGAGGAACACAGCGAAGCCTCATCCTTGAACGTAGAATTCGGGGTTCTGAGGGTCCCGTGGCGGCCGCACCAACGCCACGGCAGAGGCTGGGCCTGGCCCGGCAGCTCTCCTGGGAAAGATGCTTCCGGAGGCGTCTCCACCTGCCCTTCTTTAGCGGAAATCCTGCATGGCACAGACGTCTCTGAGGCTGGCACTAGAGACCCCCAGAGAAGGGTGGTGAGGGCTGTGCTGAGGGCGGTAACTGGCCCACCTGCTGTAACCTCATGTGCCATGGGGGAGCCCCCAAGGAGCCCCCAAGAAGCCCGGCCATACTGAGAGGAGAGAAGAGGAAGGGACTGCAGGGGAGGGCAAGCTTCCCCCCAAGACGCCCCTAGTGGGGCTTCCCCCCGGGGCCAGACTCCGCCTCAGGATTCTTCCCAACCCAGGGCCGCAGGCAGCTGGGATGACAGTCGGAGCGGCATGTGGGCCACAGCCCCAGTGAAAGGGGCAGAGGGACCAGAGGGGCGGGGGGAGGAAAGAGCGGCGCCGAGCCCCCAGCCGAGATGAGCTGCCCTGGTCCAGGGCTCTGCACACAGGCGCTTGCGCAGCGCGGGGTGGGCCGTGAGACCCAGCACGCAGCGGCTGGCAGCACCCAGCCGGCCGCCGGCCAGGCAGCCACTCCGCCCTAAGCCCTGTCCCTCGAGCCGGGAGGGCTCCAGGATTTGAGGTGCGGACGGGCCTGAGCAGTTCTGACCGAGGACACAGCACAGTGGGCAATGCCGCACCGTGGGAGGGGGCGTGGACAGGCTGGGCTGGGCACGGCCACCACCCCGCCCTCGGGGGCAACGCTGGGCTAGCTCTTCTCCTAGCAACTGAACCCGAGGACCTTGGTGAAACAGGCTGCCTCGATGACCAGGGCCCGGGCGGTCCTGCTCCTCACTGGCGGTGGCGGCGGCACCATCAAACTTTAATTAACACAATCACGCTGCCGCCCCCGCACATGAAACATTAATGCCCAAACAGCTCGCTGCCAGCTGGTGCCCTCTCTGCACCCAGTGAAGCGGGAGGAGGCAAGTGGGCAGGAAGGGCTGGTGGGCGACAGACATGCCCCGGAAGCAGAGGGGCCTTCAAGGGAGGTGCCGAGCCTCAGACACCTGTCACGCCCGGGCCTCCCTCCCCGTCAGCATGGACACAGCAACCTGTCCACACCTTGTTTCCTCGTCTGCAACCTGGGGAGAGTGAGGGTCTGCTCTACACCGGTGTGACTGAGAGGACGTGGAGCCCGGGGGGTGGTGAGAGTCCCAGGGCCACTGCAACAAAGTGCCACAAACCAGACATGTGTTGTCCCCCAGGTCGGGAGGGCAGAGTGTGCGATCCAGGGGTAGGCAGGGCTGGCTCCTCCTGGAGGCCCTGAGGGTGGGTCTTCCCGGCCTCTTCCTTGGCTTCTCCCACTCGGTCTCTGCCTCCTTCAACACACAGTGTTCTGTCTACATGTCTATCATCACACAGCCTTCTTATAAGGACCCCAGACACGTGGTAGTGCCCACCCCACACTACCACACATACCACATTAGGTATGACCACACCTAATCCATTGCATCTGCAAAGACCACTTCCCAGCAAGGCCACGTGTGCAGGTTCTGGGTGGACCTGGATTTGGGAAACAGCACAAAACCCTGTACAGCAGGCACTTGCTCCGTGGACTGCACAGCCAGCCATCAATGGGTGGAGTCAAGGACAGGATGCCCCTGGAGGCAAGGGCCTGCCCGTGTAGCTGCAGGCCCAGCAGGCTCCTCCCATCAGTCTGAGACCACCTCCCTCGGCAGAGTCTGACATCTGTATCCCCACCGAGCTCCCCAGGTGGGCGGAGGCACCGTCCCCAGCAATGACAAGGTGCAGGCTGTTGGGGGAAGCCCACACATGTACATTTACTCACCCACACTCACAAACACACACATTACATGCTCACATACTCCTTTGAACACACACTGGCCTGGTCTCCCCCTAGAGCCGGCATCTGACTCAGAATAGCCTCCTAAACTGCAGGGGAATAAATCTGTTACAATCACCGACTCGGGGTGTTTCTGTTATAGCCGCAGCACTGGGAACCAAGACACACACAGCCACATGTATGCTCACTTGTACGCTCACACTCCACTACACACACACTCCAACTCACACACACTCCTCTACACACACTCGCTCACACGCTCACACAAATGACAATTTACTTTCCTGACTGTATTCAGTGATTTTTTAAAATTAGACAGCTTTTTACACTAATTAGTTGTATAGATGTAGTAGACAGGCTTTTTGTTGTCAGCAGCCATCAAGTCTGCCCCCAACCCACGGTGACCCCACACACAGACAGCCAGCTCCTACCCAGTGCTGCGCCCCCCACAGGACGTTGCAGGTAGGACCACTGCGCCCACAGGGCATCGTTGGCCAACTTGGGAAGTCAATTTCCAGGCCTTTCTTCCTGGTCTCTCTCGGTCTGGAAGCCCTGCTGGAACCTGTTCCGCATCCCAGCAACACAAAGCCTCCACTGACAGATGGTCATGGCTAGGCGTGGGTGCACAGGCTGGGAATCGAACCAGGTCCTCTGCATGAAAGGGGAGAGATCTACCACTGAACCACCACTGCCACCAGCGTTTCAGATTACTAACTGCGAAGTCATCCCAAACACACAAGGACACAGTCATGAAGGAGTTTAACCCCAAGGTACACAGCAGGGAGGTGAATGGAGGGGTGCCCATGCCCCTTGTTGGAAAATTGTGGTTCTCTTCTAAGAGGCAACCCCAAAAGGGCTCACCCTTTTCCTCCATCTATTCTGGTTACCCTGAATTTCAGAGTTCAGAACAGTCATCCATCAACCCTCCCATGTGTAATCCATCCACTGCTTACTGCCTGCCCATCCTCCATCCACCCATCCACCCATCCATCCATCCATCCACCACCCATCCATCCACCACGTGCCATCTGCCAGCCCTCCATCTGTCCACCCATCTATCCATCTGTCCCTCCATAAAACCATCCATCCATCTCCCATGTGTAATCCATCCACTGCTTACTATCTGCCCATCCTCCATCCACCCATCCATCCACCACCCTTGTATAATCTATATTCCATCCACCACTTGCCATGTGCCATCCTCCATCCGTCCATCCCTCATTATCTGCCAGTCCACCCACCCATCCATCCATCCATCCACCCATCCACCCACCCATCCATCCAAACATCATCATGTACTCATCCACCCACCATTTATTATCTGCCAATCCTCCACCCTCTGCCCATCACCTGTTGCCTACATGCATAGTTTTTCACCTGCAGCATCCATGCTTTTACTTGTCTGTCTTCTATTTCTCCATCTGTCCAACATTTGTTCCTCCATCCGTTCAACCATTCATCCATTTGTCTTCTATTGTCCATCACCACATGTGCACTCATACCCACTGAGTCATCACCATCATCCACCCAATTGCCAACTACTAGCTGAGCTTGGAAGGAAGACTGGGCAATCTACTTCCGTAGAGACACCACCTTGAAAACCCAAGGAGGGGTCGCTATGAGTCAAAACCGACTTGACGGCAGTGAGTGAGATGAGTTGAGCTGAGCCCCTGGTTTGCCCCAGACTCCAGTAGACACTGGGGATAAAAAGATCAATTAAAAGTGGTCCCACTCATCAAGCCCCTTTGCCTTTCCCATTATCTATCAGACCAAAGCCAAACATCCACACCCAACTTTTAAAGCTTTCTGCAGCCAGGCATACATCTACTCTCATTGCTTACAACACCTTTCTCCAATTCTCACCTATTCTAGCAAACCAGACACTCACTCATGGGTGGCCCCAGACATGTGCCACCCGTCCCGCTTCCGAGCCACTGTCTCCTCTGTCACAGAGCCTCACTCCCATCAGCTCTTCCTGTCAAACTCCTCATACATCCACGCCCAGCTTTGCTGTCGCCTCCTGCAGGAGTTCCCTGAGCTCCTCCTTTCTTCTCAGACATGATAGAAGCCACTGCCTGTAGAAGCTTCCACTCTGGTGAGAGCCCACCACACAGGGCTGGCACACTGCGGTGAGCACCTGGGGTCTCCCACATGTCCTGTCATCTGCTGACGGTCAAGGTGTGGAAGGGGTTTGAGCCCTGCTCTGTCTCCCCAGCTGTAACCAGGCATGACCATCTCCCCTGTCTGAGGCTTGGCCTCTTTATCTACAAACCCTCAGCTAGACTAGCCGTGGTTAGCAGAGGTGACGGAGGAGGGGCAGGTGGGCCCTGCAGAGACAGGCCTGGTGTTGAGGTCTGTCTGAACCTTTGTTTGCTGCCCTGGATAAACTGATGCCTCTGTCCTCGGCCCATCAAGAGGGGACAATCCACAGACCACACATGAGAGGAATTGCCAGGTCCCAGGGGAAGCCGAGAGGACCCAGAGACCTGCCCTGGCTCGCACCCTGACCCCCCTCTCTCTAAACAGGCCGGTGGGCAACACTCCTCCCCCAGACCCCCTGGGAGGGCAGAGCGATTCCCTTTGTTTTGGGAAGATTCAAGGCTCGTCGCTCATCACTCCCTCTGAATTATTTAATCCGGCACAAATTATTCATCACTGAGGAGCAGGCTGCTTCCAGGCCATCTGTTCACCAGGCCCCTGGGTTCTCAGGACACAGGAGACGCTCCTGCCTGGCTGGAAGGATGACAGAGGGGGCCTCCACCCCTGGGGTCTCTGGCCATGTCCTCTCAGGGGATAGTGTGGCCCCAAGAGCCACAGGCTTAGGGAGAGGCCACCTGGGACTTGCCTGGAGGGACAGAAACAGGGTGCCCTCCCTTTGTGTGATAGGACACAAGCTGGGCATGTCTGCCCCAGGGACTCAGCCCCACCTGGATCATTCAAACAGCCAGACAACCAACCAGGCTGGGGATTCCGAAGGGAGGCTGTGGGCAAGTGCCAACCCTGAGAGTCAAACCACCCAGGGGCTCCCCTTGCCCCAGAGGAAAGCTAGGCCCCAGCCTCCCTCTTCAACCTTCCCCTCCCATGGCCTCCAGCTCCCGGTGGCAGCGCCCCTCCTCTCCATGCAGTTGTTGCTCCTGGTACCCCCTCCCCTCCCCTGGGCAGCCGGCTCCTCTCACAAGTCACTGGAGAGCCTGTTGCGTGGGGAAGCAGGGGTCAGCAAGCCCTCACCGGCAACCACTAGGCTCTGCACTGCAGAGCGAAAGCAGCCAGAGGGTTCCTCAGGGAGTGGGCATGGCTAGGTGCCAATACAACTTTATTTACAAACAGAGGCTGAGGTCTGCGTCTGCTGTGAAGGATCCCAAGGCCCTGGGGTGCTCCGTGGCCCCCAGAAGGGGCTATTGTGAGTAGTGTTGCAATGAACATTGGTGGACAATCTCTGTGCGAGTCCCTGCTTTCAGCCTTTCAGGCACATACTTAGGAATGGCTGTGCTGGGTCATGTGTTAGCTCTCTAGTTTTGGGGGAACCTCCACGCTATTTCCACAATGGCTGTGGATAAATATGCCAGTTTCCCCACATCCTCCCAGCACGTGCTGTTTTCTGTTGTGTTTTGTCTCTCGTCTTAGCCGCCCTGCAGAGGACGCTGGTCTCCCATGGCAGCTGTGCCCTCGGGTCTCTGATGGCTCCTGGTGCCGGACATCTCCTCACGGGGGAGGCGGCCATCCGAATGTCCTTTTTGGAGAAATGTCTACTCAAGTCCTTCACCCGTTTCATGATTGGGTCTTCTGTCTTTCTGTTATTAAGTTGTCGAAGTTTTATATATCTTTTATATTAGATTCTTGTCAGATACATGATTTCCAAAGACATCTTCTCAGTCAGCAGCTTGTCTTTTCAGTTGCTTGGTAAAGTCTTTTCGTATTGAGCGTCGGGACTTAGACTCCTCTCTCTCTGTACCCTCCCCCGGCCACTGATTCAGGTGCCCTGTCCTCTGCATGGCCCCAGGTGGGTGCTGAAGGTCACTTCACCTTGCACCGGAAGCATCCACCTCTGCAGCGTCCCTTCCTGACCTTCGAGTTCTCACCAAGGCCATGGCTGGCATCATCTCCCTCAAAGTCACTGCTGGTCCCCTGAGAGCTGGTCTCATGACCCTGGTCCTTCCCACAGATCCATCCAGGGCCGGAGGGTCTGGCCCCTCACCTGGTCTGTAAGTTCCTGTGCACGTCCCCCTCTGGGAGGACAACTATGCTGCAGCCGACCCTTCCTCACCTCTCACCTCTGAGGGTGGAGCACCCCCTGGGGTGCAGTGGAGTCCCTAGGGGGGCATGGGGAATGTGGCCCACATCCGGTGACCCGTCAGAGGGAGTGACACCAAAATGACTGTCTGTTAACACTTTGTGCAATGCTTCATCAGAAATTTACTGTTACAAAAATATCCCTGCGGTTAGTTATAAAAACAGAAACATTTTCCGTAAGCCCAGCTCACATGTATGCACGTACCTGCAAGGCTAAGCCTCTGCTCATTTGCTTTTTGAGCCTCTGAATGCTCTCGGGTCAGAGCTGTCATTGTTCCTCAACGACAATGACGTTTCGAGCCACGTGGTCCCGTCCGCATGAGTTCCAAGTGCACACTGTTGTGGTTGCCCCTGGTATTTTCACAGTCACTGGTTTTGTCAAATTTCCTGGAGTTTTAGCCACAATATTGTGGTAATTAGTATTTGCAAACCTGTGTCAGTAACTTTTTAGAGAAGGAAGTAGTCATTAAAGGGAAAGAAGGAGAAAATTTTTTTTAAATGGCTTCCGCTTCGTTACTAATAATGTAATTCAATATTGAAAGATTTCATAAAATAATTCTGTGGTTAGTATTCAGTGCAATGCCTAAGGCACTTGACCACTAACCAGAAGGCTGGCAGTTCAAACCCACCAGCCACTCCTCGGAAGGAAGGTTGGGCAATCTAATTCCATAGTCATACCACCTTGGAAGCCCAAGGAGCGGTCACTGTGAGTCAGATTCGACTCCACAGCAGTGAGTTTGGTTTTTGGGTTTTGTGTTCATATGGCCTAAGAAAGATTACATTTAAGCAATTCACAACTGTGTTTATTGCATGTTATTCTATGACTAGAGTTGGTGGTGAGCAATACTAAGGATTCTGTATGGTCTGGTGCAGGAGGAGGTCCGTGCAGTGGGACGACACCATGAGGTTGCACTGAGTGATACCGCCTCTGATCCTGGCCCAAACGCCTGCATGTCAACATAACCTCGGAGGTGACCTCATACAAAATCCCACCGTACAGGTGAAGTAGCAGAGACCCGAGACCAGACAGGACTCCCATGAATCCATGCTGTCCACCCTGTGAGTGTTCAGGTGCAGCTGGACAAAGGCAGCCCGTCTGCCAGGTTCAGCCGACCCCTCCTCACCGCTCACCTCGGAGGGTGGTGCCTTCCCTGGGGTGCAGTGGAGTCCCTGGGGGGGCGTGGGGAGTGTGGACCACACCAGGTGGCCATGCAGATCATCAGCTCTTGTTGGCCAGGCTCCGTGACTCTTTGGCCTCACAGTGTGGTCCTCTCGCCTTTCCTACACTCTCAGCTCTGCTCAGGCCTGTCTGCCACTCCAGTCCTGCTGTCCTCCTCTCAGCCAGGCCTGGCCAGGAGGGTGGGCACGGTGGGCTGGACACCATCGGCTGGGCGCACGACCCTGGACAGATGGAGAGTCGGTGCCTTTCTGATTAAGGGGTTCACGCCTTCTCTCCCTCTGCCTTTGCCTTTGAACCCCCCACCAAACCCATGATCTCAGGCAAGGCTCAGCTCAGCCCAAACCCCAACACCTCCAAGAGGGTCTCCTGAATCCCCTCAAACCAGAGTTAACCCCTCCTCCCCTGTAACGCTGCAGCACACACTGAACGCTCACTCAGATGTCATCGTGTGTACAAGGGCCCACTGTGCCTGCTCTGCCCCAGTCCCTCAGGTGGGACAGCGTCCCGGGGATACTCAGCCATGACATGCAGTAGACATCAGCAACTGTGGCTGACTGAGCTGTGTCCACTCCAAGTACCTAAAAGCCCCTTGGGGCCCTCTGTAGCTTTATCACAGCTCACAACTGTTGGCTGATTTCCTCTGTCTTCTGTTCCCCAGTGGACATCAAGTCCCAGGGGGCCAGGGACCAGCCCATCAGCAACATGGAACCCTGACCACCATCGGTGGACAGTACAAGGCTGCAATGGCTGGACGAGGTCATGGCACACAGCTGTAACACAAAGGTGGTGACAGGCACTTACTGAGTTGTGCCACCCTGGACACTGTCCAAAATGCCCAGTCCCTTCAGCTCATCCATCAGCCTTCAGGCCTGATTTCATCACCCCCGGCCACAACCAGATTGGACTGGCCTGCAAGGGCGGAAGGAGTTGGCGGCTGGGGGCAACTGGGAGGAGGCCAGAATGAACACAGCACTGAGGCAAGGAGGGACCGAGGCCACTGGAACCATGCAACCCCTCATAGAATGGGTGCCACACTCCCAGCCTCTGGAACCAGGATGCAGCCCCCCTTGTCCTGGACGCAGCGTCTGTGAGCAGTCTCCTCTGTGCCAGAACCTGCCTGCCAAGCAGGTACCCCTGGGATAGGACTCAGTCTCACACAGAGCCCTTAGGGAATTCCACTTGGAAACACAGCTTCCCGATTTCATATCCACCTGTCTGGTACCACACATGTCTTCATTCAGTGCAGTGAGACAGACTCAGAACATCAGAGCTGGCAGGAAACCTGGAGCCTGGGACAGGGCACCGAGACACCCAAGTGTGAGATCTGCCACCTTCCCTCTGTGCCTCTTTCCTCATGGGAAATAGTAACTCACGTTGGGAGGACAAAGCAGGATCAAGGATAGCAAAGCGCTTTGTCACTTCCAACTTGGGAATGGGGAGCAGCTCATTATGCTCACGGCCATCCCACACACCGGTCCTCATTAAGTCCTACTATGTGTTCCCACCACTCGCTGGTCACTCTGCCATATTGCCTTGGCTTGCATGTTGCTTCGATGCTGGAAGCTAGGCCAGTGGTATTCCAAATATGCCCTGGTGGATGGGTTTCAATGGAGCTCCAGACTAAGACAGACTAGGAGGCAAAGGCCTGGCCATCTATTCCGAGGTCAGCCATGCAAACCTTACGGATCATAGTGCAGCGTATGTTCGGACTTGCCTGCTGTGGACGCATCAGGAAGGATCAGTCACTGGAGAGGACTCTGTGTTTGATGAGGTAGAGGGCGGGGGGGGGGCAGCCCTCGGCGAGATGGATGTGCACGATGACCATAGACGTGGACTCAAACACGCCGGCAGTCATGAGCACAGCGCAGGCAGGACAGGGCTTTGTCCTGTTGTGAATGAAATCGAGGGGCATCAGAGCCGGCTCCATGGCAGCTGTCCATGTCTGTCCACCATGTGTCAGGTACAGAATTGAGTTTACCTCTCCCCCCACCAGCATGAGGCTGATGCCATCACCTTCCTTTTCTGCAGGAAGAAACCGGGCTCTGTATCAGGCAGGCTTCTGCTGTGGCAATCCTTCATAGTGAACAGTCCCCAAGACTCAGGACCTTACAACACACTTGTCTCTTCCTAGCTCATGGGTGAGCAGGGAGGCTGGGCAGCTCTGCTTCAGCTGTGGCTGTGTCCCAGTCTGCTCTGTGCACCTCTGGTTGGGAATCTGTGGCCTCCCAGGATGTATCTTCTCATGGCAAGAGCACAAGAAGCCAAGCGGGACCAGGGAGGTGCATTAAACCTTGAGTGCATCCCAGGGTCAGTGGCCCAGGGTCAGTGGCCCAGGGCAAGCTGCCCAGGGTGAGCCTGCCTCGCAGGGGACACTGCAGAGCCACCAAGGGCAGGGCATGGTGTAAAACATTAACACAAGAAGCCTCCACCATGGGTAGGGGCATAGCCAAGACTCAGGCCCAAGTCTGCTTGGCTCCAAAAGCATCCTCTGCCCTCAGGCTGGCAATGAACTCGGGCTTCACCTTGCTCTCCAGATGCCAGGGACCACTCCACCACCCCCACAGGAATCCGTGTGGCCATGCAGACCATCAGCTCTTGTTGGCCAGGCTCCGTGATTCTTTGGCCTCACAGTGTGGTCCTCTCGCCTTTCCAACACTCTCCAGCTCTGTTCGGGCTTGTCTGTTGCTCCAGTCCTGCTGTCCTTCTCTTGGCCAGGCCTGGCCATGACAGGAGGATGGGCACGGTGGGTGGGACACCATCTGCTGGGCTGCACAGCCCTGGACGGATAGAGGGTCCCACCTAGCCCCACTCTTCAGATGCTCTGGACACATGACATCATGAAAAAACAGGCAAATAAGCATTGAGCGTTCTGAGGTCCCAGAAAAGAATTTGTATCAAACTCACACGGTGGGTTAGAGGCAGACCTGAGACTGGAAAGAAAGGTGCACTGGCCCCAGTGCCCTTACCAACCTCCAAGACTGCTCAGCAGACTCTTCCCCGCCACATTCCTCATGTGTGTGTGTGTGTGTGTGCATGCACATATGTGTGTGTGTGTGCATGTGTGTGTGCATGTGCATGTGCGTGTGCATGCAGAGAGAAGAAGGGCTTGGGGAAGACCTTACATGTGAACAGTCAGCATTTCCCGCAGAGATGGTTTGAGGGGCACAGTGCTGGGATGGGCGAGACCAAGCCCAGCCCGATGGCCGTGTTCTGTCTGAATGCCTACTGAGGTGTGAAATGAAGCAAAATGCTTCTGCTCAGCTGAGCTGATTACCAGCGCCGCACTGCAGAGGACAGAGGCTTGTCATGTTTGCCACCTCACCCCCACCCCTACCCCAAGAAGGCTTGATTCACTGCCAGGGACCCAGAGTGGCTCAGTCCCAGAGCCTGTCAGTCAACCTGGCTTGTGTTCCCAGCCACGTGTGACATATGTGGGGCTGACATTTGGCCCACAGTCATAATCAGTTCCTGTCTGGTAGTGTCCTGGGCCTTGTGCTGGGGGCTTGAGAAATGTCAAGGAGGAAACCCAATCCTGGTTCTCTGGGACTATCATCCTCACATGACTCCCAAGTCACATAGGTATTGGAGATGTGGTTGTGAGCAAAACAGAAGGGACGGAGATGGTCCAAGCCAATGAGGGAGACAGTGGTCCTGGGAGGAGTGGGAGAGCTGATGGGGGTACCAGTGGTGGTGATGACATAGCACTGGGTGGCAATGGTGATGGGGCAGTGGTGGTAGCCTTGGGGACTGTGACAGCAACAGAGTTATGCTGAAGTGGTGACAATGTGCTGAGATGGTGCCAGTCATAATGTTGAGAATGGTAACAGTGACAGAGATGATGAGGATGATGGTGGTGGTGGTGGTGGAAATAATGGAGCTCGGTGGGATGGTCACGGTCATGGAGAGGCTGGTAGTGTTGGTCACACAGGTGGTGAGAGCTCGAGTAATTCTGAGAAGGGAGTTGTGTCATAAAGATGTTGACAGTCATATTCTGAATGGTGGTGGTGGTGTGTCAGAATGACGATGGAGGTCATGAGGATGGGGCAATATTGGTGGGAATGGTGGAATGGGTAGTGGTGGTGCTCACATTGATCATGCTAATGGTGATATGCAATAGGGTATGGTGGTGGTGATGGGGGGGTTGGTGGTAGTGGTGATGTGGGTGGTGGCGATGGGGGTGGTAGTGGTGGTGGTGACATCAGCACTGCTGGAATGACCACATAGTCCCTCAGTGGTACAATCAACGTACTCGCTTACCAACCAAAAGTTCGCAGATTCAAGTCCATCCAGAAGTGTGTCACAGAAAGGCTTGGTGACCCACTTCCCAAAAATCCACCATCGGGAGGTCAGCACAAAGTGTTCGAGGCACAGGAAGACACTGGAGGGGCACGAGAGTTAAACAGAACACAGGTAAACGCATTACACACTCAATCCTGCAATAGCAGAAATAACAGCCATCTGCAAGTGGATGTAGATAGACACACAAGCTGAACAGGGTGGGAAGATGGATGCAGGGTTTGACAGAGGATATTTCTACGTATGTAGTTGAATATGCTGCAAACATATCCATGAATATTGTTCTTCTCCTTCAGTGCTACTCTAACAGAAAAGCTCACCAATGTACAGCTTCAACAAATAGGGATTTATTCTCTTACAGTTCAGGAGGCTATAAGTCCAAGTTCCAAGTCCAGCTCTAGGGGCCCCTTGACCTTGGGCTTCAGCTTTCCCTCATGCTCCAAGCCCACTGAAGCTGGAGGCTTCTCTTAACTCATCAGCTGCTGGCTGCTGAGGCTGACCAACCCAAGATCAACAAGTCAAGTGGCACAGTCCCAATATTACCAAACAACACGGCAGGCCACTAGTTCAAGTCCAGAAACAGTTCCAAGACCGGCAGGCAATCGTAGCAGGCTGTTAAATGAAGACTCAGCTATGTGCAGCAGTTGAGTATGACAAAAAGCTGCAGAGACCTTTCTCAACACTTCTCCTTGTATACTGGAAGCAGACCACATTCCTAAGGCAGCTACTCAGCTGCTCTAGTAGATTCCACCATGAAGTTGATTACCAGTCTCATCATGGGGAATAACTATATCCAGCTTCCCAGCCAAATTGATACACAACTTAACAATCACAAATATAGGAGAGTATACAAGGTGCAAAGTTACAACAACTTCTTAGCCGTAACCACACACCTTGAGGAAATGAGTCACTGGGCCTGCAAGCTCAGGACCGTAGTCTCAGGGCACATCAAGGTCATTGAGGCATAACTCAGTCCACAAAGACAATGTTCTATATCCCACCTCAATGAGTAGCAGCAACTGGGGCCTTAAAAGGTTTTGAGTGGTCATCTACTGGCAACTACTGGTCTCTATTGAGTGGCAACTATTGGCTTCTCCCCATCTGGAGCAAAGAAGAGAGAAGAAAATCAAAGAAGCAAGGAAATAATTAATCCAAGGGACTCATGGGCCATGTGAACCCCAGCCTCCACAATCTTGAGACCAGAAGAATTTGATGGTGCCTGGTTACCACTGCTGACCACTCTGAAAGGGAGTCACAATAGGAGGTCTTGGATAAAGTGGGAGAAAAATGTGGAACAAAACTCAAACTCATAAAAAGACCAGGCTTACTGGTCTGATAAGACTGGTGGAACCCCCAAGACTATGGCCCTTAGACACCCTTCAAGCCTGGAACTGAACTCACTCCCATGACTCAACTTTCAGCCAAACAGTAGACAGACCTACAAGGCGAACAGTAACCCCAGGGACGTACACACTCAATAGCACAATCAACCTTGCAAGATCGGGCAGCACGGGACCAGGGGTGACCCTCAGAACAGGAATGGATAGGAAAGAAGAACACAGGGGAAAGGCAACCACAGGGAGGAACCAGGAAGAGTGCTACGCATAGTGAGGATTGCAATGAATGTGGCAAACCAAAATGTACATGAATTGTTGGTTGGAACACCAATTTGCTCTGCAAACTTTCATCCAAACCACAATTTAAAGAGAGAGAGAGAGAGAACAAATAAAGGAATTCGTGGTTCCTTGTGGTAAAAAAGAAAGAAAGAAATCCACCATTGGAAACCTGATGGAGCGCGGTTCTGCTCAGACACACATGGGGTCGCCACGAGTTGGAACCCACTGGGTTTTCTGGAAGTGACTAAGTCGGAGGAAGATGCTCTCTGCCTTCTCAGGAGTAGCAGCCACTCTCTATACCTCTCTCGCTTTGACAACAGAGACTTCATTGTCCAAACAAGCTGAACAGCAAAGGAAGCTCTCCTCAGCCAGAGACTTTCCCCCTCACCTCATGTCTGCCTGGCATGCTCTAACCAAAGCCTGGAACCAGCATAGTGGAAATAGTCTTTAGTCCCCCCAAAATTACACTGTTGTCTGCCCTTCTATTGCACATAAATAAAATCTTACTGAAAATAATTCAGAAATGGTTGCAGCAATGTATTGACAGACAACTTCCCTCCTGGTCTGTGGATTCAGAAGAGGATGTGGAACAAGGGATATCATTGCTGATGTCAGAGGGATCTTGGCTGAAAGCAAAAAATACCAGAAAGACGTTTACTGGTGTTTTATTGACTACGCAAAAGCGTTCGATTGTGTGAATCACAACAAATTGTGGATAACATTGAGAAGAATAGGAATTACAGAACACTTAATTATACTCATGAGGAAACTGTACATAGACCAAGAGCCTGTCATTCAAACAGAACAAGGGGATACTGCATGGTTCAAAAAGAAGGGAGTGTCAGGGTTACATCCTTTCACCACACTTACTCAATCTGTATACTGAGCAAATAATCCAAGAAGCTGGACTATATGAAGAAGAACATGGCATTAGGATTGGAGGAAGGCTCATTAACAACCTGTGATATACTGAGGACACAACTCTGCTTGCTGAAAGTGAGGATGATTTGAAGCACTTACTGACGGCGATTGAAGAATATAGTCTGCAGTATGGATTGCACCTCAATATGAAGAAATGCGACTGGGATCTGAAAAGCTTGCAAGCGGCCATCTAGAGTCAACGATGGATCTCTCCTCATCCAAAGTAAAGAAGAATGAAGAAAACCAAAAACGCATGGAAACAATGAGTCCTAGTGACTGGTATACCATGTGATCCTCAGCCTATATGACTATGAGACCAGAAGAGCTAGATGGTGCCTGGCTACCACTGTCAACCACTTGGAAGGGGATCTATGGAGGAGATCCTGGATGGAGTGGGAGAACAATGTGGAACAAAACTCAAAATCATCAAAAAAAAAAAAAAAAAGGGGGGGGGACTAGGTTTTCTTGTCTGATGAAGCCTGATGGAACCCCTGAGACTATGGCCTCTAGCTGCCCTTCAGGTCTGGAATTGAACCCACTACTGTGGCTTCCAGCCAAACAAAAGACAGGCATATGAGCTGAACATTTACATTAGGTAGATACTCTCTTTGGAGAGAACAATCATGGGAGAATAGAAGGGCTGTTTATGCGCAGAGAGCCAGCTCAGATAAGTGTGTGGGAGGGAAGGACACAGGGAAGAGGTAACTATGGGGAGGAAGTTGTTGCATTGTGGGAAATTATTGTCAACGCCATGAGACAAAGTGTACGTGAGCTGCTACATGGGAAGTTAATTTGTTCTGTAAGCTTTCACCCAAATCACAATTAAAAAAAAAAAAAAAAGTGTAAGATTAGAGCCCCACCCCAAAGTTATGTGACCTTGAACAAATGACTTATTTTTTTCTGCTTCGAAGTCTCTTCATCACCTTCCCAGGGAATAAAGTAAATCATAGCTTCCCTGTTGTTGTTAGGTGCCATTGAGTGGACCCATGGCTACCCTATGTCAACAGAGCCAATCACTGCCTGGTCTTGTGTCTTCACAGTCGTTGGGATGTTGAGTCCATGGCTGTCGCCACTGTGTGTTTTGGGTGCCTTCCAATCTGTGGGCTCCTCTTTCAGCACCATGTTGGAGAGTAGTTTGCTGTGAGCCACAGGTTTCCATTGGTTGATTTTTGGAAACAAATCACTAAGCCTTCTTCCTACTCTCTTCGTCTGAAAGCTCTGCTGAAAACTGCCCACCATCGGTGGCCCTCCTAGTCTGTGACATATCGATAGCATAGTTTCCAATGTCACAGCAGCATCAAGGCTCCGCAGTATGACATACTGAACAATGGGTAGTGGATTCTAAATGGTGCAGAAAGAGGAAGCCTAAATAACTAGTCCTGGTCTTCTTTTTGAAAAAAAAGAAAAAGAAAAGAAAAGAAAGAAAAGAAAAATCTTTACAACTGGACCAATAAGCAGCATCACGATAAATGGAGAAAAGATTGAAGCTGTCAAAGACTTCATATTACTTGGTTTGGCAATCCACACCAATTGAAGCAGCAGTCAAGATATCAGATGACATATAGCACTCGGCAAATCTGCTGCAAAAGACTTCTTTCAAGTGCTGGAGAGCAAAGATGTCTCCTTGAAGACTAAGGTGCACCTGACACAAGCCAAGGTAATTTCAATCACCTTGTATGCATGTGAGAGCTGGACAATGAACAAGGAAGACCGAAGAAGAGTTGATGCTTTTGAGTTGTGGTGCTGGTGAAGAATGCTGAAAGTACCATGGACTGCTAAAAGAACTAACAAATTTGTCCTGGAAGAAGTGCAGCTGGGATGCTCCTTGGAAGCAAGAATGGACAGACTTCATCTCACCTACTTTGGTCATTCCCTGGAGAAGGTAAAGTGGAGGGTCAATGAGAAAGGGGAAGGCTTTCAACAAGATGGATTGACATGGTGGCTACAATGATGGGCTTAAGTATAGCAAGGATCATAGAGCTGGCACAGGACTGGGCAGTGTTTTGTCCTGCTGTGCATGGGGTCGCTATGAGTCGGAGATGACTAAATGGAACCTAACAACCTAACAACAGCCTGTATCCCTGTGTTCTGTCCTGTTTATCATTTGTGGAGGGTTTGAAGGCTACTCAGAGTTGTGTGGTGTCATTTGGGGCACAACTGACTCTGTTGTGAGTCCTCAGTAGATGTTTAGAAAATTCCATGTTTGGTGTAGACACATGCATGCCCCCCGAGTGGCACACACACTTCCCTCCAAGAACACCTGTCCTGTACAGTATCAGAAATGCAACATTTATGTGACGCACCTTATTTTGTTCCAAGAAAGAAGCAGTCTGTAACATTGACATTTGTGATAATGTATTATGTCAGGTGAAATAGACAAGAGTTAATTAAAGTCAGAGATTCATTAATAAGATCTAGTGCACATTAACGATCATTACCTCATCTGAGAAGAGTAATTAAAGTGGTTTCACTGGTGTTTCTCTTCTCCGAGGTGGTGTGTTGACACATCACATAAGTCACTGAGTGGTGGAGAGGTGGGTCTCCCTCTGTGTGGCAGCTGGGACAGCTGAATGGATCAGCCATGGCAGCTGGCGTATGGAAAGAAACTCAACCATTGGCAAAGTGTGGTCTGGTGGAGCCAAGCCTTCCACAAGCATTAGCGGAGACACAGCGGGAGCCAGGAACTGGCTTGAGAGTCAGAACAGGGGACATTGACGGGCCAGCCCATTCTGCCCTCAGATGGCATTCCATCTAGCTGGGGACATTGGGAGGGTGGTGGTTCTAGATGACACCTGTTGTCTGTATAAGTGTCAGTAGCAACCATTCACTCTCAGTAGTCACATAAATCATACAGTCACCCTGCTGTCCCTGTTGTTAGCTGCTGTCAAGTTGGTTCCAACTCACAGAGACCTCATGTGTGCAGAGAAGAACGGTGTCCCACAGGGTTTCAAGGCTGTGGATGTTAGACAGCAGATCATGGGGATGTCTGGGAAGATGGCGGCACACACAAACCATCATTCTGACCCTCCCCCACCAATACAACAAGGAAATGGTGCCACTTTAAAGGACTCTGAACCAGGAAGCAGAAGAAAGCGGCAGGGAACTGCAGACAGGAGAGTCAACAAGTCACCTACAGTAGGAAAATCAGTCCCCCCAGAGTCCCTGCTCCTCCTCCAGCCATGCAGGCTGCTGGCTGCCGGGCACTGGAGCAGTGGTCCCAGAAGAAAGCCTGCTTCCCTAATCACCACAGGCCCTGCCTGTACAAAGAGACAGGACCCCAAGCTTCTGCCTTAAAATCAACAAAGCAGACCTCCCCGGGGATCCATTTGGAGTGCGCCAGCACCTCCCCCACCAGGACACTTGGTTGCAGACCTGCTATGAATTACCACAGAAGGTCCTTGCAGTGGAGTCTGCTCCCACAGTCAGCACTGTCCCTGCCTCCCCACGCACCCCACAGCTCAGGCCTCTGAAACCAACGGGACAGACGTCCTGGGGAGTCAGTTCTGGTCTGTGTGCTCCCCTCCAGTCAGTGCTGAGGACTGCTAACTGAGGCTGCTGTGTGCAAGGAAGCAGGCACCCTTGGTGGGGAGTGAACTCACAGCCAATGAACTCACAGGGAGGGCTCTGATAGCAACAAGGCAGACCTCCCTGGGGGTCCCTTTGGAGTGGGACAGCCCCTGCTCCACCCAGATATTATCACCTGCAAACCTACTGTGAATTGCTATAGAAGGGCCTTGCAGGGGAGTCTGCTCCCGTAGTTAGCACTCTACCTACCTCCCTGTGACTCCATAGCTTTGGCCCCTGAAACCAACTGGACAGACCTACTTGGGGGTCCATTAGGGTTAGTCTTCTCCCCTCACAAATGGCCCTGAGGAATGCTGACTGAGGCTGCTTTGTGCTGAGAAGCAAGAGTTCTGAGTGGAGGCTGCATTCACAGCCAAAAACCTATTGGTGGGGGAAGGTCTCTGATAGCAACAAGGCAGACCTCCATGGGGGTCTGACCAGAACACGACACCCCCCTCCACTACTTGGTAACTGTTGATTGCCAAGCTGTTGCAACCTGCTGCAGAAGGCCCCCATAGTGGAGTCTATTCTCATAGTCAGCACTCCATCTACCTCCCTATGCACCCTATAGCTCAGACCACTGAAACCAACTGGACAGACCTCCCCGGGGATCACTTTGGGTCTGTCTACTTCCCCTTACAGCCGGTGCTGAGGGCTGTTGACTGAGGCTGCTGTGTGCTAGGAAGGGGCATCTTTAGTGGAGGCTACACACACAGCCAACATACTACAGGGCAGGCTGTGACAGAAACAAGGCATACCTCCTTGGCGTCCATCTGGAGTACGATTACTCCTTCTCCAACTTGTAACTGTCAGCTGCTGGGCTTATTTATACAAAATCCTAAGAAGATTTCCTACAGTGGAATCAAGAGTTGGGTCACCAAGGTGGACACTGCTCCCCCAACTACCACTGGGGTCACTGGGATAGATCTCTCCAAGGTCCTTGTGGGGAATGCCAGACAAAGTCTGCCTGTGCTCACCCTGAAAGCCAGCTCAGATACCAACAGCCACCACAGAACAGAAAAGGAAAGCTTGGGCAAAACTGAAAGACAACACCCAGCTCCAAAAAGGCTCACTAGGTGTGGATTTTCTGACTGAAAACTTGATTTTTAAGGGAAAGGCATAATAACCAGAGAGAAGAACTGCTCCCCTGGTGGACAGCATGTTTGTACATGATATCCCTCCTGAGTGGTGGTGCCTGCTGGGGGCAGACTGACTACAGCATGTTCTCTGTTGTGTTTCAGAGAGATTGAAAGTAGAAAAACAAGATCTGGAACTTTTGAATCCCAATTAGACCAGGAAGGGAGAAGGAGCCTCACAGAGAAGGAAAGCAAATGGTCAGTAAAGTTCAAAGGCCCTGCCCACCTAAGACTTTCTTGCAGAAACTTCTGCAGGCAAAGAAAGAAATACTGGGGAAAACTGAGAAAGTTAACACCCTCAAAAATTTCAATGCAACAACAAAAATATCACAAGTGATACAAAGAACAGAGAAATCATGATGCATCCAAATGAGCACGACAAAGGAAGTGAAAGCATGTCTAGGGATGACCAAATAATGAAAAAACAGAAGAATGTAACACAACATTAAACACAATTAGAGAGCTAAGGGAAACATAGACAAAGAGCTTAGAGAATAATAATAATAAGGGAAACAATGCAAAAAAATGAGTACCTGAAGAAAGAGATATTGCAACTGAAAGGGACTGTAATTGAAATGGGAAATACAATAGAAGGGTTTGCCAACAGATTCAGCCTGGCAGAAGAAAGAATCATTGAACCAGAGGAAAGATCATTAAAATCACAGAGGCTCAATGAAGAGCAGCAAGAATGGAGGCTCCACAAGGCTGAGTACAGTTCAATGGAGTTCTGGGAAACAAGAGACCTAATATATGGAACACTGGAATTGCAGAAGGAGATGAGAGAGAGAAAGGGACAGAATGAATGTTTGAAGAGATAATGACAGAAAATTTCCCCAATCTAATGAAGGACATCTACAAATCCAAAAAGCTCAATGAACCCCAAGCAGAATAAACCTAAAGAGATCTACACCAAGACTCATCATAGTTAAGTTCTGAATAATTAAACAAAGAATCCTGAAAAGTGAGAGAGGAGCAAACAGTCACATATAGAAGATCCCCAGTAAGATTAAGTGCTGGTTTTTCCTCAGAAATATTGGAGGCCATAAAGAATTAAATGATATATTTAAAGGGCTGAAAGAAATAGTCTGAAAACCAAGAATACTATACCCAGCAAAACTATCCTTCAAGAATGAGGGTGAAATTAAAACATTCCTAGACAAACAGAAGCTGAGAGAAGTCATATCTACCAGAACCCCCTACAAAAAAATACTAATGGGGGTTCTATAGATGGAAGGGGAAAATGCTAGAAAGTAATTCAAAGCTATACATAAAAAGAAAATACAATAAAGGGAAATGCATAGACAAGTGTAAGGCTGAGCAATAAGGTATCCATGCTTGATAACTCTAAATGTGTTGTCTTTCATGTTTTCAAATAGTACAAAAGGCAAGGACAAAATTATGTCACAGGGCATATGAAATATAAAGATGTAATTAGTGATAACAAGACTAAAGAGGGGGAGAGGCATAGTATAGACACAGCATTTTTTGTATGTACTGAGGTTAGGTTGGTACCAACTTATCCTAGAATGTTATAAATACAAGTCCTTAAATGTAATATTCATGGTAGCCACTAATACAATATATTGAAAACATACACAAAAGGAATTGAGAAGGAAACTAAAAAGGCCCACTGCAGTAAATCAACAAAACACAAAAGCAGGCAATACTAAGGACAAAGACAAAGAAGGCTTGTGCCATCAAGTCAGACCTGACTCATAGAAACCCCCCTTGGGTTTCTGAGGTGGTATCACTACGGAAGTAGATTGCCCAACCTTCCTTCCGAGGAGTGGCTGGCGGGTTTGAACTGCCAGCCTCCTGGTTAGCAGTCAAGTGCCTTAGGTACTACACTACCAGAGCTTCTAAAGAAAGCTTAGGACACCCAAAAAATAAGTAAGAAAATGACAGAATCAAGTCACTTCTTATCAGTAACTACAGTGCAGGTAAATGGACTAAATGTCCCAATCAAAAGGCAGAGGGTGGCAGAATACAAAAAAGAAAAATGATCCAACTCTATGCTGTTTACAAGAGACATGCTTCAAACCAAAGGACACAAATAAGTTGGAAGTGAAAGGATGGGGAAGAATAAAACATTCCATGCAAATAATAACCAAAAGAGAGATGGGGTAATAATCTTAATATCAGACAAAGTAGATTTTAAGACAAAATCTGTCAGAGGAGATAAAGATGGATATTTTGGTGATAAAAGCGTCAATTAGTCAAGAAGATTTAACAATAATAAATGCATATGTACTTGGCATCAGGGTACCTAAATACAAAAAGCAAACACTGATAGAACTGAAGGGAGAAGTAGAAGTAAAACAATGGTTGGAGACTTCAACACACCACTTTCAGTAACAGACAGAGCATGGAGAAAAAGACCAGCAAGGCAACAGAGGACCCGGATGACACTATAAACCAACTAGCCTTAGCAGACATTCAGAACACTCCAGCCAACAGCACAATGTGTGTCCCACTCCAGGGCACAGGGATCATGCTCCAGGATAGACTACATTTTAGGTCACAAAGCAGGTCTTGATAAATTTGGGAAGATTGAAATCATACAAAGTATTTTCTCTGACCACAACAGAGTGAAGCTAGACATCAATAACAGAAAAAGCTGTAAAATACAAAACCATGGAAATTAAACACCATCACATTAAACTACTAGTGAGGCAGGGAAGAAATCACAGAGTCCTTAGAGCCAAATGAAAGTGAAACCACAACACATCACAGCTTAGGGAATGCCACTAACACACTTCTCAGAGGGAATCGTATAGCAATAAAGGCCTACCTAAGAAAGGAAGAAAGAGTTCAAATTAACAGCTCCACTGAACAAGTCCAGGAGCTACAAAGAGAAGGATAAACCAAGCTGAGACCTACCAGAAGAAAGAGCAGAAGTAGATAAAATTTAAAAACAATCAAGAGAATCAACAAAACCAGAAGTAAGTCTTTGAAAAGAGACCGATAAAATGGACAAACCTTTAGCTACACTGACTAAGAAAAGATGGAAGTAATCAAAATAAAAACGTTAAAGAGGGAGGATGCAGCAGACCCGATAGAAATAAAGAGAATTATGACATATTACGAACAAGTAGAGCAATAGCATTAACCTAGAGGAAATGGGCAAATTCTTAGACACACACAACCCACCCAAACTGACTCAAGAGGAAAGGAAGAGCCCCACCAAAGCTGGAACAAGTGAGGAGACTGCTCAGTGATCAAACTGCCCTCAAAATAAATCCTGGATGGGTTGGCTTCACTGGGGAATTCCACCAAACGTTTAGAGAAGAACTAACACCAATAATGTTTCAACCTTCCAAAAGATAGGAAAGGAAGGAGCACTCCCTAATTCATTCTATGAAGCAAACATAACCCTGATACCCAAATGAGCCAACAATACCACAAGAAAACAAAACTACAGGCTAATATCTCTTATGAGTATAGATGCAAAAATCCTCAAAAAGTACTAGCAGACAGATCCAACAGCATATAAAAGAATCTTATGCCACTATCAAGTGGGATTTATTCTGGGAATGCAGGGATGGTTCAACATCAGGGAATCAGTCAATGTAATGCACCACATCAGTAGCACAAAGGATCGTTTCTAGGGATGAGAAAAAGCATTTGATAAAAACCAGCTGACTTTCTGGATGAAAACCACCCAGAAAATTGGAATAGAAGGGCAATTCCTCAATATGATTCAAGATATATATGAAAAGCCAACAGCCGACGTTATGCTCAATGGGGAAAGACTGAACGCTTTCTCCTGGAGACTGGAAACAAGACAAGGACGTCCACTCTCTCCACTTCTATTCAATATTTTATTAGAAGTCCTAGTCAAAGGATAAGATAAAGGGAGGAAAGAAGAAAGGAAGGGAGGGAGGGAGGAAGGAGAGAAAACAGAAAGAAAAATTATCCAGCTTGGGAAAGGAGTGAAATGATCTCTGTTTGCAGCTGATATGATCCTAGACATAGGAATTCCAGAGTCCACAAGAAAACTTCTAGAGCTTATAGGAGAATCTAGCAAAGCTTCAGACTGTAAGGTCAACAAACAAAAACCAGTTGTTTGTCTATACACCAGTGATGAGAAAGCTGACAGGGTAATTACAAAAATAATTCCATTTACAATCCTTCCAAGAGAATAAAATACCTAGGAATAGATGTAATCAGAGACATGAAGGACTCATGCAATTAAAGCTGTCACACACCGCTGAAAGGGGTTAAAGAAAAATTGAATACATGGAAAGATGTTCCATGGTCATGAATTGGAGGACATCAAACAGTTAAGACGTCAATACCATGAAAAGTGATCTACAGAGTCAGTCCTACCCTGATCAAAATTTCAACAGCTTTCCCTACAGAACTAGAAATAGCAATCTTCAAGTGTGTATGGACTGGCAAGAGGCCCCAACAGCTAAAACAATGTCCAAAGAGAGAACAAATAGGAGGAAGGGCTCTTACTACCTGATTTTACAACATACTCTATAACTACAGTAATCAAAAAAGCCTAGTGTTGGTATAACAGTAGATACCCAGACCAATGGACTAGAATTGAGAGTCCAGAAATAAACTCACACATCTACGGTCAACTGATTTTGACAAGGATGTTAAATCCATATGATGGGGAAAGGAGAGTCCCTTCAGTAAATTGTGCTGAGAAAACTGGATTTCCATCTGCAGAAAAATGAAACAACATCCCTGCCTCACACCATGTTGTTGTTGTTATTTGCCATCGAATCGGCCCCGACTCATAGCGACCCCTCCTTGGGCTTCCAAGGCAGTATCACTACGGAAGTAGGAATGCCCAACCTTCCTTCCGAGGAGTGGCTGGTGGGTTTGAACCGCTAGCCTTCTGGTTAGCAGTCAAGTGCCTTAGGCACTATGCTACCAGAGCTCCTGCCTCACACCATACACAAAAACAAATTCAAAACGGACTAAAGACCAAAATGTGCAACGAAAACTGTGACATTCTTAGAAGCTCAAGCAGGGAAACTGCTTTCTTTCAGCAAAGGATTCTCTAATATAACAAAAGCACAAACAGCAAACAGCAAAATGAATAAACAGAACCTCATAAAAACTTGAAACTTTGGTTCATCAAAAGACTACGTAAAAAAGTGAGAGACAAGCTATTGACCAGGAGAGTATATTCAGAAACCATATATTTGACATGAACCTAATAACTTATATATATATAACTTAAGCAACAACAAAAAGACAAAAAAAAATCATAAAATGGACAAGGGACTTGATTAGACATTTCACCAAGGAGGACATTCAAATGATGCCCCCAACACATGAAAAGATGTTCAGTATAATTAGCCATCGGAGAGACACAAATCAAAACCACCAAGAGTTACCATTCACTCCTGATAGGATGGCTAAGATAAGGGGCCGGGGGGAGGAAATACCAAACGTTGGTGAAGATGCTTATCCATTGCTGGTGGGAATGTGAGATGGTACAGCCACTGTGCAAGACAGTGTGGTGGTTCCTCTGAAAACTGAAAATAGAACCACCGTAGACATAGCAATGCCACCCAAAAGATTTGAAGGCAGAGACTTAAAAAACAGCTTGTAATGGTGGTGTTCCTTGCAGCACTATTCACATAGCCAATGGGTGGGAGCAACCTAAACGTCCATCATCAGATGAACGGACAAACAAAACGTGGTCCATCTACAAAGGAATACTACGCAGCCAGTAGGAGAAATGAAGCCTTGATATGTGCTACTGTAGGGATAATAAACCACAGTTTATTAGTGGTTACCAAGGGCAGGAGGGAGGGGAGAAGGGGGTCAATGGCGACAGGAAAATCCCATTGACCACAGGCGGGGATGCCCAGCTCATTTCTGTAATTGCTGTCAATAAGTTGTACACCTGTGAAAAGTTGAATTGACGAGGTTGTGTGATATATTTACAAGAATGGCAAAAAACAAAAGGAGTAGCTGCTGAGGCTGCCGTGTGCAGCCAAACACCTCATGGGACCTGGTTCCTTGGTTTGGAGGTTTAGGGTCATGGTTTCATGGCACACCCCAGTTAATTGGCCTGGTAACGTGGTGAGTGCCTCTGTCCTGCCTCCTAGTGTGTTCCCCAGTGTCTGGGGTCTTACAAGAGGCCATCCAAGGCACCGCCGCTGGTCTCTACTCTCCCGGAACCCCAGAGGAGGGAGAGTCAGGAAGAGGAGGGATGAAGTGTGTCGCCCATGACGCCAGGAGCAGCTGCCGCCTCTGCCCCGAGACCAGAACTCGGGGAGGGGGGGCGTGGCCACCTTCCCTGAACATTTGATTGGAGATTCCATAGAAGAATCCTGATCAAATGGGGGAAATGAAGAGCACAATTTCAGATTCCCATGGGCTCTAGATCTGGAGCCACGGCAGGTGTATGGACCCTTAAAACTGTTGCCCTGAGATCATCTTTAAACTTTCAGCCAGAAATAGTCCAGGAAGCCATCTTAAAACCAAGTAACAGTTTAGCTTAACTAGTAAAACTAGCTCTGTTGTACATGGAGTCGCTGTGAGTCAGAGCAGACTTGCGGGACCTAACAACAGCAGTGAAAAGGTTGGCCTACCACTGAGCCCCTTACAGAGCTATCGAAATGGGGTGGTGGCAGTAAGTTCATGTCAATAGAGGAGGAAGGCTCGGAAAAGGAGGAAGAGGATGGCTGCACAGTCAAAGTGTCATCATTGTCACTGAACGGTACACAGAGAAATGGCTGCACTGGCATATGGTTTGCTGTGTATATTCTCACAAACACAAAATAAATTTAGACAAGAAAACAGGTTCAGTGTAAGAAAGCCTATGGGGCCATTCCAGGCCAGCATACAGGGCTGCCTGGCGTCAGAATCACTCAACGGCACATGACAGCAATGACAGGAGAAAGACACAAGGTTCAAATGCCCAGAATGCCTTGCTTGCCTTCCCACTTATGAAAGGCAGGGCCTTATCTGAGGAAACAAGGAGGAAGTGTGGCTTCCACTTCCTTGTAGCAGGATTTTAATATCCGTCGTCTCCCCAGGTGAGTTGGAAAGCTTCATAGCTTTCAGTATGTAATGAAATGCAATATGAACAAAATAACTGTCCATGCAGAAAGCAGATGTCCACACGTGCCTTCTGAGGCAGCTCTGGTGGGTTTGAACCACCAAGCCTTCAGCTCCCGCTGAGCTCTAACCATGGGCGCCGTCACGAACTCCTACACATGAGGCGGTATCTCTACAGAAGCAGATCCCCCAACCTTCCTTCCAAGGAGTGGCTGGTGGGTTTGAACCACCAGCCTTCTGGTTAGCAGTCAGATGCTGTTCTGGTTACCCAGTGCCACTCTGACAAGAATAGACCACAAATGGAATGGCCTTAACAAACAGGAGTTTATTCTCTTACAGTTTGGAGGCTTTAAGTCTGAATTCAAAGTGCCAGGCTCTAGGGGCTGGGTGAAAGCCCCTCTGCCTTGGGGTCCAGCTCTGCCTCCTGCTCCCGGCCCACTGGAGCTAGAGGCTTTTCTTCACTCAGACAGCTGCTGGCTGCTGAGGCTGAGAAGCCCCAAGGTTGACAAGTAAAAAGGCACAGTCCCCATGTTACCAAACCACACAGCAGGCCATTAATTCAAGTCCATTGTAAGTCCCCAGGTCAGCAGAGCATGGTAGGTTGCTGAACAACGACACAGTTACATGCAGGGTCCAAGCATGCCATAGGCTAGAGACCATTTTCAAGGCTTCTCCTTAAATATAGTAAGCAGACCACATTCCAAAGGCAGCTACTCAGCTGCTTGTGGTAGATCCCACCATGGAGTTGATTGCCAGTCTCATCATGGGAAGCAACTACCACCAGCTGCCCAGCCACTCAGCCAGGCCCAGCCAAGTTGACACACAAATTTAACTACCACAGATGCCTTAGGCACTATGCCACAAGTGCTCCTACAGTCACCCTAGGAGTTAGAAAACAAACCGTTGCCCTCACAGACTCCAACTCAGGGCCTGCGTGTGTCAGAGAAGAGCCGCACCCCACGGGCTTCCAGGGGCTCCTATTCGGGGAACAGGTCACCACACTTTTCTTCCAAGATGCCAGTGGGTGGACTAGAGCACCAGTGTTCGGTTGGCAACTGGGGACTGCATATAACAGGCCCTGTGGGGGCTTCAGAGAGTCACCCCCAGACCTCCCTCTAGGACTGAGGGGCCCTCCCCAGGGAAGGGACAGGGGTCCATGGGGTGCGCACTCCCGAGCCACCCAGCATCTTCTAGTGCTGGGAAGGTAATGGCCTTCCATCCTGGTGGGGGGACAGGGTCGGGCAGCCCACACACCAGTCAGATGCCCAGTGTGTTACAGGGTGGCACACTGCGTGGGAGAGAGAGAAGAGAATTTTCCAGAAGGTCGGGAGTGCTGACCCGAGCGGGGGATAGAGGCAGGCTTGGCCCTGCGCCTCCCCTTGAGGGGCAGCCCAGGACCCAGGCAGGACTCCTCCTCGCACCGCTCATGTCAGCCCGAGCCCCACACACACACCTGCCCCACTCCGAGCACCCCCGCCAGCTCCTCTGCACACAGCCATTTCTCGCTGCTGTGGCCACTGCAGCCGCTGCCAGCTGTGCCAGGCACAGGGAGGCCACCCGGGGCCCAGGCGGGCCGCCCAGCACCGGGAAGGAACACAGGGCCAGCCCCACTGCACCGTCTGAATTCGTGTTGATCTTTTCTAATGAACTTTCATAAACACAACGTCCTTATCATAGGGACAGCCTGCCCGCCGAGTGGTACCGGGGACGGGTTCTCTGTGGGACCCATTTCAGGGTTCTGTATCAAACCCCAAGTCTTCAGCCCAGGTCTCCCCTGAAGGTCCGGTCATCCTTCATTGACACCTGTGTCTCCCCTCCCCACCTGGACAAGTGTGTCCCAGCCCCACCTCAGTGGTCTCCACACAGTGCACCTGAGAATCACCTGAAAGACACGGAGGCCAGGCCGACCCAAAAGATGCTGGTTCAGTTGGTCTGGGGAAGAGCCAGGCAAGGCATTAAAGGGCATTAACATTTCCCGCAACTCAGCGTCGCAGATCTAAAAAGTGAAGCAACAGGAAGAGGACATGTACTGATTATGGGGAGGGAGATGCATGTATGTACACCGGTGTGCACGGGTTTGCACAGGCACGTCCAGATGCACACAGGTGTGTGTAGTTGTGCACAGGTGTGTACGGGTGTGCACGGGTGCGCACAGGTGTACTCAGAGGTGCAGGTCTAATATCGAGGCAGATAGGCAGATGGCCACCCAGCCAGTTTGGCTGCACACCACACCCTGAAGAATTTGAAAAACACCCTGCTAAGAATTCTCATCTGGCCGGTTTGTCCTTCATGCTGCAAATCCAACACACACACAGGAAGCCAAGGAAACAGGAGGGCAGAGCCTGAGGGGGGCAGGGAGTGTCCTGGCCCCAGGCCCCCCTGCTGCGGGCTGGCAGCCAGGCGTCTGGGTGCCCAGACAGGCTCACAGCCCCCTCTGCACACACAGGGGCCCGGCCTGTCCCCATCAAAGGGACAGATGGGAGGAGAGGCAGCCACCAGCCCCGAGGGTCCTGGGAAATTCTCTGGTGCTGCATTAAGACGGCAGATTAGCCTCCAGTCGTGTTTATTCTCCCTTCTCTACTGAGCACAGGCTCAGGCACAGCCGAACAGGTTTCAAATGTGCATGTGTTATGCAACTGGAATCAAACACACCAGGCCACAGTTACCGGGCTGCCGAGACTGGTCCCGAGCGGGCTGCTTCAGAAGAAAGACCATAAAGAGAAGACGCACACGCAGCAGGGCAGTGAGAGGCATGAGTACCGCTCTGAGGCCCCTGATGCCAGATGCTCCCAGGAGATTCCGGGACCCCTCACTAGGCCTCCGAGGGTCAGAGGACCCACTCAGCGTGGCAGTGTCCTTCTCAGTGAGGGCTGAGGAGTTAGGAAGTGCTGTGCCTACAGACTTTACAGACTCACCCAGCTGTGCAGCAGAAGTTCTGCCCCCATTGTAAAGACACGTAACCGAGGCTCCAGCCCAAAGTCACATGGCTGCAGAGTAGCAGAACTGGCCACAATGCAACACTGCGTTACCACCAGCATCTCAACTCCCTCCTGTCTCACAGCCTGGCTACTCAGTGCCCCAGGCCTCTGAGCCTTCCTTCCCACGGGGAGTCCTAGACAGACAGGCAGGGCATTGGAAACTGAGCAAGACCCCAAAGAGGGAAAATCTAACATCCATCTCTGCCACAGGAAGGAGAATGGGGTGGGGGGTGCCACAACGCACAGGGGCAGCCTGTGGATGGGGGCTTCCTAGTAGGAGCTGTGCCCTGCTGCAGAGGGACACAGCAGGGCATGGCAGAGAGGGGGACAGGGCATAAACACCCCACCTCACTCTCCTCCACCCTGCCTTGGCTGCAGGTAACTCCCATGGGCAGAAACCAAGGGGAAGTAGCTGATGGGCACATTGCATGGTGGTCAGCCTCCCAGGACACAGGGTGGGGGAGGATGGACTGCAAGGATCAGATGGGAAATGTCCAGCTGAACTGTGGTGATGGTGGTGGCAGTGGTCGCAGTGGTGGTGGTGGTGCAGCTATGCTCAGTGCGGTGGTGGTGACGGTGGTGGTGATAGTAGCGTGATGATGCCACAGTGGATAGTAAACTTGGTGATGGTATTAACAGTACTTGGTGATGATAATAGAGTAACAGTGTTGTGGTGGTGAAGTGTGTTGGTACCCATGGCAGTGGTGCCAATGGTAAGCAAGGTGATGGCGGAAGTGGCAGTATCATGGTGATGATGGTGTGTTAATAACCGTGGTTACGGTGGTGGTGATAGATTGGTAACCAAGGTGACAGCACCATGGTAATGACAGGCGACAATGCTCCTGGGGCTGATGGAGCTCATGACCCCTGTAGGGTCAAGGTGACGGCAATGGCAATGTTTCCTTCGACCCCACACCATGAGTAGTCCCCCACTGTCCAACCCTGAGGTCAAGCACTAGTCCTCCTCCAAGCTGAGCCACCCAGTTTACCAAGGGGAGTCTTCAGTTGGGGTGATTGCTTCCTGGGTGCAATGCCTCCTCACAGACACATTCACACCCGTCACAGACACGTCCACAGCCTCGCCAGCCTGTGCCGTCTCAGACCCAGCAGGGGGAGGCGCTGGCCGTGGGAGAGGAGGACAGGGTGTCTGGTGGCAAGAACACTCCAGCTCCCTGCTATTAGGCCCTCACCCCCTCGGGAGGACAGTCCCTCCATTGGATCCTCCACACTATAATCTGGTGGCTGGTTAATTAAAGCCAATTTGCTCTGGATCCAAACAGTGTTTACTGTCACGGCTGCAGGCAGCTGAGGGACAGTGGAGAACACCCCAGCATGCCCTGAGAGCAGACAGAGGCTGTGACATCCCATGGGAGGGCCCCTGGCTCCTGGTCCCCACAGGGCTGCACATCTCCCTGACCCTGGCCTGAGCCCAGGCTGGGGCCTGAGGAAGCCGGGAAGACTTCTGGGCAGTATGTTCCAGACACCGAGAGCCAGTAACATGCCCAACTCCGTCTACAGGCCCAAACAGACTGGACACAGTTCTAAGAGAGAGACAGGGGCAAGGGAGACTCCAAGGTCTGAGTGGGCCTCTGGGAGGGGAGGAGAGTGAGGACACGTTTCATGTGAGGTAACTGTTGAGTCCAAGCAGCCACATCCAGCTGGTGCCTGGGAATCAGACCCTAGCATTTCAAGGAACAGTCAGGGCAGGAGATAAAAACGGAGGGTGGTCTGCTTGGAGTGCCTTACAGCCAGGAACCTGGGTGTCCCCACAGGGAGCCAGTCATGGGGAAGAGGGGCTGGAGGCAAGGAGGTGGGCACAGCCGGTAAAGGAGGCCTCTCGGCCCCTCCAGGGCCTTCTTTCAACATGTAAATCCAATCTCCGTGCCACGTGCCCAGGGAGCCCCATTTCTCCACTTCCTTCAGCTTGGCACATCCACCCTAGCCAGCCAGAGCCTCCTGGGCCGGGCCAGTCCCTTCCCTCCAAGCCGCCCACCAGAGCGTGCCTCGCAGGTGACTGGATGGAACTGTTTCTTTCAAGTATGTGGGATCGGACTGCGAGCCAGGCCAGATGACTCACGCTGGGTCACTTCACCACAGCTCGGTTTTGTCTGAACTGACTCCGCGCAGTGCTCACCAAGGCCACTACTGCTTCTACGTTCTGTGCCGTGTGTTCGCCACCAACTCCCCGCCTGTTCTCCAGAGCTCCTGGCCGGGGGGATCAGCCTGCCCCATGGGAAGCTGTAGAGGCTTCACAAGGCAGTAGTAGGAATCAGGGCCAGGTGGGTCCCACGCCCAGGGATGTGGGCTGCTGGGAGTGGGGTCCAGGTAGTGGGGAGGCTCTGGAAGTCTCCTGGGACAAGGACGCCTGGACCTAGACCTGGGAGGCCCCTCTAGATGAGCACAGAGACAGTGTTCCCAGGAGACGGACTCTCCAGGGCCATCCCTTCATGTCTCTGGTGGCCAAGGACACAACCCTGGAGAGAAAGGACCTGGTCACAGCCTGACCCTGCATTCACCAGGCCCAAGTCTGGGCACTCACTCCATGTCTCTGAATCTGTTTTCTCCTCTGAAAAATGGGAGTAATAAAGCCCCTGACATGGGTGCCTTGGGGGTTGTCCCTGCCATACACCACCATAGCCAACTGGTCCGGAGATGGGACCCACTCCAGGCCAATCACAATGGCCCTCCCCACCCTCCCCTGGCCAGTCCCCAAGGTGGGGGCAGGGTGGCTAGTGTCACCTGTATTGTGTTCCATCTCTGGACCCATTGGCCATGATGATGGATGGCAGGGGCAGCCCCAAAGTGTCAGCCAGATGTCCTTCCTCCTACCCTCCCTACAGGAGACAGGATGGCTTCCTCCCAGCCACCAAGCACACCTTAGAGCCACGCTTTCTACCAGGCCATGCCCGTGGCATTTATCTGTTGGTGTGAGTGGCCCATGCCCAGACCACGAGCTCCTTGCAGGAATGCTGGCATCTTACCCCCTGCATCTCCACAATGGCTGCGAGGAAGAGGCGTTTAGCAAACATTTGGTAAAGAAATAAACTAATCAAGAAGGTAATGAGTTAACCCAGCAGCTTTGGAAGGGGGCTCCATCTCCCTGGAAACCAGGGGGCAAGGTCCCCAGGGAGCCATAGCGGCGGGGCAGGCTGTACTGTCCAGGGCGTCTGGAGAGCATTTGGCCTGGGCCAGAGGCCAGGCAGGGGTTCTTGACTCGTGGGAAGGCATGTCCCCCTCTCGAGATGGGTGCACAGAAATCATGCCAAGTCAGGTCAGGGTGAGGAGAGAGGAGAGCACTTAGCAAGCCGAAATTGCCGAGTTCGGAATAATCGCCTCTTAAAAGCACTTTAATTCCACAGAGGTGAGAGGTGCCCTCGTTCAGTTGACCCGCAGGGGTACTGAGGCCATGTTGGAGGCCGTAGGGGGCCGGCCTAGCTCCTGTTGGCCCCCTCCACCGCCCGCCCGCTCAAGTCAAGGTCAGGGAGGAACAGAGCCACCTAGGAACAGAGGTCCTGCTGGGGCCCAGGCCTGCTGGCCTCTCCCCACTCCCACATCCTGGCATGGCAGCATGTGCGCAAGACACATGAGTGTCCAACAGCAGCCATCTGCAGGTAGAACCTAGGACTCCTACCTGAGGTCGAGTGAGCCTTCCACCCACCTTGTCCCCCTGAGCCCAGTGGGAGGAGCCACAGCAGGTGCTCCAACAAAACAGGGTGCAGGGTGAGTGAAAATGGGGCCCAGTCATCACAATTGCAGCTCTGATCTGGAAAGGCCAGTGAGGGCCAGACCAAATGAAGGGCTCATGGAACAAGAGTGAGTTCTGCCCCACTGGATTGGACAGGGCCGAGCTGAGCCAAGATGTGCTGGGCTTGGCCAAGCTGATGGCCAGCCCTGCTCTGCAGGCCCACTCTGGCTGTCACCCAGGCCAAAGTGCCCACATGGACCACTGGAGACCTCAACAAGAGAGTTTACTATTACGATTGATGACAATGATGATGGTGAAGAAATGATTATAAATGCAAGTCAGTGACATCCCTTCATGTCTCTGGTGGCCAAGAACACAGCTCTGGAGACAAAAGACCTGGTCAGAGCCTGGCCCTGCATTCACCAGGCCTGAGTCTGGGGACTCACTCAATGTCTCTGAATCTGTTTTCTCCTCTGAAAAATGGGACTAATAAAGCCCCTGACATGGGTGCCTTGGGGGCTGCCCTTGGCATTCACCACCATAGCCATCTGGTCCAGGGATGGTACCTACTCCAGGCCAATCACAATGGCCCTCCCCATCCTCTCCTGGGCCATTCCCAAGGTGGGGGCAGGGTGGCTAGGGAATGTAGCTATGAGTTTGAGAGTGAGAAAGAAAGTCAAACATGGCTTCAAGTTAGAGGGTGATGCTGGGGCAACAGAACCGGGTGGACAGAGATGAAATGAGATGGAGTCCGATTCAGAAGAGAAGCTCAAGGAGTAATTTCCTAAAAATCATGACAGCTTTCTTCACACTGACAGCCCTTTCACAAGGGAGGGCTCTTCACTCAAGGGAGATGCACGGGACACAAAACTATGACATTGAACAATGGAGACCATGTCTTAATGATCTTGGTAAATTGTTCCATATCTTTCATATTCCCCATCCAAACTTCATACAGTAAATACTCAACAAATGAGTAGCGGGTAGGTGGGAAGATAAATGAATGAGTAGATGGATGAGTGGATGGGTGGGTGGGTAGGTGGAAAGGTGGGTGGATGGGTGGGTGGGTGGGTGGGTGGATGGGTGCATGGATGGGTGGGTAGATGGATGAGGGAGGAATGGGTGGGCTGGTGGATGGATGGATGGGTGGATGAGTGGATAGATGAATGGATGCATAAATGGATGGATGAGTGGATAGACGAATGGATAAATGGATGATGGGTGGATGAATGGATGGATGGGTGGGTGGATGGGTGGATGGATAGATGGATGCATGCATGGATGCATGGATGCATGGGTGAGTAGATGAGTGGATGGATGGGTGGATAGGTGGATGGAGGGATGGGTGAGTGGATGGATGGATGGATGGGTGGATGGATGGATGGATGGATAGGTGGATGGGTGAGTAGATGAGTGGATGGATGGGTGGATAGGTGGGTGGATGGATGGGTGAATGATGGATAGATGAGTGAACAGACAAATTGATGGATGGATAGATGGATGGACGGAAGGATGGATGGATGGGTGAGTGAGTAGATTCATGGCTCTGCTTAGGGCCTAGCAGTGACCTAGGAATTCCATCCACACTGGCAGGTGGTCTCCAGGTTCAGTCCCTGCCCAGGCCCTACACAACCCAGCTTAAGAGTGCTTGGCCCTTATAATGGAAACCCTGCCTCTATTCCCAATTTCCTCTCTGGAATCCCAGTGTGGGCACCTGCTCAGCTGGGGTCTGACACCCTTCCTTCCTGGCAATGGCCACACCATCTTGTCTCAGAAAGCCAGCCTCATCAGTTTCTGGCAAGGGCCTTATTTCAACTGAACCACACCCCCCTTGCACACATTCCCATCCCAGTCCAGGATCCAGCCTTGATCTGAGATCCTGGGATCCAGACTTGTGGCAATATGGGAGAAAACACTACAAACCACCAGCCCTGCAAAGTCAGCAGGAGGGGAATGGTCCAGAGAATTTCTCAGGCCAGGAGGGAAGGAGTTGTCATGTCCTTGGAGAGGCCCAGTCCTGAGCCCTTGTCCAGCCCCATACTTATGAGTGTCCACACTGACCACCTGACCTCAGCTGTCCCTTCTGATCCATCCATGACACTGAGGCCAGCACAGCCCTCGGGCCACAGCCCCAAACCTGTCACTGCCCCTTGCTCTTCCGTTTGCCTCTCAGGAACCCACCGATGACTGTGACTTGCTCCAGCCCTGCCCTTTCTTTGTCTCTGGCAGTCCAGACAGCCCGTCTCCAATGCTGGGAGCACTGGGGAGTGGAGGCCACTGCCTGTAGGAAGGAAACTCAGCTCAAGCCTTGGCAAGCTGCTCTCTCCCAACCTGACCACAGACAGTGTCCATTGGGGGCCCGCAGGCCAATGCCCCCAGCAGGAGTCTGACCCAGGAGTTAGCTCATCCCACCGCCATGATCCCAGATAGGGCCACCATGGCCCAAAAAGGGTTAAGTGCTGACTCCAGGCCATCCAGCATGGGACAAGGCACCTCCCAGGGTGGGAAACTGTGACCCCAGACTCTGGTCCTTGACTCCCTGCCCAGCACATGCCCCCATGCCTCCTGTGCCTCACCGACAAGGAATCTGTTGGCAGGATGATGCCTCCTGAGTCAGCCCCCAGGGGCCCTGGGAGGATCCATGGAACAGGTCCCACTGGGATCATGTTCTGGTCTCAACGCTGGCTCAAGCGTGCTGTGTGGCCTGCAGTGCTCCTTGCACTCTCTGAGCCCATTTCCCTGACAGCTGCGGGTGAGGTGCCCATAGTTAAGAGCAGGAACTGTGGTCCACAGTCTCAGTTTGAATCTTATGGCCTCTCTAAGCCTCAGCTTCCGCATTGTGAAATGGGGGTCAAAGTCGTACCAGCATCCTGATTACTGTGAGGGTCCCGGGAGGTAACGCACCTGAGAGGGTGCAGGACCCAGCACGTGGTCTGGGCATTCCATCCGCTAGGGCAGGGGCCTCCAGCTCTCCAGGGGAAAGAAGACAAGATGAAGGCTGGTGGGACTGGAGCCGCGGTAAACTGATGGTGGTTTGTGACTGGGACTTGGTGGCCTTCCCTGGGCCCTGCCCCAAGGGGTGGGGACAAGCCAGTCAGACAGCTGGTGTGAGTGAGCTTCAAGGGAAATCAGCAGTGTCGCCTTCATCATTCAGGACAGCAGTGTGAAGCTGGGACCTCACTCAGTCCCCCAGAGCCCCCAGAGGATGAGCTCTTCCACAGATGTGGAAACAGGACCAGAAGGGTGAAGGGACCGGCAGGCTCCAGGGAGGAGAAGTAGGGTGAGCTGCAGACCCATCTGCCTCCCTCTGGCCTGACCACTGGCCCCTGCCCAGCCCTAAGAGTCCAGTTGGTAGCCGGCAGTAGGAGCTGGGAGAGGCAGTGTGAGTGTCAGACAACACTTCCTACTCAAGCATCGTTGGAAACTGCCTGGGAAGGTTTCCCCATCTTCTAGCACAGGCTCAGGGTCCCTGGCCCCTCCTGCCGGGCTGGCCACGGGAGCGGGCCGTGGCTCCACCACCCAGCCTCCGTTTCCCCACCTGTGCAGCGGGAGCAACGGCCCGCGCATGATTCAGACGCCACAATGAGTGGAGGGGCAGTCCCAGTCTGCAGCGCCGTTCGCCGTACGACCTGGGTGAGGCGTTGCTCCTGACAGCTGCGGCCGAGCTCTCCCCACAGCCCCTTGCCTGCTTAGTCACGTCGCGCCCTCTCGGCTTCACGCTGCACCTGCAGCCGGGCGGCTGCTCACGTCTGATCCTCTGTCCCCAGCCAATGCTCTTGTTTGACTTCTTTGTTCTTGCTCAGATCGAGCAACTTGCAAATGTGCTGATAGTCCCTTTCTTCCCGCCCTTGTTTATTGCTGTTGGGTTAATGCTGTCTACAGTCAGATGCACGGCCTGGCAGGGCAGGAGGGTTCTCACAGCTACAGGGAAGGGGGCTACAGGAGAGGGGCCCAGGCCACTCCCCTGCTTGTCCCAGGGAGGCCACCAATGGGCGGCCAGGCACACAAGGTCTCCTTAGGTCCAGCTGGCAGCCACTCCTCCATCCACAACCCCCTGGCACTGGCCACATGGAACACCACAGGGATGGGGACACATTCTTGTGGGAAAGGATTTGAGGTTTAGGAAGCAGACCCGCCAATGCACAGGCTCAGAGGATTCACAAGTTAGATGGCGAAGGGGACCAGGGGCCAGTGCACCTGGGGACCTGCCCCTTCACAGCTGTGAGAACAGCACTCAAACCCTTTGAGCTTGAGGCCTATGAGAGCATCAGAGGCCAGCCCGGGTGGGTGGAGACTTGGCACCACAGGAGTGCAGAACGTGGGCACTCAAGGCCACAGCAGATAGGCTCTAGAGCTCCCAGGCAGGTGCTGTGGACATGGGTTCCATGAGGGCAGGGGTATGCCACCTCATTCCCCATGCACCCAGCGCCCGCCGTGCACAGCACCAACAGGTAAGGGTCCAAGTTCAAGGCTGCCAATCACCAGTCAGTCTCTCAGACTCTGTGTCCAGGGCTCCTTCTGCTTCTCCAAGGGGCTAGTCACCAGTCAGCATGGCAGGTGACCACTCGAACTCTGCTCTGGGAAGGCCCCAGGCCCCTCCTGGGCCTGAAGGAGCAGTGTGAGTGACGGGGGCTGACATGTGAGCAGCCCCTTCCACCCTCTTCTCACCTGGTCCCCCACATCTCCATGGATCAGAACCTTCGAGTCACAGGGAGCCTGGGGGCTCAGGGACCAGCTAAAGCAAAGCTGGGTGCACTCAGATGCTGATGAGGTGGGCTCTCCATGCCCCCCTTCTGCTCCCTGCTCAGCTTCCAGGCGCCCCCACGAAGCCTCCGGGCCTCCCGACTCTGTGGAGCTCACCCCTCCCTGCGCCTGCTCTGCTGCCCTTGTCTGACCAGGAATGCTCCGTCCTGCTTCGTGTTCTCCAGTTTACAGGAAGAAGAAAGGAGGTCGTTAAATGTCTAACAAATTAATAAATGAGCTCTGTAGTAAGCATTTTTCCACCAAAAGTAGCACGTTCTCTTCAGCAACTACAGAAAAAACTAAATGCCCAAAAGTAGAAAGGAGAGAGACTCGTTCGGTCCCACTGCCCAAAGATAACAACCGCACCAGGAGTTTTTGCCATTGCTTTCCAGCATAGCTTTTCTTTAAAAATATGCATTGTGGCCATTGTATTTCATTAAATCCCTCAATAACTCCTTCCTGAGAGAGACCTTTTGCCAAAAGGGATCTACAAGACCTGCTGCGGGGTTACCTCAAAGCGGGATGAACAATAAAATCCTCTGAGTGCCTTGGTACTGGGGGCTGACGCCAGGCACATCAGGAGTAGGTTCTTCAGAGGATGAGGACCCAGCTGCCAAATGGTGACTGTCCCACAGCCACTCATTGAACCGACCACTATCATGACCTGACCATTGCTGAGGCCTTAAGAACCAGGTGAATAGCTAAGATCCTGGTTCTGCTCTCAATTTGCCTCAGCAAAGTGCATGTGGATGGACTACTTTCACAATGAATGCAAGCCTGGGAAAGTGTCTGTTCTCTAAATTCATGAACTGCCACTGGGCTCAGTGTCACATTCTGGACACAATCCATTTTCCTCATAACTCTGTAGATCTTGCTCTATTCTGAACACTATTTAGTGCTGTAGAGGAGAAGTCTGAGGACAACGTGATGTTTGTTCATTTGTACAAAACCTGTTGTTTTCTTTTTCCTGCCCAGACATGTATTGAATTATTTTCCTTTATCTTTGAACTCCAAAGATTTTGACCAACTATCTGGAATATTGCTCAGCCCAGGAGTGTTTTCTTATGTTTGGATGATTACTTCTGATCCAATTGCTCTGATCTTCTGTAACTGGAGATCTTCTATAACTCTTAGATGCATCCACTCAACTTTCATCTCTGATCTCTTGTCTCTAAGATGAAGTTGGGTCAGCTCACCCCAACACCAACATCCTGCACCACGACTCAGCCCTTTGCTGCCTCTGGTATGGAATCTGAGTCAGCAGTTCTTGGTTCCCTGCAGTCCTCCCTCCCCTTCCCAACTTCCTTTTAACTCACCATTCCCTTCGGGGTTTCCGCTTCAGTTTCAGAGCAAACATTTCTATATGCATCATACCGGAGGGGCCAATCTATTTTTCAATTTCCTTTGTTTACATTGTAAGTCCTTCTCAGAAGTCCTCCCTTCTCCTGAGCCTTTCCTGTGCTCAACAGCATTTTCCCCAGAATCCTTCTCTTCTGGAATCTCCACCTGCAGGAGGAAAGGCCCCCTAGGTCTGCCGCCAAGGGTGCCGGAGTGGATAGTCCAACCAAGTGCCAGGCTCAGGAGACTGCCCTGCAGCAAGCCCTCTGGGAGGCACCGGCCAGGGTCAGAGAGGGAGGCAGGCTGTCCTCCAGCCTCAGCCGCATGATCACGGGGCACAGACTCAGCCCTCGTCAGCACAGAGACATTGGCTGGGCCACACATGTGATGGCTGGGACCTGTAGAACAGCAGTGTCCAAGATGACAGAGTTGTAGCCCCACAGGGAGAGCAGAAGCCCCCAAGACCCTGCCCTGAACACAGCTAGGCCTCGAGCACTCCAGTCCTCACTGGGCATTGCCTTGGTCCCAGCCCTGCCCAGACCTGGGACCTCAACCACGACAGGTTGCAGGGAGGGAGTACAAAGCCCTCAGGAGTCCAGGCCTGCCTCCCTGGGTCTAGGGATTATGTGAAGACTTGAGGCTGGAAAATGGAGAGCAAACCAATGAGCAGGTCAGAGCATCGTGCTTTCTGGAAGGAGCAGCTGCACTGGGGGTGTAGACCAGGAGGTGAGGAGAGGACAGACTTCAAGCCCTGTGATTGGTGCCTCTTTTAACGCCATGGGCAGAAGGGACCCTCACAGGCCCAGTTAACAAGGGAGATGATGGAGAACTGAGAGGGTGAGCCCAGGGCCACCAGTGGACACTGGGCAGTGAACACATTTGAGGTGATCAGAGAGCAGAAAGCCTGGAAGGCATCCCAGCAGTGTCAAAGGCCTGGAACCAGGGATGCCTCGCAGACAGAGGGGGCACTGACCACAGCCTGCTCGCTGGCCCCACGGTGGACACCTGGTTTGACCCCAGTTGCTCCAGCACTCATTTGTCGTGTCCCATCCCTGCTCTGAGCCACAGGATCATTGTCTCTGCAGTGGGGGATGTGCCCCTACCAGGTGAGCCAGGTGTGGCCTGTGCCCAGCAGTCAGGGGATCACTAATGCTGAACAGGAGTTACCTGCTGGTTAGCCAGTCTGCACAGCACCCAGGGATGTGCCCACTGAGTACCTAGTTGTTTCCTGAATGACAAACAGAATGAGGCAGAGTGCTGGGTCACATGGCAGAAGGGTGGTGGGTTGAGGAAACTGGTCCCTGCAAACCCGCCCCCTTCCCCAATCAAGTGCATGTCCAGGGGTCTCAGGGCTCTCTGGCTGCAGGTCAGATGCCATGCCAGGCCCCTGTCCTCTTGGGCCTCTGGAGAGCAGGTCCCAGCTCCCCTTTTCTGGCTGTGTGAGTGGAGTTATCCACTGTCCTTGAGTCAGTGGGGACACCCCAGTCTCACAGGCTATGAGGAGGGACCTCAGCAGTCCAGAAACAGCCGAAGCCTGGTGCCCAACCCAGAAATTCCTGCAAAGTCAGCTCTGGTTAGCACTGAGTACTACCAGGCTCAGAAGAGGGAAGGGTCCCCGTGACCACAGAGGGACCACCCTGGAACACAGGGGCCCTGGCTCCCAGCCCCTCCTAGTTCCACCTCCAATCAGAAGCCCCCAAAATGGGACTTGAATGCCCATGCTGGGTACTAAGCGGCATGGCCCAGCGGGAAGCAGCTTGGAGCCACATCCACTGGGCGCGACTTTCTGTTGATCTTGGGCTTCAGGGAGATCAAGTCTTCAGGAGAGAGTGAGGCAGGTGAGTTGTGGACCAGCCTTGGACCCTTGAGCCCAACACGCCTGGCTCCCAGTAGACACTCAATAAATGTCCACTGAGCTGACCAGAAGGGGAGACCTGCTCTCTCCTGCCGAGTGCAGCCCACACCCTCTGCGAGATCTCGGTCACCGCTCTCACCTCCAAGAGGAGTGGGAGCCTTCAGTCTAAGGAATTGTCATGGTTTGTGTCTGTGCAGTGGAGCCCAATGTCAGCACCTGTCTCCACGCTGCAAATGGGGCATCACCAGAGCCAGCCACCGGGTCCCCACAGGCAGAGGGACTGACGGCTCGGCCCGGGGTGCAGGGATGAAGATACCCTCCCCAGCCCCCAACCCTGGTCCGGCCTGGTGGGGCAGCCACGTCTCCTGAGATTCAGACATGAGCAGTGTGGGCACCATCTGCCCTGGAATGTGGATGGGGGACGCTCTGGTCTCCGCGGATGCTGGGGGCCTCTGGGCATCCTGTGGGGCTCAGAACCTGGGGCCGCTGGCTTCCCCAGCAGTGATGTTGTGGCCTCCTTGTTTCAGAGCTCATGTCAGGATCTGAGGTGGGGGCCGGGGAAAACTCGAATCCCACCCAGGAATAGCCCTGCAGCAGCAGAGCAGGGAGCACAGCCTCTGCGGGGGATCCTGCGGCCCCATCATAGGGTCTGCAGAAGGTGGCCTGGGCCTCATGGCCATGGTGAGTGAGGCTTCCACATGGCTGGGGCGCTACTGGGGCGGGTGGGGGGAGGCCTCACAGATCCCACAGCGGGGCAAGCCCGGGAGACCCCACAGGGCAGGAGGAAGGCCAGCAGTGCACAGGTGATGGACTGAGCAAGCCCCAGGCACCTCCCATCTCCCCAGCACGCCCATGCACCTGAGGGTGGCAGGCACCTCCTTGCCTCCAGGCTCAGCACAACGGGTGGCTCCCCTGCCGAGGACTCAAAGGGCCTGCAGGCATGCAGGAAGCAGAGTCCTGGCTTCTGACCGCTGCGGAGGTCACCTCCCCGGTGGAGACCCCTGTCCGGCCTGTTAGTCAGGCCCACAGGACTCCTGGTCGTCCGCACCCCCATCACCCCTGCCAGCCCAACAGCCAGGCCCCGGGAGGAGAGCACTGCACCAGAGGGGCCAGCTGTCCCTGCTCTCGCAGCTCCTGGCGCTCCGTATTTGGGCATTTTCTCCCCGACCCTTTGGGGATTATCCCACAGCCAAATTACTCTTGATTCAATGGGGATGAATGTCAGATGTCACTTCTGCCTCAGTTGGCGCCAGCACTGCAGAGTAGAGTTAGTTCTAAGACCCTCAGAGCAAAGAAATGTTCCTTCAGCCCGCGGCTCAACAGAGTACACCTGCCCGCCCCAGCCCACCACTTGTCACCTTGGCCCCTGACTCAGCGACAGCTGCAGGGTGCTCAACACACACAGGCAGGAGGCTTCTGGGAACCCGGGCACCAGGGGAGCACGTCACTGGCTGCTAAGGCAGGGCACGGGCTCAGCACCAAGCAGACCCATCACCGTCGCCCCTTCAGGTCCCGGCCGTCAGCGTCGTTAGCAGTGCCACCAGGTCTTCTCCTCCTGCAGCTCCCAGGAACCAGGCCCCCAGCATCTCCACCAGTCAACACCTCTGCCCTCCATCACCCCACAGCCGCCCTGACCAGCACTGGGCCGCTTCCCAGGGCCTGCCCATCACCCCAGCTGCTCTCCAGGGCAGAGGGCTGATCTGAACGTGCAGCACAAAGCTGCGCCAGCACGAGTTCTACGTGGACGAACGACAAACGCCCTGGGGAGGGAGGGAGCCCTCGCCTAAGCACTCCAGAGACTGGCCAGACCTGGCGCAGGACAGCCACTGTGTCCCTGAGCACAGACTGGGACTCCTGAGCCTGCCTGGGAGGGCAGGGCCACTATACAGGTGCGTCACAGGCCTGTGGGGGCACAGTGAGGGGGACCATGGCTTCACCCCCACACCTGCCCTGAGTTGTGCCCCCAGCACCTGCCCTGAGTCATGCCTCTAGCACCTGCTAGGATGTGACCCTCTGGTTTTTGAAGTCCTGGGAGCCCTGGTTGTGTCTGCTGCATATCGCAGGTTGTTAATGAGTCTTCCTCCAGTCCTGAAGCCGTGTTCTTCCTCATATAGTCCATCTTCTTGGATTATTTGCTCAGCTTCCAGGCTGAATAAGTATTGGAAAAGGCTACAACCCTGACGCACTCCCTTCTGGATTTTAAACCTTCAGTATCCCTTGACACAACCTTGCTTGCTGAAAGTGAAGATGACTTAAAGCACCTTATGAGGGACATCAAAGACTACAGCCTTCAGTATGGATTACACCTCAACATAAAGCTAAAACCAAAGTCTCTGCCACTAAGTCGATTCTGACCCACAGCGACCCCCATTGGGTCCCCAAGGCTGTGAATCTTTATGGAAGTAGATCACCCCATCTTCCTTCCTCACAGCAGCTGGTGGGTTTGAACCACTGACCTTCTGGTTAGCAGCCAAATGCCTTACCCACTACCCTCTCAACATAAAGAAAACGAAAATCTTCACAATTGGACCCGTAAACAACATCAGAATAAATGGAGAAAAGATCAAAGTTGCCAAGGGTTTCATTTTTCTTGCATCCATCACCAACGCCCATGGGAGCAGCAGGCAAGAAGCCGGATGTCATACTGCACTGGGCAGATCTGCTGCAAAACATCTCTTTAAAGCATTAAAAAGCAAGGATGCCACTTTGAAGACTAGGAGGCCTTGACCCAAGCCATGGTATTTTCAATCACCTCATACGCATGCGAAAGCTGGACAGTGACTGAGGAAACGGAGGAAGAGCTGATGCATTGGAACTTGGGCTGGTGAAGAATATCGATGTGCCATGCATGCCGGAAGAACAAACAAATCCGTCCTGGAGGACGTATGGCCAGAATCCTCCTCAGCAGTGAGGATGGGAGACTTCATCTCTCGTATTTCTGTCACGTTGTCAGGAGGGACCAGTCCCTGAAAAGGATACCATGCTTGGTAGAGGGTCAACCAAAGAGGAAGCCCCTCAACAAGATGGATTGACCCAGTGGCTGCAATGATGGGCTCAGGCATAGCAGCAACTGTGAGGCTGATGCAGGACCCGGCAGGGCTTCCTTCTGCTGCACGTGGGGTCGCTGGGAGTGAGAGCCGACTCCACGGCACTAACAACAAGAGGGGCCCTGGGGGAGCAGTGCTGCTGAGTGAAAGGTGGGCAGTTCAAACCCACCAGCTGCTCAGTGGTCTAGAAAGATGAGGCAGTTCTCTTCCATGAAGACTGACAGCCTTGGAGACCCTGTGGGCAGTTCCACTCTTGTCCTCTAGGGGCGCTGTGGTTTGGAATAGACTCTTCGGCAATGAATGTGGAATTGGCTTTGCTTCCGTGAAGACTGACAGCCTGGGAAACTCTGGGTTGCTAGGTGTCCGAACCGACTGGACAACATCAGGTTTTTGGTTTGGGGGCACTTGCCATGCCTTGCGGCGCTAGGCTGTAAAATAACAGAATCTGATCAGCTCAGTAGACTGCGCAGTGGAGGGCAGGCATCCATGGAGAGGACCAATGGGGCATCCCCTGCCCAGTGGTGGATCCAGCTGCCTGGCCTGGGGTGGGAACCCCCCTGGTCCACCCCCATCCTGCCCCTTCCGCCTTCAACCCATTCAGGAGCCACCCTAACTGCCACCCCCGGCCCTCCCCCTCCCTTTTGTCCTTGTGAGCACTGTTGGGCTGTTGATCACTGTGCCCTCCCCTCCCCTCGCAGGCCAAGTGCAAGCACACGGTGCAGCTTGTTCAATCAGATGCCGGCCCCAGGCATTCTCGACTTAGGGAGAGAAGGGAGGAGCTTTGTCCCGCCCCCCACCAGAGGTGACCTGAACCTGGGGTTGCTGCTGCATTGAGCCCAGGGCTCCCCCTGCCCCTCTGAAGCCGCTTCTGTCCTTTCCCCTTCAGATCTGAGCGCCACACCTGAGCCAACCTGCCCGGTCCTTCCTGCAGAAGAGGCAAGAGTCACTCTGTTAAGTACACGCATGAACTCAGGCCGGTGGGGACTCGGCGGGTGTGGGTGTGACCTCGGACGCCCAGTCTTGTGGGCAGCTGTGTGCACCGTGTCCTACAACCAGTGCCCAGGACCACTGGGAGCTGCAGCCCCTCCAGACATGTGGTAGCTGACCTGACCAGGAAGGCTTCCTGTAGGAGGGGGTTCAGCTGGCCCTGAGGCCTGCAGGGAGCTCTTGCTGACCTTTGTGCCCTTAGCTCCCAGGCTGACCTAGCACCTGCCCTACATCGGGAAAGGCTTTCCAGGGCCTGGGACATCAGTCTCCCCATGGACCCTCCACTGCCCTCCCTGAGCGGGAGCAGTCGAAACTTGCCACAGGTCCTGGAGGGAGGTGCTTCTCTGGGACCAGCATCCCCTCTCCTGGGTATCACTGGAGCCACCTGTCGGGGTGGAGACTTGTGTGGCCAGCCCCAGGGTCCTGAAGATGCCCCAGGCGCACTCTCAATACTGTGAGCTTTGGAGCCAGACACACCCACAGCCCTGCCCCTGCCAGCCGAGTGACCTCAGGCCAGCCCCTTGGCCCCTGCGAAACTCAGTTCCCTCCTCTGTAAAATGGGGGTGCTAACACCCCTGTGATAGGGTGCAGGAGAAGATTAAAGACACAGGTATGAGGCCAAGGGCAGGGCTCAGGAGATGAACAGGGCCCCGCAGGGCTGAGCCAGGCCATGGTGATGGCCTGGGTGCTGGCAGGAGCAGAGCCCTCCCCACGGGCCCTGGGGAGCCACGGAGGTACTGGAGCTGGACAGGACGCAGCTGCCCCTCCCGACCCCTCCCAGTTCACCACAGCCCCGGCCACCGGCCCCTGTCGCTCACGTCCGGAGCCTCAGGCAGCCCCTCCCAGGTGGGGGCCAGCATCCTGTTTGCCCTTCCTGGAGCACATGTCAGGCGCAACAGGCACAGCCCTGGAGCCAGGAGGACAGTGGGTAGGTCTTGGGGCTTCTCCAAGCCTCAGTTTTCTCCTCCCTGATGTTGTTAGCCATAGAGTTGATTTCAACTCATAGGGATCCCTTGTGACCATGTAGAACTGCCCCATAGAGTTTCCTGGGCTGAAACCGATGGGGTTGCCCTACTCCATCACACAGGGTCCCTATGGGCAAAGTGACTTGACGGCACCGAACACCGCCAACCTTTATGGACGCGGACTGCCAGGTCTTTCTTCCTCAGAGGCATGGGTGGGTTCGAATCCCCATTTGGATTAGCTGCCGAGCGCTTAACCGACATGCCACCAGGACTCTTCTCCTCCCTAAAAAGGGACGGCCAGACCATCCTTCTCCTTCCCACCCCTGTCCGGCACTGATGCCGAGCCTGGGAGGGTCAGCCAGGCTGGAGGGCAGCTCTCAGGGACGGCAAGCTGTCACTCCCACAGTCAGGTCCCTCTGCTGTTTTCAGGGCCACCAAAGGCTTGCAAGGAGCAGAAGTCACTCAGAAGAAAGCTGGGAATTGAGAAGGAAAAATAAAAATAGCGAGCCCCACCCTGGCAGCGGCTGGTGAGGAGACATTACCAGGAAGAAAGTGGGGGAGGGCAGGGCAGGGTAGCTGCAGCCAGGTGGGCTATTCAGGGCTCCTCCATAGAAAGGAGTGGGCTTCTTTGTGATTCAGACAGATGTCTCCCCCGCAGACAATGGAGCATTGGAAACAGTGTGTGCAAATCGGCTCCCTGCCTGGGGGCCTGCACAGCTGGTGAAGGCGAGGCTCTGCAGGGCGCCTGCGGCCCGGCCCACATCCCACATCCCCGGCGAGGTGCACAAGAGCTGGCTGCGCCTCCTTGCTGGGACTCTGTTCCCTCCGTGAGGCCTCCAGTTGGCACTTTGGCACTGCCCACAGAACAGCCCGGGGTTCACACCTTTCTTGTACAGCCTAGGCAGGCATGGTTCAGGGTAGAATTCTCGGCCCCCACAGAGGGGGCACCTCAGGCCCCATTCCCACAGGTCGTCAGAGGAGGCCTGCGTGTTGCTAGGACTTTGAACAGGTCCCACCAGAGTGTCTGGACTAAGACACGCTAGGAGGCCTGGCAACTGACTTCCAAATTCAGCCAGTGACACTCCGTGGGGCACAGCGGTCCGATCCACAGCCGACCGTGGGGTGCTATACCGTGCTCGGGGTCACCTCGAGTCGGGGCCCGACTCCTGGGCACCTGATGACATTTCTACAGGCAACTTCCAGGGCCCCTCACCCTGTTTGCATCCCTGCTTCCATGACAACGAGGACACTCACGGCCCTTCAAGCCATTGTTTCCCAAGTGTCCCTTCCCCTAGACGGCACAGCCCACAGAGCAGAGGGCCCCAGCGCCAGTTTACTGAGTGTGGGAGCGAACGGGACCCCCCTCGAGCAGGCGCTTACCGAGCTGGTGAGGTCCTTATCCCATCCTGTCCTGTTTGTCTGTCTCGTTCCATGTATGGACTTGGTGTGGAGAGCGAGTTGGGGGAAGTGGCAACAATGTGCTCATTTCCCAGGGGGCAAGCTGGGCAGCGGCCTGTCCGGTGACGGGGGGTCAGCGAGGCCGTGTGTTTGTGGCAAGCACAGCAGCCCTGTGTCCCAACGTTCGGGGCCGGCTCAGGTCGCTCAGCTCCTGGGACCGCTCTGTGTCCGTAAGTGGGGTCATTACCTCCCTGTGTGGGTTCAAGAACACGACAGATGGGCAGCCGACGGGTCAGAGCCACCCTGCACTGAGGAGGGTGGAGCGGGACACAGGCCTTTTCCGTTTAATGCTAACTCACAGGGGGCTCTCGTGGTACAGTGGGGAAGGCATTCATTTGGCTGCTAACCAAACGGTCGGTGGAAACCCACCAGCCGCTCCACAGAAGAATAGGGCAGTCTGCTTCCATGAAGATTTACAGCCTTGGAAACCCAGTGGGGGTCACTCCGAGCTGGAATCAACTCAGCGGCTGTGAATTTGTTAACTTTGGTTTAATCCTGATTTCAGCGAGCCCTGGTGGTGCAACAGTTAAGTGCTCGGCTGCTAACCGAAAGGTTGGCAGTTCAAACTACCCAGCAGTTCATGGGAGAAGGACCTGACAGTTTACCCCTGGAAGGTGACACCTAGGAAACCCTACGGGCGGTCCTACTGTCACGTGGGGCTCCTGAGTCGACACTGACTCAATGGCACCCAAAAACAAGAATCGAAGTAGCTGCGTGTGGCCACCAGACTGGACAGTGTGGCTCCGCTCGGGTCATCCTGGTGGCAGCTTAGAAGATGGAGTGGGGACAAGGTGCACCGCAGGAGGTGAGCACCAGGGCGCAAGCCCTGGAGGACAGAGGGCAGCAGCAGGGCAGGGCCCACCCCCCGCCTGGCAGCAGAGCCCCTTGTCCACGGACAGTGGTCCTGGGAGCAAGAGGACCAGCTCAGTGTCCACACACCTGGGCTGGCAACCTGGCAGCAGAGGTGCTTCAGTCGCCAGCCCCCTGCCCAGCAAAAAATGCTTCAGGACCCTCCACCGGGAAAACCGTCTTCGCTGGATGCATCATCCACTGTGACCTATGCAGGGCTGGCTGCTGGCCACCAGAGCTGGACCACGGGGTCCCCATCTCCCTCTCGGTGGAGCCACTGGGTGGTGGTGGGTGCGGGCCCAGCCACGGGGTGAGGGTGGATGCAGTCTGCATCCCCTTGACCCAGACAAGCCCGGCCCCTCTCTCTCTGAGGAGCAGCTGTAATTAACACAGAGCCATTGACATCTAAATAACGCGACAGTTATCAGCAATAAGAGGCGGGTGGTGGAGACGGAGTTATTTATAAAAGAATTAATAAACCGCCACGTGAGGGGCGGCAGGGACGCTGCCCGGCTCCCTGATTGGAATTTCTGGGGGATAATGAGTCGCCTCAGGGACACAAAGACCTTGAATTTCTTTTTCTGTTTTGCAAACTAATTCCTGGTAATGAGGGAATCAGCCGACTCAGGGTAGGGCTCTGGGCGGCAGGCGGGAGCTGCAGCATGAGCCTGGCCGCCATCCCCAGCCTTGAGGGCCACCAGGAGTTTGTCAGTGGCTCTGTACGGTGACTAATTAGACGGAGTGCTGGACCTGAAGGTCAAACGCCGTCCAGAGACTATAAATGTACCGGTGACTCTGGGCCGGGGAATCGATGGGCAGTCCCTGCCAGGGCCGGGCACCCCAAAATGGAGAGGCAAACCCGGCGAGTGCCAGGGCCAAGTGTGCTAGGGCCAGGCCCGCTCTCTGCTCGTGGGAGCGCTGCCCACATTGGCCTCTCCTGCCCCTCCCCTCGGGAGCTCTGGTAGCATAGTGGCTAAGACACTTGCCTGCTAACCAGACGACTGGCGGTTCAAACCCACCAACCAGTCCCTGCCAGGGCCGGGCACCCCAAAATGGAGAGGCAAACCCGGCGAGTGCCAGGGCCAAGTGTGCTAGGGCCAGGCCCGCTCTCTTCTCGTGGGAGCGCTGCCCACATTGGCCTCTCCTGCCCCTCCCCTCAGGCCAGTCGAGGTCGGGGGGTGGAGGCTGGGGGCTCTAGTCTGGGCCCAAATCAAGGAAGAGTGTGGTTTCTGCTCTCAGACTCTGCAGCCAACACCCTGGCCCTCCGTGCTGCCCACGCGCCAGGGCTCCTGGACCAGCAACCCCGGCCCTGGCCCCCGGTCCCCAGCATGGGCCCCCACACTCAAAGTTACCGCAGGCCATCAGAAGGGGCAGGAAATTGCCCAGTGGTGGGCAGAGGCCCAGAGGCGCCCTGGGATGGGCAGGGTGCCAGGCGCTGCCATGCCTCTGCCCACCTCCAGTGGCCATGCCCAGTGGTCCCTCCCAGTGGTCAGGGGCTGAGCTTGGGGGCCAAGGAAGCAGCAGGAGGGCACACAGCATCTGCTTGCTTGTCTGTCTGTCTGTCTGTCGGCAGCTCACTAGAAACCAGAGTCTGGGAGCAGAGGGGCCTCAGCCTGGCCTGGCTCATAATGTCCTCTACACAGGGACCACCTCTACAGGGACACACATGCAGGCGATTGGTGTTGCCGACCCTGTCAGGAGAGGACAGGTCATCCATCAATCAGGGAGGCCCCATCTACGGTCACAGGTACACAGTCCAGGACGCCAAGGGACACGCCGAAGGTCACACAGCCAGCCCAGCCCAGAGCTCTCCAAGCCACCCGTCAGCACTGGCCAGGTGCCCTTCTCACAGGACCCAACCCTCCCTCGTGGAAGGGGCCCAGCTCTGGCCAGTGGGCCAGGGGTCAGCCAATGAGGAGTTCCAGGGCCCACCTCACAGGACCCATGTGGGTACATCTGTCATTGCTGTTCCTAGCTGCTGGCATGTTGGCTCTGATGCCTGGCATCCCGGGACACTAGGTAACAGCTCTAGCAGGTCTTGCGTCACCCTCACGATGGCCGGTGCCCTGAGACCCCGTGTGGAGGCGTCCAACCAGGGCCCTCACCGTCCAGCTCTCAATAGGACAGTGTTCCGCTGTGAGCCAAAGGGTTTTCCCCTGCCGATTTCACAAACAGGTCACCAGACCTTTCTTCCAAGCCTGTCTCAGTCTAGAAGCGCCCCTGAAACCTGCCCACCAGGGGGGGGGGGCACCCTGCTGGTGTTTGAAGTACTGGTGCCAGAGCCTCCAGCCCACAGCAGCAAACAGCCCCCAACATGCAAGCATGGCAGACAGCCAGCTGGGAGTGGGAGGAGCAAGAGACACCGCACTGCATGGCAGGCCCGTTGCTGGGGCGTTGGAGGGCCCAGACGGCTCCCTGCCCCAGCAGAGCCACCTTTCAGAAGCCAGCTGTGGAAGGGCTGCCCTAGGAACACTGATGAGCGCTGGGCCTGGGGTCTCAGGCCAGGCCCTCCTCCCGCTGCCCCGCCCTGCCCCGCCCCCGGCATCAGCAGAGGGGCTCGCATCTCCAGCCCTCCTCTCACTGTTCTGCTTGCTCACTGCATTTATTACAACGGAGCCCAAAATCCCTGCTCTGCAATCCAGAGTAACCTGCTTCCAGGCCCCAACAAAGACGGAGGAATACTAATTGAAAAGTGATTAATTGCATTCCAGGCGCTCCCCCTCCTTCCTGGTCCCTGCTCCCCCGCACTCCCTAACTGGGCTCCAGACAGCCCTCAACTGTGGATTTGAATGCTGAGCTGGTTTTAGGGTCAGTTTTCACGGGGAGTCTTAGGCCGTGAGCCAGGCAAGCTCAGCTCTGGGCTCAGACCCCTGCCCCTCTCAGAAACTGTTTCCTCCTTTGTAAAGTGGGCTGGTAACCCTGGAGGGCCTTGGAGTCAGACTGCCTGGCGTTCCAATCCCACCTCCCTGTGACTGCCTGCCTCAGTGGGCCTCGGCCTGGAGCCTCCCCCACCGGCCTCTCTGTTTTGCCTGTCCTTCTTGCTCCCTCCAACAGGCACACACACATCCCACTCCCCTCACCATGGCCATTTTCCAAGATTTCTCTCCACTATCACCTCCTCCAGGCAGCCCACCCAGGACACTCCTCCCAGCTCCATCAGCCCCAGGCCTCCTCCACTTAGTGCTTTGCCTGCACCCCCTCAAGGCCACCATTGGCGCCCCGTCTGCCCCAGGGCCCGTCCAGCGAGGGTCCCTGAGGCTGCTCCACACCTGCCTGCACCTGCACTCCGAGGACAGTGTTCAGAAGGAAGTGCCTTGCCATGGCTCCCTTCCCACACTCCTGCACGAATGACCTGGACAAGCCCTCGGTGATCTCACCAGGAACAGGGTGACATCAGGAGGCCCCGAGGACTGCAGGTCAGCACCGAGTGGACATTACGTAAGCACCCAGCCCTTCTCACTGCTGTCCCACTGCCCGGCCCTGGCCTCAGCACCAGGCCCAGGCCCAGGCCCAAGCGTTTCCTCAGACTCAGCCCCAGTGCCGGCCCTCAGCCTGGAGCCTGGGGGAGGACGAGGGTGACCCGGCCCCCAGGTCCTGAGCAAATGGGCATTCGGGGCCTATAAGTGACACTAACAATGGATCAGGGTCAGCAGGGTGGGACTCTGAGGGGCGGAGCAGCACAAAGGGGGGCCGACAGGGGCAGGGGATGGGCTGGCCTCTGAGGGGCATGGGAGCAGGGCCAGAGTGGGACCTCACTCTGACCCCCATTTCTGTGCACAGAGCTCAGAGGGGCAGCCCTGCCTGTGGACACAGCCCCAGTGGCCGTGACAGGGCCCAGGGCCCAGGGCCCAGAGCCCAGGGCTCTCGCTGGATGGTGCTATTGTTCCCAAGTAAGACAGGCTTCCCCAGGCCCTAACGACAAAGCCTCCTGAAATCCTGCCAGAAACACAACCTTTGAGACAGCTTCCCTCATTTAAATTCTTCCTTGGCATTTGTGCGACAGTGAACAAGAACAAAACTGCAAGGAGCCTCCTGGAGGGAGGAGGAGGAGGGGCGCAGGGCCCGGCCCACGGGGGCAGGGGCTCAGCGCCAGGATCTGGATCCGTGTGCCCAGCCAGCCAGGAGGTGGGCATTGTCCCGTTACACAGAGAAGGAAAGTGCGGTGTGGAGAAGTGAAGTGACTGGGGACACAGCTGGGCGGAGCAGAGAGGGTGTGATGCCCACAGGCCAGCTACACACCTGAGCCCACAGCTGTGGGATGGGACAGGGCCAAGTGGGGCGGGACACGGGGCCTTTTGCATGAAAACAGAATCTCCTGCCCCTTACCAACGGTAAGGGCGCGGTAGCAGAATCCCCCTCCATGTGGAAGACTGAGGCGTGGTTCCCGGCCAGCCCTCCTCCTGTGCAGCCCCACCAGCTGTTAGTGCAGGCTGCTGTAGCTACGGTGCTGAGCAGGTTTTAGGGGAGCTAGGGCAGACAGGACTGGGGAGCGACTTCTGAAAATGGGCCAGTGAAAACTGCATCCCAAGGGTCCGATCCCGTTGTCCACGTCCCGCGAACAATCCCAACAGAAGTGGGGGGTGTGTTTCAAGTAGCGAAGTCCAAGCGAACAGCCTGTCATCATTCCCAGAGCACGGGAAGGCTCAGTCCTCGGCTCGCCTCAGACTCACCTGGGGCAGGTGACCCGGGGGTAATGGAGTTCACACTTTGTCCCCAGTGTCGTGGAGGGAGAGTGGCCTTCAGATGCCCACTGCTGCTCCCAGCAGCTCCCCAAACTCCCGACGCCTGTATCTTTTCCCCTTGTTAGAGGAGGATGCTGCTGTCCAGGGCTGAGGTGAGGTGAGAAGAGGCCACATCGGGTAAGACAGTGAAGGCCGGCTGCACAGAGCCAGCGCACACGGGAGTCCAAGGGCAGCGGGTAGCACTGGCCAGGGCTTCGGGCAACGCCTTCCCACAAACAGGTGTATCTAACGGGGCCCTCAGTGCAGGACACACCCAAGTCCACACACACACAAGGGCCTGTGGAAAAGCCCCCCATCCCCTGGCAGGGGACTGATGGTGCCAGGGGCCTGTGGCAGTAATGCACCTGGTACATTTGCAAAATAATGAGAGGCTGGGGGCAGGCCGGGGTGAGCAGGAGGAGGAGGAGGAGGAGGAGGAGGAGGAGCGCGTTGGGAGGCAAGGCCGGATTCTGCCAGCACTTTGGGTTTTATTCTGGGAAGAACCGGCGTGCAGGGAAGTTCTGGACAGGAAGACGTGGTTTGACCCAGGTTCCAGCAGGACCCCCAGCTGCTCCATTGGGAACAGACTGGAGTGGAAACCACAGGTGTCAGGAGACCAGAGCAGCCACCTCGATATCTCAGGGGAGGTGATGGTGGCGTGGTGAGGTGAAGGCCAGGACACGGGATGTGGCCGGAACCCAGGCCTACCCTGAAGGCATGTCCAACAGGATTGCCGACTGCCCAGATGTTTGGATGGGGGGCGTTCAAGTCCACGCAGGGATCCTGCCTGGACGTCTGGAAGGATGGGGCTGCCGCCTGTGGACATGTGGGAAGCCAGGACAGGGGAGTTCATTTATGGCCATGTGGAAAGTTCCGGAGCCCAGTAGGACGTGCTGAGCTTAGCCCACTGTGGAGCTGGCAGGTGACAGCCAGACACAGAGGCTCAGGAGAGAGCCCAGACGTGGGGAAGGTACGACCCCTGAGGGTCCTGGTGAGTCGAGGGAGCAGGGGCGAGGGGAACCCCTGGCAGTCCAGGGCTGGGGAAGTCAGGGTACAGAAGAGAAAGGACCAGTGTGAGCGTGGGGTCCAGGGGTCTGGGGCAGACTAGAAGGAGAGCCCTTCACCTTTAGCAGTGTGGGGGTCCCTGGGGACTTAGGGAGGGGCAGTCCCCTGGAGCGACAGAGTGAAGAAGGCCTGGCTGAGGTGGGCTCAGGGGAGAGAAAGAGAAGGAGGGACCCTCAGTGGAGGTGCCAACAAGGAGCACGGCCTCTGGGCACCACTGGCCCAGAGCCCGAGCGGCGACCCCAGCCTGCAGGCCCCGTCGGGTCTGGGGGAGGTCAGGAGGCAGCGTGGAGCTGTGGCCCGGCTCCAAATCCAATGTGTGGCCAAGAGGCCTGAGGCGCCCTGCTCCCAGCTTCCTTCCGGCGCGCATGTGCTGGCCACGCTGGGCGCCTCCTTGTCTCCCTCCCTTCCTCGATACAATTATAGATTAATTACTTCTTCCCGAACGGTACCTGACCTACATCACTGCTGCAGCCGGCAGAGCCAGGAGAAGGACGCCGGCTATATAAAGCCCCGTCTGTTTGGCAGGAGGCTGGACGGGCGTCAGCTGGTCGGCGGCGCTTCACACGCGGATCTGAAGCCAGCGCCTGCGGCTCCACGCTCAGGTGAATGGGCTGCTGTGGCTGGAGGCAGGCAGCCGGGCAGGGGACAGGCACACCCTCTAAGTGCTGCCGGTCCTGACCTGTACCCCTCCTTGGCCTCCCTGGCCCGTCCACGCACTGCGCCAAGCCTCTAACAGCGAGAACCTCTAGGTCAGGGCCTGTCCCCACGACGCCTACCCAGAGAGCCTGCGGGCCCATTTGGGAGAATGTTTGGGAGAATGGAGATGCCATGTGGTGTGGAGGGGCTGCAGGGCAGTCACTCACCCCCGCTGTGCCCAGACACGTGACAAACACTGGGCTCAGGGTCTCTTCATCACCAAGGCTCGTCTGCAAGGTCACTGGCACTGCAGTGTGGGTGCCCCGGAGATGGCCCTCAGGGCCCCGCCTTCTGGCGGCCCCACCCTTGTGAGACCACCTCTACTCGAGAGTGGGCGGGACCGTGGGGCTCAGGCCATGATTCTAAGGGATGGGACCACAGACAGATGAGAGGTCACTTCTGAGATGTGCTTCCAAGGGTTGTGCCTTCATCCTTCATCCTGGATGCAAGCTCACTCTTGTCTCTCCCACTCTCCATGTGTGCGTGTGTGCATATGTGCGTGCGTGTGTGCATATGTGTCTTGTTCTCTTGTTCTTCCCTCTCTCTCGCCCTCCCTCTCACTGTCTGTCTCTCTCAGTCTCTCTGTTGCTCTGTCTCTCTCTGTGTGTGTCTCTCTCTGCCTCCCTGTCTCTGTCTCTACCTGTCTGTCTCTCCCTCCCTCTCACTGTCTCTCTGTCTGTCTCTCTCAATCTCTCTGTTGTTCTGTCTCTCTCTCTCTGTGTCTCTCTCTGCCTCCCTCTCTCTGTCTCTACCTGTCTCTCTCTCTGTCTCTACCTGTCTCTCTCTCCCTCCCTCTCACTGTCTCTCTGTCTGTCTCTCTCAATCTCTCTGTTGTTCTGTCTCTCTCTCTCTCTGTCTCTCTCTGCCTCCCTCTCTCTGTCTCTACCTGTCTCTCTCTCTGTCTCTACCTGTCTCTCTCTCCCTCCCTCTCACTGTCTCATTCTCTCTTGCATCGCTCATCCCAGGGAAGAGGCCGCCATGTTGGGAGGCAGCCTTGTGCCTCTGCCTGAGGACAAGGGGCCAGGCTGCCAGCAGCCCCGTGAGTGAGCCTAGAAGTGGACCCTCACACCCCAATCAAGCCTTCAGATGAGACCAAAGCCTGAAGGCTTGTCTACAGACCGAAAGCCTCTGAGTAGAGGCCCCAGCAAAGCTGTGCCAGACCTCTGACCACAGAGGCTGTGAGACACTAGACATTTGTCTCACGCCTCCATGCTGTGGGGTTATTACGTGCGGCCAAAGATAACTAACATGCTGAGTTGTTTTGAAATGGAGGAAACCAAGGCTCCAGGGAGACGAGGGACCTGGCCCAGGTCGCACAGCACAGGGCCGAGTCCAGATTCAGACACAAATGCCCACCATAGGAGTTGACCTTGCTTGCCACTCAAAGTGTGGTCTGAGGACCAGCGGGTCGGGCGCCCGGGCAGTGGTCAGAAACAGAGCAGAAACAGACCGACTGAAGGTGAGGCTGCCCTGTCACAAGCTGCTGAGGTGATCCTAAACATGGAGGCCCCTGGGGGCCCCCCAAGTCCCCCTCCCCCAAAAATGCCTGCTGATGGTAGAATGTCAGGAGCTGGAGGGCAGGGTACCAGGGAATCCAGTGGGGACTGCCAGAATCAACTACAGCTATGCCTTCCGGCAGCTGCCTGCTCGACAAGCTGTAACGCCAGCCTCGGGAGGCCAGAGCCTCCGGCCAAACGTGCTGTGGCTGGCCAGGGTCCGCTCCAGCGGGACAAAGCTGCAGGCTGAGTCAGGCTGCTCAGACGCTGGGCTCCGGGCCAGATACCACTCTGGCTTCCACGCCATTTAATATACCTTCAATGTATTCACTCCTGTGAATTGCAGAGGTTAGTCTTCAGAGCCCGTACACAGACACACATGCACATGCACACATACACACACACACGCACAATACACCTTCCCACAGTCACCAAGATTGGACTCCAACCCCTTCCTCTCCCCACCACATTTGTCCCCCAGCCCCTCCCACCACAGTCCTTCAGCTCCCCTCCCCTGAACTTAGCCCAGAAAGAGCCAGGACCAGGTAATCCCAGGCCTAGACCCCAGTCTTGGCTGTGCTGTGTGGCCATGGAAAAGTTGCTTTGCTTCTCTGGACCAGGCCTAAGTTCTGAGAACCCTAGAAGCTCAGGGCTGGAAGGGGCCCTAGGAGTGTCCTGGGCCACCTGCCATGCAATGCAGCCCACTCCATAGCACCTAGTCCAAGAGGCCATCAATGGGATACTTGAATGCCTCCAGGAACGGGGAGCTCACTACCCAACGCAGATAACTGAGCCCCCAGCTGTGGTGTTTGGTGATTCTGTGGTTGTCCTCCGCCCCTCCTTCTGCTCAGAGCAGTATTCAAGGCTTGGTGCATCATCAAATCACCAGCTGCAGCTGGGATGACGGGCAGGTGCCGGGATGACGGGAACTGCTCCTGGGATTTCCGGCCCTCTCCTCTTCCTGGCACTTCAGTTCTTTCAGGTGTGACTTTTGGGTAAAACAGTTCATAGATTCCAGGGGAACAAGGAACCTTTAAATCTCCCATTCAGCTCATTACAATCATCTCCTCAGAAATGTATGAGATATCACAGGGTTCTCGCCACACGCCCAGCCCCAGTGCGCACCCAACTGCACCGCACACCCAACACCAGGAGCTTGAAAAGCAAATTCACGTCAAGATGCAGGCAAACTTTGGGGGAAAGTGCAAACTGGACAAAGATGAACCCAGCCATTCACAGTGAGTATCGAGGCAGCACAAGCAGCTTGGTGCCAATCGCGTCTCTGGGAAAACAAGCCAGGTTGGCAAGGGAGCCCACTGGCTTTAATCAGGACTTTTGGTTGAAAGGGAGAATGGCAAGGTCAGGCTGTCTGGGCTCAAATTCTGACTCCAGTACTCATAGCCATGTGGCCTTGAACAAGCGACTTCCTCTCTTTGGGCCCAATTCCCTCATCTGTCCAATGGGTAAGTTCTGCCATCTATCACGTTGTTGTTGTTATGTGCCGTCGAGTTGGACCCGACTCATAGCGACCCCTCCTTGGGTTACCAAGGTGGTATCACTACAGAAGTAGCTTGCCAACCTTCCCTCCGAGGAGTGGCTTGTGGGTTTGAACCGCCAGTCTTCTGGTTAGCAGCCGAGTGCCTTAGGCACTGCGCCACCAGAGCTCCTTCTTGGTTCTCTAGAGTTGCTGCAACAGAAACCCCGCAAGTGGGAGCCTAACAAACAGAAACTTACCTTCTCGTAGTTTGGGAGGCGAAAGTCCGAGTCCAGGGCGCCGGCTGTGGGGGGAGGCGGTGTGTCTCTGCCAGCTCTGGGGAGGTCCTCATCTCTTCTCGGCCTCTTTTCCTCGGTCCTTGGCGATCTTCATGGGAGGTCTCTTCCCTGTGGTCTTCACTGCCTTCTGTGCTGGAGCTCCCCTGTTACATCTCAAAGGTGATTGGCTAACACACACTTGACACTGCTGTGGCCTCATTAACACAACAAAGAACCCCCACCCTGGATGGGGTTACACCTGGGGGGACAAAAACCAAAATAACCAAACTCACTGCCATTCAGGTGATTCTGACTCATAGTGACCCCCATTGGGTTTCCAAGGCGGTAAATCTTTATGGAAGTACATTGCCCAGTCTTCCTTCCGTGGAGTGGCTGATGGGCTTGAACCACCCACCTTCTGGTTAGCAGTCAGATGTCAAGGACAGGAGTTTGAATTTACAGTACATCCTGGAGATACAACCATAACGCCATTGTCTCTCCTACTGCTGAGACCAGCTACATGTTGGGAGTTGCTCCACTCTGGTGTTTCTGCAACTGAGAGACCCGAGGTTCAGATAAACACCGTGACTTGCCTATCGTTCTTGGGTGCTATCCAGTCAATTACAACTCGTAGGGAACCTGCGTGACAGACTAGAAGTGCCCTAGGGGTTTCCTGGGCGGTGATCTTCACGGGACAGATAGCCAGGACTTACTTCCCACAGAGTGACTGCACGAGCCTGACCGGTGCACCATCAGGCTGCATCAGGGCTCCTCACTGCTCACGAAAGGCCACCCAGCTGCTGACAGCCAGGCCACACTGTGGATAGTGCACCGAGCCCAGGCCCTCATCCTGCGGGCCGGGGCTCATCCTGCGGGCCGGGGCTCACCCTGGGGCCGGGGCCCGAGGGCAGGGACTTGGACCTCAGCAGGAGTGTGCTGCCCCGGGGGCCTGCCCTGGCCTCGTCACCTGAGCTGTGGCCCGCAGCACTGCCCATCCGCTCCTCTAGCCCTGGTTCCTGGAAGCTGCCCAGCCCCGCCCCACTGTCTCTGGCCGGGCCTCTCCCGGGCCAGAGTCTGCAGGAGCACGGTTGGTAGTGCACAGCCGGGGCTGCCCGGAAGGAGTGTGTGCCTCCTGGGGGAGCATCTCCGTGTCCCCGACCCTCCATCAGGGCAGAGTTGCGGTGAGGGTGCCGGGTCAAGGATGAGCCGAGTGCACCAGTGGCACAGTGGGAGGACACTGGAGAGTGGCGAGGTGGCAGAAGGCTGAGCCACTGGTGCCGTCTGAGCCCACATGGGTCTGTGTGCCCGGCTACAGCGCCCTGTCCCCCTCCCGCGGAGCCTGCCTCCCGCCGTCCACACCTGGCCTGGGGACCGGGCCGCCGCGGCCTACGTGCCCAGCTGTGGGGACGCATGCCGCACGCATGTGCAGACCCTGTGCTCGAGCCTCCTGACCTGCTCCTGACCCCACACACGGGCCTCAGGTCCCGGCCTGCCTCGGCGCCGGCTGGGGCTCACCTGCTGCCGCTCCAGATGCTGCCTGCTGTCAAGATGCCCACCATTAGCAAGCAGGTCTCCCCACTCAGAGGGCAAACGGGCAGCGATTCCCCAGACTCACAGGGGCTGGGCGCTGGAGGAGCCCAGGGTCACAGTGGCCCCCAGCTTCTTTCACAGGCAGGAAAGGGAGCCAGGAAATGCCTTTACCGGTGCTGCCTTGTGCCAGCCTGGTGCAGGGCCTCCGCAGGCAGGACTCGCTGGCACTGACCGAAAGGTGGACATGCCCACCCCTAGTCTGTGCTGTCCAGGGTCACCTGGGAGCAAAGGGCAGCCTTGGGGTTTGAACTGGAACCACGTGCTCTGGCCGTGGTCTCCTCGTCAGGCCTTCTGTCTTCCAGGGCGGGCTTCTTTCTGTGAGCTGTGGACCCAGGGAGGGCTGTCCTCGTGGGGCTCCAGGGGCATACTGGAGGTCAGTGCCCCGGGCTGCGTGGGCCTCCAGGTCAAGGGCACTTAGGGGCCAAGGACAGGACCTGCCAAATGGTGACAAAATGCCAGCACCAGGGTCTCATTTGTGGCCCTTCCCGACACTCTAGACACCCAGAACCAGGGCCGCCTCCACAACCAGCCTCCTACAAACCAGCCCCACACCCTTCCTCCCCTGCCCAGCCCCCGTCTCTGCCCGGTGCTGAGCTTCTGCTGGTCAGTGGTGGTACAAGCTTTCCTCTTGTCTTGAGAAAGGACAAAATGGTCTAACCAACATTTGTGCTTTAATATCTGCACTAACTGCCCGTGCACTGGCGGGCGGTTCCACAGCGGAAGGGGCATTTGAGCTGGGTTTTGAAGAAAGTGTAGGAGGCAGATGAGAAGCGTTTTGAGCAGAGATGGGGAGGTGTGGACGATCTGGGGTGGAAGGGCAATAGAGTCTGGGAGGGGAGGCTGACTCCACTCCTGGGGTCTGGGTGCCGGGCTGAGGACCCTCAGCAGCACGCGTAGCTGATGGGGGGCTGCTGAGGGCTTTGAGAAGCCCGACACTGCCTTCCTGGGTCATCCGGCTGCTGCCCGAGGTGGGGCTAGACCCTGCCCTCCAGAGGAGCCCAGGCCAGGGCTGGCGGGTCCCCGGGAGGAGACGGAGGGAAGGGGCAGAAATAGACGGCAGACTCCTGCCTGTTGCCTTTTATAGATCCAAAGTCACTTTGTTAGTTTACGAACATAAAAATGTATAAGGCATGGCTTGATTTGTTCATAAAATTACCATGTTCGGGTTTATTTAGAGAAAGAAGGCCTAGGGGCTGGGGGGAGGGGAGGCAGCAGCGTGGGAGGGGATCTGCTTTGCTCCAAGGACTTTTTTATTTTAGCTTATTTTTCTCAGGTCTTTTCTGCACAGGCAGCTTGCCCACCAGGGGGCCATCCGGTGCCTCAGTGGTCAGAGGTCATCCCAGCAGGCATGCCAGGGGCACTGCCTGCCCCGCAGAGGCCTGGGACACAAGGTGCCCCTGTGCGGGCCTGTGGCCGGCCTGGCCGCGGGCAGCACAGCTGAAAGGCACCTTCCAGACCCAGGCCTGAGGAACAGAGGGACAGTCCTGCAGGGCACGGGGCACCCACCGGAACCAGACCGGCCAGCCGCCACGCTGTCATGGAGACAGACCAATCCACTCCTGGTGTCTTCTCCACAGTGCCTTCCTGACCCTTGGGCGTCCTGCACCCTTCAGACCCTTCTGGCACCAACCAGCCCTTCGGACCCTTCCTAGCTCTGTGTGACTCCCCAGGGCTGCCCCAGAACGGCCTCCACAGAGCAGACACCCCAGTCCTGAAGGCCGATTGCCCTGACCCACCGGGAACCCTCTCTGCAGTTCCCCACTTCCTCAAGCAGGAAACTGGGGGCCATAGCCCACCTGCATTTCCCATACCAACCATGGCAGGTGATCTTGCACCATCTGGGGTTTCAAGGCCACGGCCTTTCAGAAGCAGACTGCAGGCACTTCCCACGTGTATCTCCCGGGATCTCTCCCACCTACTGTTGCCGGTGCTGTGGAGTCCAGGCTGACTCATGATGACCCCTGTGTCAGAGTGGAACTGCCCCTTAGGGCTTCCTGGGCTGGTGTTCACGGGAGCAGATGCTAGGCCCTTTCTCCCATGGGGCTGGTGAGCTGATGTGCCTCTACATTTCCTTTCACACCTGCTGGGGTGGCGGTAAGGAGCTCTGGTGGTGCACAGGTTACAGCATGCAACTTCGAACCAAAAGGTAGGTGATTCAAACCCACCAGCTGCTCCGCGGGAGAAAGATGAGGCAGTCAGCTTCAGTAAGATGACAGCCATGAAGACCCTGTGGGGCAGTTCCACTCTGTCCTCTAGGGGCGCTGCGGGCCGGAATCCATTCCAAGGCAGTGGGTATGGTTTGGGCTTTGTTTCTGTGAAGACTGACAACCTTAGAGACCCTGTGGGGCAGTTCCACTCTGTCCTCTAGGGGCGCTGTGAGTCGGAGTCCACTGAAATGCACCACTACCACCAAAACCAATTACGTGGCATTCCCACTGTCTGAGCAGCCTGTGGACAGGGGGTCATTAGCAGTGGTGACACAGAACCCAGGAGCTTGGGACTCCCCAGGGAAGGGCTGGTGCCCCCTCAGGCCCTTGGCTCAGCTGGTTGGACCAGCCCCAGTCTAGGCGTCATTAGCCCCCCAGAGAGGCGAGGGTTATTAGCCAGAAGGCCTTAAATGTCGCTGTGTTCTGCAGGCGCCTCGCAGCTGTAAAAGATCAATTATCGCTGGTTTATGGACAACTTGCCTGGGACGCTGCTGAAGCTGTGTGGCCCCACTGGTTGTCCCTGCCTTTCCTGCCTCCAGGGACCGACGAGGGGAGCCCCGAGTGGACGGCTCTGGGGCTGGCAAGAAGCCAGCGCAGGTGCTCCCAGAGCAGAGGGCCCCAGGAGGCTCAGGACAGCCAGGGGTTGTCACCAGGATGCCCAGAGGCTGAGCCAGCTCTGCCCTCTGCCCTCTGCCAGACTCTGACTCTCAGGAGCTGTGTGGCCTCCCGTCTCCTCACCTCTCTGGGCCCCTAGACAGCCCCACTGCCTCTCTGGCTTTTGGGGAGAAATCAACACAAAACTGTTGTTGTTGTTAGGTTCCATCGGTTCCATGGTGGCCTCAAGCGTGCCGAGGAGAGCCGCTCCACAGGTTGCAGGCCTTTGGGAAGCACGTTTTTCTTCTGAACCCCTCTGAAAACCCGCTGCCATCGAGGCAATTCTGACTCCCAGGGACCCTCACTGGGTCTCCAAGGCTGTCAATCTTTGTGGAAGCCACTGCCTCGTCTTCCTCCCGAGCAGCAGCTGGTGGCTTTGTACCGACAAGTTTTCCGGCTAGCAGCCAAATGCCTTCCCCACTGTGGCTGCAGAGCGCTTTTCCGAGCCCCCCAGGTGGGTTCAAACTGCCAACCTCCCCACTAGTAGTCAAGCACTCGATCGCCTTCCACGCAGGAGGTCTGGTCCGATTTCCCGCCAGCCGGCAAAACCCGGAGGCTCAGCGCGCTGTGGTGCCTGGCGGGTTTCAGCGGAGCTTCAGACTCAGACGGACTGGGAGGGAAGGGCCGCTGGCCCACTTCTGAAGACCAGCCAGCGGAAGCCCCACGGGTCCCAGCGGTTGGAGCGGAGCCCGGCAGGGTGTCCTGTCGGCGTGCGTGGGGTCACCGCGGCCGGGGCCGGCCCTGTGTACCCTAATAATGACGACAAATACCGAACCAGCAGAGCGCCGACTGGCCTCCAGGGGGCAGCTCTCCTCTGCCTCCCAGCACGCACTGCGCCCCCGTCACCCCTCCTCGCGGTGTCATCCCACCGTGTCGCCCGTCCCTGCTTGGCCTGACCCAGAGGGTCCCTGCGGTCACTGTGCAGCTGGTATCTTGCCATTGCTGTCATCCTTGTGGGCTGTGCGTCATGATCATGCGTGGTGACCCCATGTGCTGGAGTGGAACTGCCCCACAAGGTTTCCTGTGTTGCAACCTCGACAGGAGCAGATCATTAGGGTTTTTTTCTCAAGGAGCTGCTGGTGGGTTTGAACCCCTGACCTTCCGGTTAGCAGGGCCCTGTCCCTCCTTAGGCCTGCGGACGGATGAGGGGGCAGAGGCTCAGAGAGGCCCCGAGCTGCCCAAGCTCCCGCAGCCGGTGGTGGGCCAGCGCACTGCGCTTTGCTGCCTCCCTCCACCAGGCCCACCCACCGATCCAGACACAAAGGACCAAAGCTGTGATTCGGGCCGACCCCGCCCTCCCCGGTCTTTCTCCAGGTGTGAAATGGGGCAGTGGGAGGAGGGTTCATGACCCTACTGGCCTCCCCATCCAAGGTCCAGAGGCTCGGATCCGCACCCAACCCTGCGCAGCAGACACGTCCATCAGCGCCCCGATTTAGAGGCAGGGGCCCCAGGCCAAGAAGGGTCACCATGGGCAGACAGCAGTGCTGGCTGGTGGCCATGGCCTGCCCACATGGGCCTGGCGTCCCGCCCCCCAGAGCTATCAAGGCCCCTGCCCACCCAGGTCAGGCTTCGGTCATAAACACCTGCCAGGTTCCGCTGGCAATGAGCCCTAAGTAAACACCAGCCCTCTCACCTTCTCTGTTTTCCCCACCAGGCTCCCCCACCCTCGTCCTCTCCCGCTCATCCCGTTCAAGGCCAACGGACTAAGGTAGTTCGCTCAGGAGCCCAGCTGCCCAAACACAGCCCAGGGTCGGAAGAGAAGCTGAGGACAGGAGCAGGGGCAGCGGTCCTTCAGCCACTGAGCCATAAGCTACTGGTCTCCCAGCTGCTGCGGGAAGACCTGGGTTTGAACCCCGTCTCCTGAGAGGTGGAGGAGGCAGCAGCCGGTTCTGGACAGGTCAGCCGCCTCCTGGTCAGCCGCCTCCTTGGGTCAGCCGCCTCCTTGCAGCGCCCCAGCCCCACTCCTAACGCCCTTTATTTCAATAAAACTGTCAGAAGGACTGATTTGTGTGGCATTCACAACTCACTCCTCTCCTTTATTCGCAGGTTCAATAAACCCTGAAGTTGTTCCAGGGAGACAGGACAATGATGGCCAGCTTCAAGTTCATGGGAGACCGTGGGCTGGCACAGGCAGACCTGGAGCCCGGTGGGAAAGCCCCACCCCCACCCCCACCCCGCCCAGAGCTGCCCCAGAAAAGGCGAGGGGGACAGCTCTGAGCAGGGGGCCCTGGGTGAGGGCAGCCACAGGGGCAGCAACCACGCCTGCACCAGTGAGGAAGGGGCAGGGGTAAGCTGCAGAGTGCAGGTGCAATCGGGAGGGCTTCCTGAAGAAGAAAGGGAAGGCAGGCCGTCCTGAAGCACAAGCAGGAGTTAGCTCATGGAAAGGGCAGGGGACATGTGCACAGAGGGTTGGCTTCGGGGAGCAGGGGGGCAGGGGTGGTGTGGGAGGTCATGTGTGCAGCCTCTGGGGCCAAGCATCAAGGCAGGAGTCCATTCTGGTCAGGGAACCCTGGAGCCCACTACTGGGAGGCAAGACAGGGATCTGTGGCTTCTGCCCCACAACACAAGGGCAGCTTTGGGACCTCACAACCCAAAGGGCAGCCGTGTACCCCAGACCCACACAGCCATCGCTGGTCTCCAGAAGGCCCTGGGCTCCTCCCCTTCTGCATATCACTTCCTGGTGTCCTTGTCCCACTATCCAGCTATCACTGCCCCTGGACCCCACAGCCCACAAGAGTCAGGAACGTCCCAGCTCCCAGGACTCGCCACCTCCCGCCCCTTGCTTCTCCCTGCCTGGTTCGTCGTGCACTGCATCGGCCTTGTACCCTAGGCAGCCGTGCTCAGCCCTTGGAAGAGGAACTCTCCGGTGGAATGCCAGCACAGCCCCACCCACCTAAGAGGAGCACCAAGCTTTCTGATTGGAGCGTGCAATAGGGAGGCGGGCTCTGGAATGCTACTTCACCCCCCTCGGCCCCGCCCCACTGCCAGGAGAGAAAGAGCTACCCCTCTGACTGGAGGGCGCTGTGAGGAGGCGGGCTCTGAGCATGTAGCCCCTCCCACTGGCCCTGCCCCCTTCCATTGGAGAGGAGGAATAAGCCCTCTGATTGGAGGATGCGGTGGGGCGGTGACCCTCCTGGGTTGAGCCCCTGGGCCTTTCAGGACCCCTGCTCTTGGCGCCCCAGCTTGTACGGTAGGAAGAGGAAGCCCGATTGGCCTGGGCAGCAAGCCCACCTCTCACTCCAGTGTACCTGCCTCTGGTACCACCTGCCCTGGCTCCTCCACTGTGAGGAGCCGTGCAAATGGGCACGGATGGAGTCAGGGAACCTTCCAGATCCGCCTCCCTGTCCACCCTCAACCTTCGCCCTCTGGACGTCAGTTACTCCTCGTGGACATCCTGCACGGAGCCAGCCCCCGGAACCCCTCACCAACAGCCTGAGCCAAGCAGGCCTCCAGACCCCCTCACCGACAGCCTAAACCAGTCAGCTTCCCTGACCCCCTCACTGACAGCCCACACTGAGCCACCACCAGACCCCCTCACCGATGGCCACTGAGTATGGCCCAGAAACAAAAAACCAAACCCACTGCCACTGAGTCGATTCCAACTCACAGTGACCCTACAGGACCGAGTAGAACCGTCCCTAGGGTTTCTAGGCTGTAGCCTTCATTGGAGCAGACTGACGCACCTTTCTCCCATGGAGTGGCTGGTGGATTCAAATCACTGACCTTTTGGTTAGCAGCTGAGCACTTAACCACTGCGCCACCAGGCCTCTTCTGAGTGTGGCAGAGCCTGCCACTTGTCCCCAGTATGCACTCTGCCCAGCTTCCCTTGGTCATAGAACCCCTGGCGGCAGTGGGCTTGTGACTCTGGCTACAGACTAGTTTCCTAGCCATCCTTGTAGCAAAGGTGGGGGGGGGGGGTCTTGTCCAGGGCCTCCTCCCCTGCTTCCGGACCGTCCTCCGACCTTCCTGCCCGTCCTCGTTGACTCTGTGGGCCTTCAAGTCGGTTTTCACTCCCGGCAGCGCCATGTGATGGAACGGACCTACTCCACGGGGTTCTCAAGGCCGTGGGAGATGGGAGGAGGATCACCAGGCCTGTCTGTCTCCTGAGGTGCCTCTGGGTGGACGAGATCCTCCAGTCTCTCCGCCAGCAGCCAAGCAGTCAACCGGTGCCCCACCAGGGCTCCTCCCTCCTCCCTGAAACCTCCAAATGCCACTTCCTAGGTCATCTTCCCTGGCTCCATGCAGGCTGGGCCTCTCCAGCCCCTGTGCACACCCTCCACCAGGTGTTTCCTGGGCTGTGAACCATTGCTTCTGAGGCCTGATGCCAAGGACAGCACCTGTGTCCGACCCACCTCGTCCTCCCTCTGCCTCAACAGGTGTTGGCTGAACAAATGAGTGAGAGAATGGATGGATGAGTGGATGGGTGGATGGCACTTAGGACAGGGATTCTGTTCAGTAGAGAACTTCTCTTAAGGCGCAGGTCCTCTGCAGCAAAGCACATTGACAGAGAACTCCCACGACGGCCAGGGATGGGGAATGGGGAAAGATTACCGAGATGCTGTGGGAGCTATAAGGAGAGGTATAAACAGGGCAGATTGTGCCCCCAGGCCCCCAGATCCCTATACATGCTCCTGGGGCCTCTCCCAGACCACAGAGCCCGTCAGCAGGAGAGGCGCTCCAGGAGGTTGCACCTCCAAAGAGCCTGGGCAGGTCTGTCATCTTGCTCAGACAGGTAATTGGTGAAGGGATGGAACAGAGACCTAGAAAGTTAGAGTTGATCTCACCTGGCCCAGGTCATCTCATTCCGTCTCAGTCCTCTGAGCCCCTATCTCAGATACCTGGTCATATGCTGAGCCCCAGTCCTGGTCACACGCTGAGCCCTGATCCTGGTCACACGCTGAGCTCTGATCCTCTTCACACACTGAGCACTAATCCTGGTCACACACTGGGCTTGACCCTAGTCACACGCTGAGCCCTGGCCCTGGTCACACTCTGAGCCCTGACGCCAGTCATACACTGACCCTGATCCTGTTCACACACAGACCCTGGCCCTAGCCCCCACCTCTCCTTCCCCACCCTCACTGAGCAGTCACCTCCCCTTCCAGATCAGCCCCCTTTCCCTGGTGTCGAGGGGCAGGGACTGAGGCCCTCTGAGTGGACGGAACTACCACCTGCCTCACAGAGCTCTCCGCAGACCCGTAAATCCGCCCTGATCCCCACAAGCCAACCCCTAGCCCGGCTGCCAGCACAATCCAATGTATTCCATTTGCAAGTTGGTCTGTAACCCGATTTATAACCGATCTGTCACCCTGAAGAGTCAAAACACTTCAAGGGACGCTTCATACATAACGCCTGGCGTGTAATTGAATTCCAGCTCCTGGCATCTCATTTCTTGGCGGCCCCCCTTGGGAGCTGCTTGTCCCCTGCTGCCAATTGTGCACCAGGATCAGGGAGGCCAGGCCTCTGGGCTGCAGCACAGGGGACTGAGGTGGGATCTCAGGAGGGGCTTCCAGGATTCGGAGTCAACCGGGGCCACACCCATCCTCTATGGTCCTGGCCGTGCCGGCTCAGACCCCATGGGGAGGAAGCTCAGGGCCCCCTCTGCAGCCCCCCAGGCCCGAATGGTGGCATCCAGCGTGCTCACCACCTCTGAGCCGCCATTCCAGGTGTGTGACAGGGTGGCAAGAAAAGGGCTCAGAGTGCCACCGGGTGCAGAGCTCCTCACGACAGCCCCTGGCTTCTGCCCGGGACTCTGAGGAGGCCCTGGTGTGGTGGCTTACCCACGACCACTGACCTAAAGGCTGGCAGCTCGAACCTACCCAGGGACCCCATGGAAGAAAGGCCTGGCACCTACTTCCATAAACATTACAACCAAGAAAGCCTGGTGGCGGTTCATGTGGGTGACCATGAGTCAGAGTCACTGTGTGGTTCTGGGCCTTGGGTTTCTGTTTATCATGACTCCATTTTACACAAAGCACCTGAGTTTAAAATTATCTTTCCGAAGCTGAACAGAAAAAACTGAGCTGGATAGGCCCCCAGTGTCTGAATGGCCAGCCCAGGCTCCACCCACTCACACTGAGATGGAAAGGGCGGAGGGGACATGGGAGCGGCCACAGGGTGAGGGCCAAGGACACACACCCTGCCGGGGGCCTCTGTCCCATTTCACTGGGGCTGGCGTGCGATGGGGTGCTGGCCTCTCGGGCCGAAACTGGTGACTCTAAAGGACATGTCCAGCCACAGCTGTGTCCTGCAGTGGCCTCGCTCCCTCTGTCCGTGGGGTCAGCTGACAGCCTGGTCCCTGGGCCCCGACTTCATTTGCTGTGGCTCACACGAGGCCAGGAGGTGGCAAGCTGGGGGTCTCCTCCCACCCGTGGTTCCTTCTGGAGCCTGCGAGCCTGACCTCCTGGGCTGCGGCATCAGGCTCGGCGCTGGGCTCCCTGTCGTGTGCCCACCCCCTTCCTCGCACCCTCAGCTATCGATTTTCCTGCTCACAAATGTGGTGCTGGGTAATGGGAGCGGCATCTCAGCTTCTGCAAGAATCTATATCCCAAAATAGCAGAAAATTCCCACCGTGTGAGGACTTTTCAGGCAGAGGCAAGGCGGGATGGGACGACGGGGGCTGGGCTTCCACACACAGCTAATACAGACAGTATCTATTCCTGGGGCTGCCAAGCCAACCTGCTGGAGCCCGCGTGTCAGCGGGGGCAGCAGGGAGAGGGCTGGAGGCGGCGCGGTGGGCGCTGCAGGGGCCTGGGCGGGTCACCCTGCCCTGCTCTCGTTCTGGGCTTCCTCCTGAGTCAAAGGGAGGCAACCCCCCTGCCCCACTTCTGGAAGGATCAGAGACGGAGGGGTTCCCTCACCTGCAGAGGACCACACAGACTGCCCACATCCACACCCCACATTGCAGCAAGGAAATGACCCGGAGAGGGACGCCCTGCCCGAGGTCACAGTCAGGGGATGTTCCTTCAGGTTCTGTGATCCTGCATCATCACACACGTGCACACGCACACAGACATGCACATGCATACACGCACACACATGCATATGCACACACATGCACATACATGCACACAGTCACACACCTAGAGAACACATTTCAGTGTACAGGGGGTCGCCCTCTGCCTCTGAAGCCCTTATGGTCTTGCCCTCCCTGTCCTTCCACTGGGGCAGGGGGTCCCCACGAGCAGGCCCTGCAAGGCGGAAGGGGAGCTCTGACGGGCAAGGCCAGTGCCCTCAGTGGGAAGAGGGGCCTCCACGCCAGCCTGGCTCTTCACTGCCCAGGCCGACTGAGCAAGCCACCTGTCCTCTGGGCCTGCAGGACGTCCCTTCTGGAGATGAGGCTGGATTAGAACCACCTTGGCCCTCAAGTGACAATCACAGTGCAAGGTGACAAGGCAACTGTGTCCACATGTAGGGACAGTCGGCAACACAAACAGCAGGGGGACTATGGGGCTCACGTTCTGGCGAATCCACAGGATTCTGCAAACAGGAAGGGTCCTCCCCTCCTCGCAGGGGGCCACATGAGCAAAGGCCCAGGGGGGAGGCGTGGAGGGCAGCGGGAAGGGGCAGGTGGTGAGAGGGAAAGGACCCTCCAGCCATGAGCTGGGACCAACGGGCAGAGGCCCGACCCACGGTCTTGCCCTCCCAAACTGCAGCTCAGAACATTACAGTGAGTGGGGTGGGTCCTGGAGACCCTCGGCCCATCTCCCAGGCGGTTCAGCTGAGGCCCAGAGCTGTGAGGCATGTTCAGGGGTACCCAGGGGATCCGTGGACCCTCAGGGCCCACTGCCTGCCCACTTCCCTCTGAGCAGCCCCGGGGCAGGGTCTTCCTCCCCACCCCTCGAGCCCCTGGATCCAAGCACCGATGGCAGAGCCTCCTCTGCCCGTGGGGAGACGTGGCGGGACCACGCGTCGTGGCGGGACCATGTGCGGACTGGTCTGAGCGGGAGGGTGGTGCCGGGGGCGCTGGGGACAGGCAGCTCCAGAAGAGAGGTCCCCTGAACCCCTGCGATTCATTACCCTGCCTCCAGCTGATGAGGCTGATCACAAGGACAATTAGTCTCAGAATGACCGCGGAGGAGAACGTTAAGGGAAAAACAGATTAAAAAGAAATCCATCGGCGCGGTAATTCTAATGCAGTGTATCATAGACAATTGAATCCCAAACACGGGCTGCTCCCTTGTCGGCTGACTGCGGCGAGTAATCGATTTGGGGGTTTAAATTGGAGACTCACCGGGCAGGGGGCAACGCTTGGCTGAAGGAAGGAGGGAACCCTTCAGGCCAAAGGGGGCTCGGGGCCTCTGGAAGCTGTGGGGCTGTCTGGGCGTCCTAGGCAGGATCCTAGGCAGGAAGGACGTCACAGGTCCTTCCCTGCTCGAAGCCAGGGGTCTTTCCAGGCCCCCAGCAGAGCACGCCACTGACTGCTCTGTGGTGTTGTTGCTCCTGTGTGCACTTCTGCTGTGTATCGTCCACAGTGAGGGGGTGGCTTGTCACCCGTATGTGACCCCCACCACACTGGGAGCTTCGGGAGGGCAGGGGTCCTGGTTTATCCCTTGGGCAAAGCCCAGGTTGGGAGGGGGCTCAGAGCAGGAAGCTATCAAGAGAATAAATGGGTGGGTGGATGGATAGATGGGTGGATGGACAAACGGACGGACAGACAGATGGATGGATGGATAATGGATAATGGGTTGAGGGATGGATGGATGGGCAAGTAGATGAGTGGATGAACGAATGGATGGGGTAGGTGGATGGATAAGTGGATGGATGGAGAGATGGGCAGATAGGTGGATGGATGGTTGGATGGATGATGGATGGATGGGTTAGGAAATGAATGGATGAATGGATAGGTGGGTGGGTGGATGGATGAGTGTATAAATGGATAGACAGGTGGATGGGCAGGTGGGGGGATGGACGGGTGAAAGGGTAGGTGCTTGAACAGCTGGGAACATTGATGGGCACGGCTCTGGGCCATGCAGTTTATGCCACCAGTGCTGACTGCACAGTTCCAGAGACCTCTCGGGATGTCCCCCTCAGCCTGGTCTGGATCACGTGGGGGCCATTTGCACAGTCATGGTCTGTAATCCAAGGGGCCCAGGAGTACCGTGGGGCCATGACAGAGGGACCCCTCCATGGGCTGCTGCTTGGGGGTGGGGCCACGCTGCTCCCCAGAGCCCTCTCGTCTCAACCTCATAGCATCTCTGTGGTGGAGGCTTTCATACCCTCACTTTGCAGATGAGAAAACCAAGGCTTAGGGAGGGGGACGACCTGCCTGGAGCCACACAGCTGTGAGTGGATATGGCCCAGAGCTGTGTGGTTCCGGAGGCGGACAGGCAGAGAGAGGACACCGACAGGCGGAAACAGGCAGGGATGCCAGTCCCCCTGCACAAACACATCCTGTCCACCAACTATATGCCAGAGCCACGTCCTTCCCATCTCCCCAAGTTCCCCAAAAGAAAATCAACAACCCCCATCAACCTCTGTGGTCTGGAAACATGTCCGGCCTGGGAATAAGAAGGATATAGTTCTAATTCCAGCTTTGGCCCAACTTGCTGACCTTGGGGCCCTGTCCTGTGTCTGGGCCTCGGCCATCCCAACCTGCTGGGTCCCCAAGGCGTTGCTGCAGTTACCGCTCCTCACGCTGACCCCTGTCCCATTCCAGGACTGGACGGGCACCTGGAGAGTGGCCTCTGGCTGGGACCGCCTGGGCCCAGACAGCCAGCATGGCCTGGGCCTCCCTGCTGTTCCAGGCAGCAGGCCTGAAGGTCACTTTGACACTCAGTCCAAAGGGGTTCAGAGAGGAGGGCGGTGGAAGCAGATGCCGCCAACAGCGTGGCCTGGAGGCCTCCTTCTGGCCTCACTCTGCCTGCTGCCAATGAACTCCTCACCTCGTGCGCCTGCACCTGCTCTCCGCCCGCCACCCTGCCCGGGAAGTGCTGACGGTGGGGCTGGGTGACCACGGGTCAGCAGGGATTGGCACCCCAGGCCGGCGGGACCCACTAACCACCCAGGACGTCTCTTCAGATGCTCCAAGGCCACTCAGGCGGTCAACCAGGAGCAGAGGCAGAGCCCACCTGGCCCTCCCAGGAGCAAGCCGCTCACCCTAGTGTCCCAGATGTAGACAAAAACTCCAGCCCAGAGGGTAGGGAAGACGCCCCATGTCTCACCTGGCCCTTCACCAAGGCGGTCCGCTCCATCGGCAGCGCCGATGCCCAGCTGGGCGGGGACTCAGTGCCTCTCACCTCCAGCCTGGCTCTCCCCAGCCCGGACCCAGCCCGACCTCCGTCAGCTGGGTCGAGGGCCGGACAGGCTGGCTCAGGCTGGCCAGGTGCCAGGTGCCAGGTGCCAGAGCGGCCGCCGCTGTCCCAGCCTCCCTGCGCTGCACCCTCACCTCACACCTGCAGCCAAGGGTGTGAAATCCAATTTGCTGCCTACACTCCTTCACCCGGGGCCTGGCAGTGGCCAAAGCTGAGGCGTCTCCACCCCTCCCCCAGATGCAGCTTCAACCCTTCAACCCCATGGTCTCAGGCTTGTGGGGGAGCGGCTCAGGAACCCAGGGCTCTCTGGGCCTTAGACACAGAGGCATGGCCTCCAGGGGGACACACTCCACACCACACACACACACACCACTCACACAAATGCTCACACACACATCCACACAAATGTTCACACACACTCACTTAATACTCACACAAATCTCACACACACTCACACCCAAATGTTCACATATGCACACAAATGCTCACACATGCTCACACACACACGCTCACACACACATGCTCACACATCACACACACACAAGTGCTCACACATATGGTCACACATGCTTACATGATACTCACACATGCACACTCAACTCACACAAGCTCACACACATGCTCACACACACAACATCCACACAAATGCTCACACACATGCTCTCACACACATGCTCTCACACACATACTCACAACACACACAGTCACACAACACTCACATACACATGCTCACACTCACACTCACAAGCTCACACACATGTTCACACACTCACACAACATACACACGCTCACACATGCTCACATGCATGCTCACATACACATGCATACACATGCTCATACAACACACAAATGCTAACACAAAAAACATACACACATGCTCACACACACACGTGCTCACACTCATATACTCACACACACCCTTACACAGATGCTTGCACTCACGTGCACACTCACACCCCAGAGCTGCTCTCTTGGCTCCAGTGAGCCGAGTTCCCTGGGGTGGCTCAGACTGTCAGCCTCGGTGTCCACGTGCCTCCCATTTTGACCCCTCTCCCACCTGGACCACAGACGGCTCCCTGTCATAGGCCACTGCCAGTGAAGGTGCCCGTCCCTGACGGATGTGTGGACAGCAGGTGCCAAGACTTCAAAGCAACTGCAGTTTATTGGGGGGCTTGGTCCAGGGGCAGTGCACAGGGGGTCGGGGACGGTGCAGAGGTGAGGGCAGGTAGGCACCAAGCCCTCAGGTCCTTTGAAGGCCATGACATCATCCACCTGCAAAACAACAGACGCCTTCAGCTCCCCGGCCAGCCACCACTGGCTCCCTGGCTGGGCTCAGCAGGGAGCCGGGCTCATGTGCCCAGGGCCCATCCGTGTCCTCACTGACACCTGCACCCCCTGGAACCGGGCCACAGAGTGGAGTCAGGGGACACCCTGGCCTGACAGCTGCTGGCCCAGCCGGGCCCTCCTACCAGCCACACAGAGCATGTCCTCTAGGGCCTGGGCCTGTCATCAGTGAATGGGGCCAGCTCTCAGCCCAGACGCCCCTGCCTTGCTGGCTCTATGGCCCCTCCCAGCTCAGACGCCAGTCCCCCTCCCCCGCTGGCTCTGGGGTCCCGAGCATTCGGTCCAAAGAACTCCCGAACAGCCCGTGGCTCCAGGCGAGGGCACCACGAGGCTGGTGAAGGCCCAAGCCTATCCTCAGGGACACTGGCCCCTGTCGAAGAGGCTGCCTGGGCCATGGGGTGCATCACGGCTGCCAGCTCCAGCTGGCTTTAGCAGGTGGTGTGTCACCTGTGAGCTGACTGGCTGGTTCAGGCCTGGGGCAGGATGGGGGCTGGGGCTCCAGGACAGCCTCAACCCAGTGGCCTTCACCGTCTCCCTGGAACCTCCCAGCTCCTCCAGGGCCTGCTGTCCCCTGGCTGGGTCTCCCCGACCCCAGGGCTCAGGGCAGAGGGGCTGTATGTGCAGAAGCTCCCTTCCCAGCACCACGCCAGCATACACCCCGCGAGTCTGCCGCTCTCCCACTGAGCCTCGGCCATGTAGCACTGCAGGGGGTGCTGGCTGCCGAGCCCTAGGGCTTGTGACAATGGGCACCAAATGCAGAGGTGAGGGGCTGGCCAGTCCTGGTGGGGGAGGCGGACCCAGCGCATCCGGAACCACTGAGCTGCAGGCAGGAGAGTGGGAAGCCCTGGCCCTGGGGTCCAGGGATGGCTCACGGGGCCAGAGGCTGTCTCTCTCCAGGTGCCACTGCCTTGGCCCAGTCACCAGTCGGCCAAGTGTCACTGGACTGAATTCCCTTGATGACAGCCTGAGAGCTGGGCACCCCAGTATCCACATAGGCATTCCCACTCCTGTGGACCAAGGAATGCCCCCGGACTGAGCCCCCTAATAAAATGCAATCTCTCGGGACACCCAGGGCCAACCACACACCCACTGCCCCTCCTGGGCCGAGGCTGGTTGCCTGTCTGCCTCTCCCACCCCCTGCCATGGGTAGGGGGCTCTGGGGCCCAGGGATGGGTTGGGGAGCCAGGCCAGGCAGCCTTGCTGGATGGGGGAGGGAGAGCCTGGTGCACACACGCTTGCTGGTCCTTGCTGGGACGCTCCCTGAATAGCTTATTGGAAATTAATATTTAATTCTCTTCTGTGGATTTAGCTTAATTATTCAATTTATTATTGCAATTACTGAGCAGCACCCGGAAGCAAAACTGCTTTGAGCAGGGAGACAGTGGAGGCGGGGCGGCATAAGTGTCCTCGGTGTGCAGACACGGGCTTGGCAGCCTTGGCCCTGGGCCTCCGCCTCGCATCCCACTGAAGTCCCCCTTGCTGCAGTCCTAAAGAAAGCCCTCTCTTGGTCAGGACTGGCTGCAGGTGCTCACTTCTCTCTGAGTGTCTGCCCCTCAGGTCGGGTTCCCCAGGGTGGGGCCACCATCCTGCATCTGCCTGGGGGGAGACTGAAGGCAGGACCTCGTCTCTCCTGCAGGGAAGGGGGATGGAGGTGGAAGACAAGGGAGGGGGGAGAGGAAGGGAAGGGGGGAGAGGTAGAAGGGAGGGAGAGGGAAGGAGGGTGACGAGAGGGGAGGGAGCCCTGCAGGTCAGCCTCCCCATCTGCACAGCCCTGTGCTGACGGAGCTTGTTAATGCCCAAGTCGGTCCCAGTTCATAGTGACCCCATGCACAGCACAACGAAACGCTGCCTGGCCCCGCACCATTCTCACAATGGTTGCCATACCTGAGCCAACTGTGTCAATCCATGTCATGGCGGGTCCCCCTCTTTTCTGCTGACCCTCTACTTTACTAAAGGAGCTGTGATGGGCCTTCCCCAAGGACCAGTCCCTTTGATGCCCTGACCAAAGTGCATGAGATGAAGGCTGGCAATTCTCCCTCCTTAGGAGCATTCTGGTTGTACTTCCCCCAAGAGACACTTGTTTGTTCTGGTAGCAGGCCGTGGGGCATTCCGCATTTCTCTCCAATGCGGGAGTTCAAGTGCTGCAGTTCCTCAGTCTTCAACATTCATTGCCCAGCTGTCACATGCACAGGAGGCGATTGAAAATAACCATGGTTCGGGTCGGTGCACCTTGGTCTTCAAAGCGACAGCTTTGCTCTTCAACACTTTAAGGAGGTCTTCTGTCCAGTGCATATGTCATCTCATTTCTTCACTTCTGCTTCTATGGATGTTGACTGTGAATCCAAGTAAAATGAACTCTCTGACAGCTTCAAACTTTTCTCCCTTTACCGTGATGCTGCTTATTACTCCAGTTACGAGGATTTTTATTTTCTTTATACTGAGGTGTAATCCATACTGCAGACTGTATTCTTTGTTCTTTATCTATAAGCACTTCAAGTCATCCTCACTTTCAGCAGCAAAGTTGTGTCATCTGCATATCGCAGTTGTTAATGAGCCTTCCTCCAATCCTGATGCCATATTCTTCCTCATATCGTCCAGTTTCTTGGATTATTTGATCAGCACACAGGTTGAATAAGTGTGGTGAAAGGATACAACCTTGACACACTCCCTTCCCAATTTTAAACCATGCAGTGTCCTCTTGTTCTTTTCGAATGACAGCTCCTGGTCTGTGTACAGGTTCTTCACAAGCACCATTAAGTGTTCTGGAATTCCCATTCTTCTCACTGTTATCCACAGTTTGTTATGATCCACACAGTCAAATGCCTTTGCATAGTCAGTAAAGCACAGATGAAATCTCTCTGGAATCAGCCCACATCCGTCTGACACCAGCAGTGATGTCCTTCCTTCCATAGCTTAAAACAGAAAGTTCTCCATGGCGCTGCCCAAACCCTGTCCACACCTCGGTCTTCTCATCTGAAAACAGGGCAGAAGGCAGCCCCTCCCAGGACTGAGAGGGCGCAATGACCGACACCATCTCCTCATTAAATTCCGAGTTGGCGCTCGGTCACCGGGGACACACCCGCATCCCAGTGCCCTCCGCCCTCTGGGATGCCAGCAAGGGGGCCTTGTGCAGACTGCAGACCTCAGAGCCCCTGGGAGAAGCACAAGCCCTGCCCCCTGCACACTGCATGCATGCACACACACACACACACAC
>NW_006921656.1:712817-725794 GCF_000298275.1 Orycteropus afer afer | reverse complement strand
CACTCACCCACTCACTCACTATCCCTCCCTCCCCACAGCTCCTACCAGAGGGGGCTCTGTGTACACACCTAGTCCCAGGCCCACAGGGCAGACACGCAGCATGTGCTTGGGAGGGTCTGCTGACTGACTGAATGAATGTCTTCTACGTCCCAGTGCTGAGAACACCCCTGTGCCCCCATCTCAGCAGCGCAACTGGGCAGAGCCCCTGTGAACGTCTGGCCCCAAAAGACCTGGGTGCTGGGAGGGGAGGGCAGGAGGAAAGGTGGCCATGGCACCCCAACCCCCCACACCCCACACACAAATCCTTTCACTACTCCCATCCCCCGGGAAGAGTCCCATAGGTTTGGGAGCTCAGCAGTGAGGGCCCTTGTGTCTGTCCTCGCCAGTGCCCCACTCCAGTTCCTGCCCAGAACCCCACGCCTGGGCACACTGGTCACACCCCAGAAGACCTCCGATGGAGCCTCCCGATGGCCTCTGCCCTACCAGTGCCCTCTCTCTACCCCTGGGTTCCCAGCTTGCACCCCACACAGCCCAATGTGCTCAGCTCCTGGTGGGCTTCCAGAGGAACTCCTCACCATGACTCTGTGGGGGTTCACGCCCAGTAAAGAGGACCTCAAGCTGGCTCTCCTCATGGCTATGAGTTCCAGGAGGACAGGGCCTCCCTCTGCCATGTTCCCTGAGCCCAGCTCCTGCTCGACGTGTGTGGAGGGAGAGAGGGAGGGAGGGTGAAAGACAAGAGGGGGACAGGAATGGGTGGATGGATAGATGGAAGAGAAAAGGAAGACAGGGATGAGTGAATGAATGGATGGATGAATGGATGGATGCATGGATGGATGGATGGAAGATAAGAGGAAGACAGGGATGGGTGGGTGGGTGGATGGATGGATGGATGGATGGAGGAGAAGAGGAAGACAGGGATGAGTCAATGGATGGATGATGGATGGATGGATGGATAGAAGAGGAAGACAGGGATGGGTGAATGGATGGATGGATGGATGGACAGATGGATGAATGGATGGAAGATAAGAGGAAGACAAGGATGGGTGGGTGGATGGATGGATGGATGGATGGGAGAAAAGAGGAAGACAGGGATGGATGAATGGATGGATGGATGGAAGAGGAAGACAAGGATGGGTGGGTGGATGGATGGATGCATGGATGGATGGATGGATCGATGGAAGATAAGAGGAAGACAGGGATGGGTGGGTGGATGGATGGATGGATGGAGGAGAAGAGGAAAACAGGGATGGGTGAATGGACAGATGGATGGATGGATGGACGGAAGAGAAGAGGAAGATAGTGATAGGTGGGAAACCTGACAGATGGATAAAAGAGAAGAGGGAAAGAAGTAAGGATGGGTAAATGGGTGGATGAGAGAAAAGAGGGAGACAGGGATAGATGTATGGAAGGCAGGGAGGAAGGCAGGCAGGCATATGGGTGGGGTGAACACTCACCACAGCTGGTGTCACTTTTGGAGAGAGGTGATGATAATGAGGATGACAACAAGCGAGACAGTAACTCCAGCCAACAGGAAGTAGCACTTGACCTTTCGCCTCCGGAGCTGGGGGGAGAGAAAAGCTGCCGTCATGTACCGACCTCCAGCTTGCCCATCCTGAGGGTATCTGGGCTGTGGCAAGGGGCTGGTCCCTAGGGCAGGGCCCAGGAAGACCCCATCCCTCATGAAAGACTCTGCCCTGAGGGGCTACATGGCCATCCCAGGGGCCACATGGTTGTTCATGGACTGCTCTGGAAACCCTGGGGCAGGATCAAGGAGGGAGCAGGAGACCTAGAGAGACTGCCTGAGCACCAGACAGGGCCAGGCCTGGGGATGAATGCTGGTTTCTCCCTGTGGACTGGGTAACCGTGGACATGTCCCTGCCTAGAGCCTTGGATTCTTCTCTTGTAAGTTGAGGATGGCGCCAGCAACTCCAAGGGACCATTGAAAACTTTGACTAAGAAGATGCCTGACCAGCATACAGCCCACAGTTTGGCAAATACCAGACACACAGTTCTCATCAGATGCTCCTTACCCTCACACAGTGAAACCTGTGAGAGCCGGAACTTGGCAGGATCACCTTGTTTTCTGGGTCTCACAGGTTTTCCACCTTTGACAGAGTGCAGTCCTCCCACTTTTCTATCACTTATTTTAGTGGAAAATATTTGTGTTTTCCTTCTTGGACAAGTTTCCACCTTATACAGTTTCAGCTTTTGCAGGTTTAACTGTATATCGTTGTCACTGTTATTAATTTCACAAGTTCTGGGTCCTACCATCAAAGGTCTCATGGAGAAGAAAGACAGATCTGTGCTGAGGACATGTGAGCAAGGAACGTGGAGGCTTCAAGGAGGAGACAATGCTGCAATGAGGATCCAGGTGTCAAGGGAGCAGGTCTCCAGGCACTCACTCACTCACTCACACTCGCTTACACACATCCTCACACTCATACTCAGTCATTCACACACTTGCTTACACTTATACTCAGTCACACTCTGTCACTCAAACTCAGTCATTCACACATTCACTCACTCACACTCACAGTCACTCACACTCAGTCACACAGTCACTTGCACATTCACACTTTCACACACTCACATTCACTTACACTCACACATTCAATTCACACACTCACACTAGCTAACACTCACTTGCACACACTCTCTTTGTCACACACACTAGTGCTAACACTCACTACGACTCATGCACACTGGCCCATGGGGGCAGAAGCTCCCACGTCAGCCCTCACCAACACTGAGGAGCTGTGCTCAGGGCCTGCACTCGGAGCCCAGGACACATGACCTCTTACCTCCCAGCAGCCTTGTCAAGTACCTGTCATGTCTGTGTTCTAGACAGGACACGGAGTCAGAGTGGTTACGTGACAGATCTGAGGTCCAGGTCTGCCTCCCCAGAGGCTGTCACAAGGTCACATCACTGCTCCCTGGGCCAGCTGTGTGCGTGGGGGCAGGACAACACTGAACTCTGGAAACTCACAGCCTGGCTGGAAGGGCAGTCGGAAACTGCGGTGGGGTGGGTGGGATGCAGCAGGCTCAGGCCAGGCCGCAGGAAGTGGCTGTGGGCACAGGACACTTCAGCACCACGGACAGCGCCCCAGTGCTGCCTGTCTCTCTCGCCACGGAGCCCTGGCTGCTGAGTGAGCACTAGCCCCTGCTGTGTGCTGACTCGCCTGCAGCCTAACCCAGCGCTGGGCTGCAGGTCCTGCCCGCACCCTGGCCCGCAGACCGGACTTCAGCTCTGAGGGCTGCAGTGCCACTCACACAGGTGGGCGGGCGGAGCACCCAGGACAGGGCCCTCAGCTCCACACATACACGCTCCCCTCAACCAGGGCTGTACAACCAAGCCCATGCACCTGCCTGGGCCCCAGGCACCCAAGAGGGCACACACAGGAGCTGGGTGCAGAAAGACCAGGCTTCCAGCTCTGCCCCTTCCCCACCTAGCGGTGACCTTGAGCGTGTCACCTGACCTCTCGGGGTCTCTGTTTCCCTGCCCCCAGCACAGGGAGCACTCCTTGGCTTACAGGGCTGCCCTGAGCACGAGAGAACCCGAGGCGTGGAGGGAACGGGTGCTATCACAACTGTCACGTCTCAGAGCCCTGCCCCAGCCCAGAACCCGTGCCAGCCGATTCCCCTGAGGACGTGCTCAGAGGTGAGGTCTGTGCTTCCAGGTCAGACAGGTAGGTGGATGGAGGTGAGGGGCCCACAGGAAGGTGTGCAGGAGCCCCAGGGGCCGCAAAGGTGCCGAGCTGGAGTGGAGATCGCATGAGAGGAGTTTGAGGGGTCAGTTGACGAGGAGGGGATGGCAATGACCTCCAGGTGCCCCACACCTACACTCACCTCAGCCAGCACACCCCACCCAGTGCCAAACCTCCTTGGCCAACTTCAAGGGCAAGAGGCGGGCTCAGCAGTGACAGGCAGAGCCCAGGAGCACCCGTGTAGGGCCGAACAGCCTCTGACGAGGGCCTACAGCCCAGCCCCACAGCCCCCTCCGCTCCAGCCGTTCACACCTGCTGCTCCTCTGTGTCCCCTCGGGGAGGGGAGCTGCTGTGGAACCGAGCTCCTGCTGGCCAGGGTGGGCACTGCATGGCCAGCCCCCACCTTAGCAGTGCCGCCCACCAACAGTCCAGGAAACTGAGGCTCTGCGCTGGGGTAAACTGTATGCTGAAGCCCTGGCTCCTGCAGCTGGGACGTGACCATGCTTGAAAATGGGCTTTGCAGACCTCGTCAGTTAAAGTGCGGTCATGCTGCAGTGGGGTCCTAATCCCATTTGAATCAAACAAAAAACCAAACTCACTGCTGTTGAGTCGATTTGACTCCTGGCGACCCCTCCTTGGGTTTCCCAGGCAGTATTTCTAAGGAAGTAGATTGCCCAGTCTTCCTTCGAGGAGTGGCTGGTAGGTTTGAATCACCAGCCTTCTAGTCAGCAGTCAAATCCCTTAAGGCACTACACCACCAGAACAGACACAGGGAGACCCAGAGGGAAGAAAGATGGCCACATGAAGATGCATCTACAGATAAGGCGTGTCCAGCTGCGAGAAGCCAGGAGAGACATGGAAGGACCCGCCCCAGGCCTCTGGAGGCAGCAGGGCCTGCTGACATGTGGAGTGGGCCAGGACCGTGGGAGCCGGCGTCTGTCCTCATTATCCCCCAGTGTGTGCTGTCCCCTCATGGCTGCCCCTGAGCACTCATTTGGGCTCTGAGGGTGGAGCGAGGGGCCCAGCCACTGAGCTGGGCTGGGCTGGGTGGAAACCCCCTCACTCCACTTCCAGTACTGAGGAGGCTGCCCGGCACTCCAGGGAGGGGCAGGCCCTGGCCGCAGCCTCAGTCAGGAGCTTGAGCCTGTGGTTCCTGATGACAAAGTAATGACCCACCAGTGTTCTGGTTCCCTTGTGCCGCTCTGACAGCAATACACCACCAACGGGATGGCCTTGACAAACAGGAGTTTATTCTCTTAGTTTATATGTGTCTGTGTTCTGGTTCCCTTGTGCCGCTCTGACAGCAATACACCACCAACGGGATGGCCTTGACAAACAGGAGTTTATTCTCTTAGTTTATATGTGTCTGTGTTCTGGTTCCCTTGTGCCGCTCTGACAGCAATACACCACCAACGGGATGGCCTTGACAAACAGGAGTTTATTCTCTTAGTTTATATGTGTCTGTGTTCTGGTTCCCTAGTGCCGCTCTGACAGCAATACACCACCAATGGGACGGCCTTGACAAACAGGAGTTTATTCTCTTACAGTTTGGAGGCTTTAAATCCAAGTTCAAAGTGCCAGGCTCTAGGGGCTGGGTGAAAGTCCCTCAACCACCTTGGGCTTCAGCTCCGCTCCTGCTCCTGGCCCACTGGAGTTAGAGGCTTTCCTTCACTCGACAGCTGCTGGCTGCTGAGGCTGACAAGCCCGAGGTTGACAAGTAAAAAGGCACAGTCCCGATGTTACCAAACCACACAGCAGGCCATTCATTCAAGTCCATCGGAAGTCCCAAGGTCGGCAGAGCATGGCAGGCTGCTGAACAATGACACGGCTACATGCAGAATTCAAGCGTGCCATAAGCTAGAGACCATTCCCAAAGCTGTTTCTTATTTATGGAAAGCAGAGCACATGACCAAAGCAGCTACTCAGCAGCTCCAATAGATTCCACCATGGAGTTAATTACTAATCTCACCACAGGGACCAACTACATTCATCTGCCCAGCCACTCAACCAGGCCCAGCTAAGTTGACACACAGACTTAACCACCACACCAGTGACTTCTCATGCAGCCTGGAGGGAATTTCCTTAGAGAAACACAATGAATCTTCCGCTAAATGTCACCATCCATCCGTCCAAAAGGCCATTGGAGGGACTAAGAGCCAGCTTGGCCCCTCCCCCACCATTCTGGAGCCATGGCAATAGGAGGGAACCAGGACTGGGCAGGCCTGGGGGGCCGGACAGCCAAGCCTGGAACATGCTCCCGCCCTGAGCTCCCTTTCTGGGCCCCACCGAGCTCTCATCACCTGAACCTGATGTTCCCGAGAGCAGCTCCCAGCAGGAAAGAACTCAGTGGGGGCTCACAGGATGCTAACCTGGGAGGCCTAGAAACCTCGAGGCAGTCCAGACCCACACCACCCTCAAGGAGTGTGGACACTGGTGCCCGTGGCCTCCTGGTAGGAGGTGGGCACTGGCCAAGTTGTGGGTCCCACCCGGTCTAGAGGGCCCTGGCTCAGCTTTGGGCATCCTCCAGAGAGCAGAAGGCTCGTTTCTGGTCAGTCAGTCCATCCTGTCCCTCCCGCCCTGGGGGCCGTGTACCCCCAGCAGCGAGGGAGCGTGGTGTGGGCCACGGAATCCCTGCAGCCTCTAACAGACTCTTCTGGGTCCTTTTCCTATGAGGCACTGGGAGACATGGTTGGCCACCTCCTGACTGCTCTTGTCATGAACCACTGTCCGTCGTTCTCACCGCAGCCCTGCAGGGCCTCCTCACCCTGTTCCAGAGGCAATGACTGCGAGGCCTGGCACCTGCCCCCAGCTGCTGCAGGGAGGGCCGGGCCGCAGGCCACACACAGATGGGCCAGACTGTCGGGGGAACAGCACAGCCAGGGCGGGAGGATGCCAGCCAGGGTTAGGGGCCCAGGACAATGTCTGGGGGAGACTCCTGGATGCATGCCTCAACTGAGTCAGGAAGGAAAGCAGGGGTCTGTCTGGCCGTGACAGAGCTCTGGTAACAAAACGGTTATGCGCCCGGCTACTAACTGAAAGGCATGGCCAACGTCCTCTGGGCAGTGGTCTAGCCCTCCAGACCTGGGGCTGGCCATACTCTCTGGTCCGTACCTCCAGCTGCTCTGTGGGAGACAGGGCGTGGTGGTCAGCTCCCGTAAAGCCAGGACCCCATGGAGCAGATTCGCTTTGTCACGTGGGTTTCAATGAGCGGGTGGTAGCCTCTCACTGGTACCCACACGTCCAGCCATGCGGGGCCGGCATTCCTGGCAGTAGGAGTAGCATGTGCAAAGCACAGAGGCCTGGGGGCAGGGAGCTGGACGTGGGGAGAGTGAGGCGGGCAGGACTGGCCAGACGGAGAGGCAGGCGACAGCAGCCTCCCAGCCCTGCCTCTCAGCCCGTGGCCCCACACCTAGGAGGCTGGTGCAGGGGCAGGTCTCCGGCTGCCCATGCCCCACGCCTGCCCTCTGGGTACCCCAGCTGCCAGCTGTCAGCCGCCCTCCACAGCCGCTGATTAATTACTCCTAAATGACAGCCCAGAGTTGAAGGAGGCTGGCGGGCTGGCAGCAAAGCCAATTAACCTGAATTAGGCTCCTGATTGGGGCCCAATTACAATCAGCTGCGAGGGTCCGGCTGCTGTAATTGTTTAATTGATTGCTGTGTGGGGAGGCACTCAGAGGGCCGGCTCCCTGGGACACGGGAAATGGCTTGCTCCCTGCCTCGTGAAGGGGGCAGGAGTGCCATGCTGCCTCACCCCACCTGCCTGCAGCAGGCAACGCCAGGGTTGTGGCCTGTGGAAGGGTTTGCTCAGGACTGCACTGAGCCTTTGTACCACATGCTCTCCCTCTGTCGTCCTCAGAGAACTCCTACTCTTGCTTCAAAACACACACCAGCCCTACCGCCTCCACTGGGATGCCCTCCCAGATGCTGCCAATGCTATGCTGATGGAAGCTGGGGTACCACCTCTCCTGGCCAACACCCGTCTCAGTCCCCACAAGAACTTTGAAGGCAGATGGGGCTGGGCCCCTCACTGCCCTGAGTTCAGCAGGGGCTCAGTGGGCAGGAGTTAAAAAGAGAAGCAAATTGGTGACTCCAACCAACAGTGGGTACAGGGATGGGCCCGGAGGGTGACCTCCCAGGCACCATGGCCTGAGGTGGGAGGGGCTTGGCTGTCTTCTAGTCAAAAGGGCTCATCACCTCCATTAACTCCACCCACCGCCCTGCCACTAAAATGAATGTCTGGGGCATGCACCCACCGACCAGAGCTTCTGGGGGCTCAGACCTGCTCCCCCAGCCCCTCCCTGACCTGCACCATAGCCCCCTGCCCCCCAGCCCCTCCCCCACCCACACTGTGGCCCCCTCTTGCCTCTGGTCCCTCCCTGTTCCCAGCAAAGGGTCTTGGAAAAGGATTTGTGTATATTTAGATTCCATTTTGAAAGGATTCCTCAGAATTGAGCCAAGGGAGAGATGGGGGCTGGGGAGCAGACGGTTTCATGAGAAACAGTTTCTAAGCGGATTGTAGAGGTGCACATTGTGGGGGAGGGGGTGGCAGGCTCATGCCTTGATTTCACTCTCAGGAATGTGAGTCCTGGAGAGGAGGGGGTGGGGTTCACAGGGACCCCGTGTTGGCAGACCGCCTGGCTGGGCCATAAGTGGAAGGTTTGAGCACCTCCCCTGAGCCAGGCACCAGAGTCCTTCCCTCAGGGTGGCCTCCCCCAGGGACAGACAAGGTCAAGTGTCGGGTGGGTACCCTGCAGGGCAGGAGCTGTGCAGGGGTGGCCCTCCACATCTCAGGCCGAGGCAGGGAAGCTGGGAAGGCCAGGTGGAGCCAAGTTCAGAGCACTGAGGAGCCAGACAGGTGAGCAAGGCAGGGGCTGGAGGAGCCGCGACCCTGGCTCGAGTCCGCGTGCCACCACGTGTCAGGTTCTCTAGAGCTGCTGCAACAGGAATACCACAGCGGGGGCTTTAACAAACAGAAATCTAGTTTCTCGCAGTTTGAGAGGCTACAAGCCTGAACTCAGGGCTCTGGCTGCTAACACCCTTAATGCAGACTCCCAACCCCAGCCCTGGGAGACGTCTGCTCTTAGCAGCCATCCACGTGGTGGCATTTTGCGAAGGAAGCCCCAGGAGACTACATCATTGGCTCAGCTGGGTCCACATGGCCCCAGGCTCTGTCTCCTGCATGTCAGCTGGGTGGCCTCAGGTGGGCCCCACATTGCTCAGGTGGGTCCCACATGGGTGTGGCCCTGGGCTCTGTTGCATGCCAGGTGGCCTGGCTCCCTCTGAGCCTCGTGTCCTTACTCCATCAAACACAGATAACAAATAGGCCTTGGGGAGAAACCAAGGAGAGCCCACGTGGCCATCATTCTTGTTAATAACCCATGCAGACCCTCTAAGGGGAAGCCCCTGGCCGCTCCACCACCGGCGACTGGGCTGAACAGAAGGGGGTGCTGTATCCTCAGTACCCGAGCTGGCTGTCTGCAGCATGTCTGGAGTGCCTTGCACATGGCTGGCGGGCGCCTGCACACGGTCTCAAGTGCAGCCTGTCCCACGTGGAGTCCCAGCTTTACTGCATCTCAGAGTGGGCGGTGGGGTGATGGTCTGTTTACTCCCCCTTCTCCTCCTCTCCACGCCCGCGCACCTGGATCTCCATGCATCTTACTCATTGCAGCAGACTCCCCATTCATCTTATTCAACAAGGTAATCTCCAGGTTTCTCTCCATTGCATCAGTACCCACCACCCTGGGAGGAGCTCCGCGTGGCTCTTCTGGACACTGTGACACCTCCCTCTCCAGGCTGTGCACAGGCCCCATGGGTCTCAGACTCATCTCCGCAGCTTCCCTAGGGCTCGCCCCTGCTGGTTCCTCAGTGCACCACCCCTACCACCAGGCCTAACCATTCTGCCCTTAACCCTTCCTGACTGTCTTAGCCAGTGCTGGTAACTCAGTACCACAAGGGGGTGGCTTTAGGGAACAGAAATGTAATTTCTCACAGTCAGGAAGCCTCAAGTCCAAACCAAGGTCTTGGCCGCCTCCATTGTTTTCTGGTCTGTCGCCCCTGGCTCCTTGGCTTGTGGAGACCCTCGTGGGGCGTCTGTCTCCCCACCCCAATGTGTCCTATGTCTGTTCTAGCCTTTGTATAATTCAGAAGTGATCAGGGTGAGGGTCCACCCTACACTGATATAACAGCTCTGGTGGTGCAGTGGTTCAAACATTCAACTGAACCAAAAGTTCAGCTAATCAGAACCTGATAATTTGTGGTGCCTCCCAGATAAAAGAGGAGATGTAAGGGTTCACCAGTAAACAAGAAAGTTGGATCTCCTTTCCCGGGATCCCTCTTAGAAGGTAAGGAGTGACAGGAAGATCCCTAATCCCAAAGAACTCGACTTGCCCCGCACTAAGCCTATGCCTCATGATGAGAATTACACTGCCTGTGATTCCTTCCTTTGGATTTTAGAGGGAAAAGACCTGGACCCAAGTCAAGTCTCTGCAGTTGAATGGGGAGGCTATGCACGGACACACTAACTAACGTCCCATGACACAACACAATCCTCTGTCCCTGGCTTCCCCTCCCTCCCACATGGTACCCCTGCAGATGCCACAGGCTATTTCACCCAGTGCCTGGCATGGTGTGCTGCCATGAATTACTTCGTATGGCCCTCCTACCCCAGCCCTCCACTCTGATGTGTTGTAAATCCCAGGTTCTCTGCCTGTGGTTAGGGTCCCATTTTGGAGTGAGTTGTCTGTTACGATAATGAGGCAGGATCAGGGTGGGATGCACCTTGAGGGTGAGTCACACCTTACGAGAGGGTGTGACTCAAGTCAGCTCCCTTAACCCTGGCACCTCCCTGCACACCCTTGTCCCGCTTTGCTGGTGTAAGGAGCGTTTCCTCGAGGGTGTGGCCCACACCCAGTACATACATGAGCGGAGTACATACAAGACAGAGTTCTCTCTTGCTTCGGGTCCTGCACGGGGCTCGTCATCATCTGACCCCTGGCTCCTGGGACTTGAGCCAGCAGCCTGTTGACTGACCCAATTTGCCACCTTCCACAGCATTGTGAGCCAACAGCCTGTCCTCTAACTTGCCGATTTGGGTTCGTCATCCCCTGCGAGCATGTGAGGCAGGAGAGGCCTCCAGACCACAGATAATGGAACTTGCCAGCCTCTACAACCATGTGACCCATTTCCTTGATGGTTCATGAGTTCTTTGAGACATTCAGCAAGCTATAGAACCCAAAGATGGGGGGAGAGAACTGAGGGGAGCAGGAGGAGTTGATGTTGGAGGTGGTGGAGTGGTACAGAAGCTTGGAAAAGATGGACATTTTTAACCTTCACCTCATAGAGACCAGCCTTGTGTGGAATTATTCATGTACTTGGGCAAAGATCATGCTAGCTTACCCTTCTGTAAGTAGAGCTGGGAGTTAATTCCCTAATGCATGTCAGGAATACCACCATGATGGTTGCTGTCAATCCAAATTCAATATAGGAGCCTCTTCTTACAACACTGTGGTTGACTAAGTGCTTGTAGGAACTCTTGCAGAACGAGTAACCCATCACTGTCAAGTTGATTCCAACTTAGAGCAACCCCATATGACCAAGTAGAACTGTCTCATAAGATTTCCTAGGCTGTAATCTTTATGGAAGCAGACTGGCATATCTTTCTCCTGCAGAGTGGTTGGTGGGTTCATACTGCCAATATTTTGGTTAGCAGCTGAGTGCTTAAACACTGCACCACAAGCATTCCTAGAAAAAGTCAAAACTAGAAAGAACACATTCATTGAGATGATGCTTGTCTCAGTCAAGGTGGGAGGGGAAAATGGGAAGGGAGACCTTCCTTTAGAAGACTAAGACAAAGAGCTGAGACAGGAGAAATAAGGAAGTGGAGCTGGGCTGAGGCTCGAACATCAAGCAGATGGCAGGGGTGGACTGCCTAAGGGCCGACAGCGAGAAAGTGAGCTTTGTGCGTACAGTGAGGGGCATAGGGAGAGTAGACCCTCAAGGCTGGCTGAAGTGGTTCTAAGGATAGGAAATGCCCAGTGCCTGCAAGAGCAGAGCTTAATATTCTCTGGATGAAAACATCCCTAATCCCAATTGAAGTCAAGCCATGGATCATCAATGGCCATCAAACATTGAAGAAGGTGGACACATCAAGAAACAGATTAGACCCCCAATGACTGTAAGAGTTGGGGTGAAACACATATCAGTAAAATGTCTAAAGAAATGAAAGATATAATCATGAAGGTAATCAATAAGGAGCTATCAAGAATGAACACCACCGCCTGTCCGTCACTTTGTCATACTGTGGTGGCTTACATGTTGTTTTAGTGCTGGAAGCTATGCCACCAGTGTAGATGACCCAACCTGGGAGATGACTTGAAACACTGATGAAGCTCAAAGACCACAGCCTTCACTATGGTTACACCCCAACATAAAGGGAACAAAAATTCCCACAAGTGGACCAATAAGCAACAGCATGATAAACAGAGAAACCAGTGACACTGTCAAGGATTTCATGTTACTTGATCCACAATCAATGCCCATGAAAGCAGCAGTCAGGATATTAAATGATACACTGCATTATCAGGTAAAGCTACTGCAAAAGACCTCTTTAAGTGCTAAAAAGGAAAGATGTCACATTGAGGACTCCTGTGTACCTGACCCAAACCATGGTATTCTTGATCATTTTATACACATGCAAAAACTGGACAATGATTAAAGAAGACTAAAGAAGAATCGATGCCTTTGAATTATGGCATTGATGAAGAATACTGACTATACTGTGGACTGCCAGAGGACTGAACAAGTCTGTCTTGGAAGTAGTACAGCCAGAATGCTCCTTAGAAGCAAGAATGGTGAGCCTTGTCTCATGTACTTTGGACATGTGACCAGGAGGGACAAGTCCCTGGAGAAGGATGTCATGCTTGGCAAAGCAGAGAGTCAAAGAAAAAGAGGAATCCCCTCAGCCAGGTGAACTGACACAGCGGCTGCAGTGATGGGCTCCAACAGAGCGGTGACTGTGAGGACGGGGCAGGACTGGGCAGGGTTTCCTTCTGTTGTGCCTGGGGTTACCATTAGTCGAAACCAACCAACAGCACCTAACAACAAAAACAAGAGTAAACAGACAGATTTGAAAAGAAATGAGCTTCATAAATAAAAAATACAATTTTTAAAGTGTGAAAGACTTAGTTGACCCAGCTGTAAACTGAAAGATACATCCAAAGAAATTACTCAGAATTCCACAAAATAGACAAAACATTGGAAAACGTGAAAGAGATG
>NW_006921656.1:691680-706306 GCF_000298275.1 Orycteropus afer afer | reverse complement strand
TCTGCAGGGAGAACTTTCCAAATCTACTAGTGCAGCAAGAGATTTCCACATATTTCTCTCAACGTGTGACAGGCCAGACACAGCAAAAAAGAAACGAGGAAACGGACGGACGGTCCGAACAGCAATGCTGGCACGTTTGACGCAGCGGACACCAAAGGAACTTTGTACACAGCAGTTAGCATGTGGGTCCTGTTCTCAAGCACACGTGGAATGGACAGAGACGGGAAGTCAAGCTTCATCAGGTCCCGAGAACCGGTACCGCAGAAGATTTCCAAACAACATACCATCATTACGAGTTGTCTTCAAAAAAGTGTAAGTTAAAAATCCCTGTGCATCTGGAAATTTTATAATTCGCTTCTTTAAAAGCCCACAGGTCAGAGAAAAGGAGCATAACAGATGTGATATTTAAAACGGAACCATAATGGAAATACTGTACATAGAGACGTGTGGCATGTGGTGGGGACAGAGCATAGACGGGCAATGTACGGCCTCCAAAGGCTCACGGCAGAAAGGAAAGGCAGCTGAAATGGCGTGAGCTAAGAAGCCAACCTCGTTAGACGCCATCGAGTCAGCTCTGACTCACAGCAAGTCTACAAGCAACAAAACGAAACACGGCCCGGTCCTGCCCCAGCCTCACAATCCCTGCTGTGCCCGAGTCCATCATCACTGCACTATGTCAGTGCATCTTACTGAGGGCTTCCCCTTCGTCACTGACCTGCCACTGTACCACACATGATACCCTTCTCCAGGGAATGGTCCGCTCTGACAACATGACCAACCTGAGTGAGAAGAAGTGTGGCTGTTTCCACTTTCGAGGAGCATTCCGGCTGCACTTCTTCCAGGAAGGACTTGCTCTTTCTCCTGGCAGTCCATGCCACACACATGTGCTTGCATCACAATTCAAAGACATCAATTCTTCTTCAGGCTTTCTTATTCACTGTCCAGCTTTCACATACACACAAAGCAAATGAAAATACTATTGCCTGGGTCAGGTGCACCTTAGTCTTCAAAGTGACGTCTTTGCTTAACACTTTAAAGAGGTCTCTTGCAGAAGATTTGCCCAGTGCAATACGACATCTGATTTCCTGACTGCTATATCCATGAGTGTGGACCAAATAAAATGAAATCCTTGACAACTTGAATCTTTTCTCCGCTGGCCCAGTTGTGAGGATTTTTGTTTTATGATGAGGTGTGATCCGTACTGCAGGCTGTAGTCTTTGATCTTCATCAGGAAGTGCTTCCAGTCATCCTCACTTTCAGCAGCAAGGCTGTGTCCTCTGCACATCACAGGCTGTTAATGAGTCTTTCTCCAATCCTGATGCCATGTTCTTCTTCACATAGTCCAGCTTCTCAGATTATTTGTTCAGCAAGGAGATTGTATCCAACCTTGTTGTTGTTGTTGTTATGTGCCATCGAGTCGGCCCCGACTCATAGCGACCCCTCCTTGGGTTTCCGAGGCAGTATCACTACAGAAGTGGATTGCCCAACCTTCCTTCTGAGGAGTGGCTGATGGGTTTGAACCACCAGCCTTCTGGTTAGCAGGCAAGTGCCTTAGGCACTATGCTACCAGAGCTCCCTACCAGGTAGAAAAAACAACTATAAAAGACGCCCAGGGAAAGAGAAAGGAGATAAAAAAAAAAAAAAGTAGAAATCAATCAAGAACCGATGTGAGCGTCAACAGAGCACCAAAGGCAGAACGTAGTTCTCTGAAAACACTGACCAACAGACAAGCCTTGGGAAGACCTACAGGGAAAGTGGATGAGTAAACAGCGTTAGGGACGGAGAGGGGTTCACAAGCAGCAACAGGCAGAAAGCACAAAGCAGGAAGAGAACAACAGGAAAACCTTATGCCACTGTGTCTGAAACGCAGACAAAATGAACAAAATACTGGAAAAATAAAATTTGCCAAAACTGACACAGAAAGTAAAAAGTCCGTGTGTGGCCTAGTAAATACCAGTAGAATGAAGACCCAGCGATAAAAGGGCAGGAAAAAGCGAATGATCCCCAGCTCCCCCCATGAGGCCAGCACCACCCAGGCAGCAAAATGAGACGAGACCAGAGCAGGTGAGGGCAGAGGCCAACAGAGACATGGAGTCTCCATGAAGCACTGCCCACCAGCTCCCTCAGGGAAGGCGACTGACAGTGACAGACGGTGACACAGTCTGACCACGCTGCATTTATTCCAGAAATGCAGGGTGGCATCCTGGTGGCAAACAATTGCATGGCACTCCTCCCATTAACAAGGAGCTTTGGTGGCCTAGTGCCTAAGGCATTTGACTGCTAACCAGAAGGCTGGTGGTTCAAACCCACTAGCCACTCTTCGGAAGGAAGGTTGGGGCAATCTACTTCTGTAGAGATACTGCCTCGGAAACCCAAGGAGGGGTCGCTATGAGTTGGGTCCGACTCTACAGCAGTGGTTGCATTTTTTTGGATGCTCTGTCCTCCCACTAACAAGTCAAAGAGGAAACAATTACATAATTATCTCGAGAGATGCAGAAATTCAACACCCAGCTGTGACTTTATTTGTAGAGTCATAGGAAAACCTACTTGATTTAAAAAATCTCAAAACAATTAAATAATAATAATAAAAAAAACTAGCTGCATCACCTACACAGACTTGAAATGTTACCCACACTGTAAAATCATAATTTTAAGATAACCCTAAATAAACGCCAACATATTACCTACCCACTGCCACGGAGTGGACTCTACTCCCTCCTCCCCTACAGGACAGAGCAGAACTGCCCCAGAGAGTTTCCAAGGTTTACAGAAACAGGCTGCCTCACCTTTCTGCCACAGAGCAGGTGGTGGCCTTGAACCACTGATGTCTGGGTTAGCAGCCAATGCCTCAACCACTGCACTACCAGAGCTCCTTCCAACATGGCAGAAGCTGACATATAAGTGGGTTCCCCAAATGAAACAAAAGAAACAAAAGGAAAGTCTCATTTTAATTTAAAATGAGTAATTTTCCCTTCATTTGATCGGCATTTCTAAACTCTCCTATTTAGCCAAATCAAAACCATCCAGGATTTTTTTAAAAAAAACAACCCAGCAAACAAACAAACAACAAAAACCTCTTATTGATCCCTTAGCAAATTTCCTTAATCTGGCAAAGAATACCCACTACCCAGCCTACAACGCTGCCCCACAGCTCCCCGCTGCCCCACCCACCCGGGAACAGAGAGGGGACCAAAGGCACCGACTCCGGCTGCAGCTGCGGGAAGGAGAGGGATCCTTGTGGTAGCAACAGGATTCCTTCCAAGGAGACCTAGTGGAATTCTTGGGCAAATGACGGGAACTAATGAGGAATAAACACGTGGCTGCCTATAATCTCAATTTACACAGATCACACACATTTCCTCACACCAGCAAGCAGCTAGTAGAACACAGGTTGCCTTTTAAAGAGATACCACTTACAGAAATAAATACAAAATCCATGTTTACGAATAAATCTAAGAAACACACATGGATGCATCTGAGAAAGATACATGTACAAAAAATCATCGTTCAAGTGAAATTAAAAACATTTAAGACATAAATAAAGGGAGAGCTATACCCCACTCACAGACAGAAACACGGTGCCATGAAGCTGGCAGTTTCCACCAAATAGATCCACAGATTCAATGCAAGTCCAGTAAAAATGCTAACAGCATCCTATATGGAACCTGGAAACGTGACCTTAAAATAAATACGGAAGCACGAGAATGCCCACGGTGCCCCCAGAAGAACAAAGGCACAGTGGGGTCTGAAGGTGAGAACTAAGGGGCATCTGACCCAAGGCAGAAGGGGTTTTCAGTCGCCTCATATGCATGCAAAACGCTGGACAATGGATAAGGAAGACCGGAGAACTGATGCATTTGAACTGTGGTGCTGGCGGAGAGCACTGACTATCCCAGGGAAGGCCGGAAGAACAAACACGTCCCTGTTGCAAGAAGTACAGCCAGAAGGCCTCCCGGACACGCTGGCCGCACGGTCAGAGGGACTAGACCTTGGAGAAGGGCGTCACAATTGATAAAGTGGACGGTCAGTGAAAAGAGTCCCTCAGTGAGGTATTGACACAGTGGCTGTAACAATGGGCTCCCACGTGGCAACCGTCATGCAGATGGCGCAGGTTGGGCGGTCCGCCTGTGGGCAGGAGCTTGCTGGCCGAGTAGGGTGCCTCAGAGCGTTTACAACCGGAACTGAGAGCTCTGTAACGTTTGCCTGAGCAGGGCAGGAGCTGGGCCATGAGGGGCTGAAGAGCCAAGGGCCAAGAGAGACCTGCCCGTGGGCACGGCAGAGGAGAAGCTGTCCTGACTGAAGAACCGTGTCCCAAGTCGTTTCTGATCCTGAATTTTAAACTGTTACTTCTCTAGTAAACCCGGTAATTCTGAGCATGGTCTGTGAGTTCCGATTACTGGACCCGGCAGAGAGGTAGAGAGGCCGTGGGAGGGACGGCTGGAGGGTGGTGGCGTGTCTGCCCTCGCCTCACAGGAATCGGCCCTGGGCTGTTGATCTAGCTTCTCCCCCTGCTGTCGTCAGGGGCGTCAGGCCTCACCTCTGCCACACCATGTCTCCAGTGTGGGGCAGAGGCAGCAGCACAGGCGAGTGGAGGCTCTCCCACACAGGGCAGGGATATGCTCCAGAAAACTGTGACAGGCAAAGCCTCACAATCTTCAGGAAAAGCAAAGCAGGGGGGCTTTCTGGCTTTGAGGGCGGAAGAGGTCACAGGTAAGAGACAAAACCCACAAGTCATCCGGAGACTTCCTGAGGCGAGCGAAAGGGAGGTGTCCACTGAGGGGTGTGAGCCAACCAGTCCCAGCACCTAGGTTAGCGTGAGTGCACATGCACGTGTGTGGCCGCCCCACAGATCACCAAGAGCAAACAATCCAATTTTTAAAATGGGCAAAATGCATGAACAGACTTTTAACAGCAGCGAAGGAACCATAAACGTGACCATGACAAGTTTGCACACCCTCAGTAATCAGGGGGGTGCACATTAGGACTGTAACGAGGTGCCCAGGTGCCGTCCGTACCCATCCACCGAGAGAATGACGTCTGACGTGTCAGCAGTGATCAAAGGAGCCCATTCACTGCTGCTGAGGGACTGTGACAACTCGGCCGCCTGGGAAAGCGGCTCAGCCTCATCTCGTCAAAGGGAGCCATCCACACGCCTAACACCCGGGAATCAGCCCCCAGCGCGTTGGAGAAAGTCCCCCTCCCACCAGGAGACGGAGCCTGTGTTCACAGCAGCGAGGGCGGGGGAGCATGGGCGTCCCGCTCACCGGAGAGCAGACACATCTACTCTGATACGTTCCCCCCTCACGAGCGTCCCCCAATGTAGCACGAGGCATCCGTGGAAAACGCCGGCCCTGGCCAAGCACGAACACGTGTGTGAGTCTTGGAAACAGAGTCGAATAAGAAGCAAGTCTGAGGAGAACACCAATCATGAGACTCAGTTTTCACTGAGCTGAAAAATAAGCAAAACTAAACAATATGCTGTTTTGGAATAAACACATTTTGCCAACGTTGTATAAAATAATGCAAAGCTATTTAAAAGTACAAAAAGGAAGAGAAAGATGGCATTTAGCACAGAGGGTCTGCCGGGGTGGGGTGGGCCCAGATGTGCGGCGTGTGGGTGGGTGCAGATGTGCGGCGTGTGGGTGCGCGCAGATGTGCGGCGTGTGGGTGGGTGCAGATGTGCGGCGTGTGGGTGCGCACAGATGTGTGGCGTGCGGGTGGGCGCAGATGTGCGGCGTGTGGGTGGGCGCAGATGTACGGCGTGTGGGTGGGTGCAGATGTGCGGCGTGTGGGTGTGCGCAGATGTGCGGTGGGGCTGAACACAGATGTGGAGGCCAGCCGTCGTCAGGCGCCGTCGAATGGCCTCCACAGCGACCCACACGCGGCAGGTCCAGACGCTGCCGGGCCTGCCCCTCGCGGTCCTTGCTCTGCTTCAGCCCACAGCAGCCTCCGTGTCAATGCGCCTCACTGAGGGCCTCCTCCTTTCTCGCTGACCCTGTCCCTTCTCAATCACCAAGTCTTTCTGCAGGGAACGGTGCCCCCGGGAACGCGGCCGAAGGGTGAGAGATGAAGCGTCGCCATGCTCGCTTCTGGGACTGAGGCTGGGTAATGGGGTTCACTGTATCTCCACCCTTGTGACCTGCACATGACACGGGCACTTTGCTTGTACCACATCTACTAGAAAGCCACCATAAAACCGACTCCACGGAGACCGGCCGCTCTTTGCTGCCAGGCCAGCTCTCACTCATGGCGGCCTCAGGGACATCAGAAGCACTCTGTCTGGTCCCGTGTCACCCTCAGTCGCCAGCACGTCCAAGTCCTTCCTTCCAGCTTTGTGCCAGTCCAGCTCGCTGAGGGTCTCTCTCATCCTCACGACGTCCGCCTGCAGTGACTGATCCCTCCAGCGACTGACCCTCCTGATGACGTGTCCTGAGCAAGCAAGGTGGACAGTACTCTGCTGTGACCCACGGGGTTCTCACTGACGACTTTTGGAAGCAGACCACCAGCCCTTTCTTCCCAGTCTGCCTTCCTCTGGAAGCTCTGCTGAAACCTGTCCACCACGGGTGGCCCTGCTGCCGTTTGAAACACCAGTGGCACAGCTTCTGACAGCACAGCACACGCAAGGCACTACAGTGTGACACAAAGACAGACACTGCTGTCTCCTGACACTGCTGTTGTCACCAGGGCTCCTTCTGAGACAGCTAGGGCTGAATATGTTCATTACGTCATCCATCCCAACCACCCTCACCTTGTCCGGGAAGCCAAGGCTCAATTTCCCCCCAATCTAAAATTCCACTGCGCTCTGATCCAAACAGGCTCCTCACATGACCCTCATGACCCAGTGATACTGCACGACAGAGAACAGGGCTAAGACCCCAGCACCCACCTGTGATCATGGAGACTGAACCCACTACTGTCCAGTCAATTCTGACCACTAGTGCCCCTCTAGGACAGAATGGAACTGTCTCATAGAGTTTCCAAGGTTGTAAGCAGAGAATACCAGAAAGATGTTTACCTGTGTTTCACTGACTATGCAAAAGCATTGGACTGTGTGAGTCATAACAAATTACGGATAACATTGAGAAAAATGGGAATTCCAGAACACTTAGTTGTGCTCATGAGAAACCTGTACATAGACCAGGAGGCTGTCATTCAAACAGAACAAGGGGATACTGCATGGTTTAAAGTCAGGAAAGGAGTGCGTCAGTGTTGTGTCCTTTCACCATACCTATTCAATCTGTATGCTGAGCAAATAATCCAAGAAGCTGGACTATAAGAAAAAGAACAGAACATGGCATCAGGATGGGAGGAAGGCTCATTAACAACCTGAGATACACAGATGACACAACTTTGCTGCTGAAAGTGAGGATGACTTGAAGCACTTACTGATGAAGATCCAAGGCTACAGTCTGCAGTACGGATCACACCTCAACGTAAAGAAAACAAAAATCCTCACAACTGGACCCAGAAGCAGCATCATGACAAATGGAGAAAAGATTGAGATTGACAGGGCCTTCATTTTACTTGGATCCATAGTCAACACCCTTACAAGCAGCAGGTGAGAAATCACAGGTCCTATTGCACTAGGCAAGTATCATGCAAACAACCTCTTCCAAGTAGTAAACAGCAAAGATGTCACTTTGAAGACTACGGTGCACCTGACCCAAGCCCTGGTGTTTGCAATCACCTCACATGCATGTAAAGCTGGACAATGAATAAGGAAGACCAAGGAAGAGTTGCCTCTGCACTGTGGTGTTGGTAAAGAATATTGAATATACCATGGACCCCATAGAAGAATGAACAAATCTGTCCTGGACGAAGTGCAGCCTAAAAGCTTCTTAGAAGCAAGGATGGTGAGACTTTATCTCACATACCTTGGTCGTGTTGTCAGGAGGGACAAGTCCCTGGAGAAGGATATCATGCTTGGTAAAGTGGAGGGTCAACGAAGAAGAGGAAGACCCTCAGTGAGATGGGTTGACCCAGTGGCTGCTGCGATGGGCTAAAGAATGGAAAGGCTTGTGAGGCTGGCACAGGAGTGGGCAGCATTTCATTCTATTGTAGGCGGGTGTCCTGGTTCCCCAGGGCCGCTCTGACAGGAATAGACCACCAATGGGATGGCCTGAACAAACAGGAGTTTATTCTTATAGTTTGGAGGCTTTAAGTCCCAGTTCAAAGTGCCAGGCTCTAGGGGCTGGGTGAAAGCCCCTCCACCTTGGGGTCCAGCTCTGCCTCCTGCTCCCAGCCCACTGGAGCTGGAGGCTTCTCTTCACTCAGACAGCTGCTGGCTGCTGAGGCTGACGAGCCCAAGGTTGACAAGTAAAAAGGCACAGTCCCGATGTTACCCAACCACATGGCAGGCCATTAATTTAAGTTCATTTTAAGTCTCAAGGTCGGCAGAACATGGCAGGCTGCTGAACAATGACACGACTACATGCAGGGTCCAAGCATGCCGTAAGCTAGAGACCATTCCCAAAGCTGCTGCTTACAAACGGGAAGCAGACCACATGCCCTAAGGCAGCTACTCAGCTGCTTGTGGTAGAGCCCACCATGGAGTTGATTGCCAGTCTCATCATGGGGAATAACTACCACCAGCTGCCCAGCCACTCAACCAGGCCCAGCAAGCTGACACACAAATTTAACTACCACAGTGGGGTTGCAATGAGTTGGGGCCGACTCAATAGCACCAAACAGCATAACACAGCACCAATCTCTATGGAAGGAGACTGCCACGTCTTTTTCCCACAGAGCTGCTGGTGGGTCCTAACTGCTGATCTCTCAGCAGCCAGGGCTCCTTCCATGGGGACTAGACCTAGTCCGATCTCGGGCTCTGGCCCAGGCCACGCACACAGTAGGTGCTCACCGTCCCTACCTCTCACAGCCAGCTCTGGGAGGAGGCTGAGCCCACTTTGCAGAAGGAACTGAAGTCCAGAGGGGAACAGAGGCCCACGCCATCCTGTCAGCTCTGGAATCCTTGTCTGGCTGGGGGAGGAGCCCACTAGGTTGGAGTCTTGGTCTGGCCCTCCCTGTGCCCGTCTGTTGATCCCTGTTTAGAAGGAGCTGGGAAAGGCAGCCTACGCGTGCTCTCTAGACCCAGGGCATAAAGTCCAGGATCAGAGATCAGGCTGCACCCGACGCCACCTGCAGGCAGCTGAGCTGGGAGGACATGCAGCAGGGCAGGAAGAGAAGCGAGGTTTGGCCCTGGAAGGTGGCTACAGTCGTGTGTGAGAGAGGGGGCCAGGAGGTGGCCTGAGCCCATCCCTGACCCAAGAAGAAGATGCTATAGGAAGACCACCAACCTCTCCAGGCCTGAGCCTGGGGAACGGAGGGTCGTGTCGGGGTCTCCCAGACCCCCAGGAGGGCAGGTCCTGGCTGGAGGCCAGGAGAGAAGTGGGTGAGGGGGCCGGGGCCAGCATGTGTTCAGGACAGAGGTGTCAGCCCGGCCAGTAGGGAGCATCTTATGGGCGCACTGGTGGTATTGTTGTGCAAGGACCATGTGTCCCCATCCTGACAGGCAGCATACAGGGCAGCCTGGGATGCTCAGAGCACACGTGACAGTGGTGGTTCCCACGCAGCCTGAGGCTCTTCCCTCACTCTCCCGCCTCCAGCTGGCAGTCGGGAGGGGGCTGCCCGACGGTCTGGGAGCAAAGCTACATCCAATAGCTGCGGTCGGCGACACAAGCACCGACTGTGAGGGGTGGGGCGTCTGGTTCCCCAGCCAGAGTCTGAAGGGTGTGAGGAGCTTGGGTTACTGGGAAGGGTGCCTCCTCCACCTTGCTGTGTGACCCGAGGCGACCCTTGTCCTCTCTGGGCCACTCACTTCCCTTCCTGCAGGAACAGCCTGACCGTGATGGTCATCCCCAGGGAGGCCACTGCTGCCAAGGCGGGCAGCCTACAGAGTGCGTCGGCTGAAGCCGTTGCTGCAAACAGGCCCTGGGCGAATACACCGCAGACGGTGTTCAGGCTGCGCCGGGACCCCGATTCTTCCACCCCACCCCCACCTGGAGCAGTTGCAGGGAAAATGCAAATTGGAGGAGAGGGGCACGGAGTTCCCGGCCAGCAAAAACGCACTCTAAGGAGGCCTCCCCCCTTAATTAAAGTTTCTGGGGGGCTCTGGTATAAACCAGTGGCAGCTGAGGCAGACCCCCCGGGTTCATTCCAAGCCAATGGCAGTGCGGGTTGCACCAAACAGGACAAGCAGCCTTCAAAATGGGGGGTCTCATTAGCGCAGCGGTGCCATCTGGACTCGGCTGACAGGTCTGATCACAGGCACCCTGCTGTGGCTTTTGTTTCTCTCCAGAGCCTTTCATCTGTCTCACTGGCAGCATCGTTAATAAGCCTTTGGGGCTGTACCTGAGGTAGGAGCTGAGTACAGGGTGGGGAGTGGGGTGCGGGGTACGCAGGAGATGGGCCCGTGCTCAGGAAGAAATTTCCAGATGTGTGCGGCAGGCAGTGCCAGGTCGAGGAACTGCCCACCAGACATCAGGGTGCGGCCCAGGGGAGCCACCTTTTCCCACCATCAGCTTCCTGGCCTGGAACCCCGAGCCAGGGTTCCACCGCTGGGAGCGGCTGTGAGGATGGGGGCAGGGGAAGGGCAGGGAGGCCTAGCGCGCCTGGCACACAGGTGATCGATCAGTAACTGATTACCCCTCGAGCACCGCCGAGACTAACAGGGGTGTCACCACTTCACGGCAGAGGGGCCCTGGAGAATGGCCCGGCCTCCACAGCCCCTTCGCCCTCGCGGGGGCTGTCCATGGTGCTGAACCACGAGTGCTGCTGGCCCCAGGCTTAATCTGCCTGTTTAAAGGATGAGGGAGTCCTTGTGTGCTACAAAGGGTTAACGTGCTTGACAGCTAGCACGGAGGCCCCTCGGAAGAAAGCCCGGCTTGTCTGCCTCCAGAACGGCAGCCCTGTGAACCGGGAGGAGCCCAGCCCTCCTGACACACCCAGGACCACCGCGGGTTGGAATCTACTCTTTGGCAACGGGTTTGCTTACGTTAAACGCAGCAAGCAGAGTCGCTTGGGGACACAATTACCGTGCTTAGCTGCTAACCTAAAGGCTAGAGGTTCGAGATGACCCAGAGGCCCCTGGGAAGAAAGGACTGGCAATCCACTGCTGAAAACGTCCATCATTACAAACCCTGGGAGGCCAGCTCTTGCTGGTATGCACGGGGCACCCAGGGTCCACTCCCCGGCACGGTTCAAGGCCAAAAAGGCGAACCACACTCACTCGGAGGCCGGCAGCGGAGCCGGTGAGGTGGTCTGACGTCAGGTCCAGGGTCTTCCCACAGACCCTGCACCTTAGGTCAGACTCCTGCAGAACCAGCACTGGTGGCTGGGCCGCCTCCCACACAGGGACATCTCTCTGAGCCCATGATTTCCTCGCTTGGTGCTGAGGGGGGACACTAAGACCATCAAGAAAGTGGCCTCTGTCCCTCCAGATTCTGAGGGGGAGGAGGCGGACGGCCAGGGTGCGGTGTGGGTCCTCGCCTCATACCGCACCCAGGCGTCGGCCCCGTGTGCAGGCGGGCCTGCAGCAGCCCAGGGCCGAGACCAGCTCCTTCAGGCCGCTGTCTGGCTCCTCGAAGCACCCCTCTGCCAGGTGCTCTGGCCCCCAACTCGGCCTCGCTGCAGCACATCTCAGGTCCTTCACTAAGCCCCGGCTGCCCTGGCATCCCCCACCCCCTGCCGGCGCCCCGGCCGCATCCCTGGGTGCAGAGCCACCCTTCGCTGACTCCAGGCCACCCTGGTGCCTCCTGCCCACACCCGCACTTTGAGGGACGTTTGTTTGTTGTCAGGGTGGTTTGTTTGACTTCGCTTCCTTGTTTTCCTTTCTGCTGTCAAGAGGTACAGCCTCTCGCCTCTCTTCCCAAGAGGACTGATGAATATTGCATCACAGCAGGTGGGAGAGGAGGGGCAGGCCGAGGCCTCCGCACCTGCTCGCTGGCCTCATCCTCACCTGGAAGGGAGAGCTGGGCATCGGCCCGCCCCGAGCCTGGAGGGGTGCTGGACAGCAGTGCTCAGAGGAACGGCACCTCCATGCCGTGTGCCCGCGCCCGTGAGTACGCCCAGCACCGGGAGAGGGCCATCTCCAGGTGAGGAGGGGTGGCTTAGAGACGGTAGTGATTCCACCGGAAGTCCCACAGCAGCAAGTCACCAAGACTCAGCCCGGATCACAGCCGAGCTCACTCCCCGCAGCTCTTCCTGCGCCTGTCGTCGCACCACCCCTCGGGCAGTGCCCTGCCCCAACCCTGCCTCGCTCCTCAGGTGCCAGGGCAGCAGCCCTCTCCCCGGCTTCCCTGGGCCCTGCCCCCTCACGGGCTGCCGTCAGGCTCAACTGCGGCCACAGGTGTGACAAGGGCTGCCCTGGTGTGAGGCGGTACAGAGCAGGGCCCGGGCCAGCCTCCTCAATGCCCTCACCCCACCCCCAGCCCTTCCACCTTCCCTGGGGACTCTCCCCCACTAAGGAGCCCCCAGGACTTTCCCCCCAAGGACTCTCCTCCTCAGGACCCCCCCCCCAGTACCATCCCTCTGGACCTTCCCCCCACCGGCACCCACCTCCCAGAGAACAGCATGTTTGATTAGCTCCCCAGGCCCAATGTGACCCCCTCCCAAGAGGGGTGGGTGTGGGAGTCAGCCATCACTGGGGATCAGTGCTCTGTCCCTAGAGCAGGGATGCTGTCAAGATGCTAACAGTACTGACAGTGATGACAGTAACGGGATGCTAACAGTGGCGACGGTGAGAACAGTCACTGTGGAAGGAGCGAGAGTGGGGCGGCATCCTGAGTGCCAGGCAGGGTCCTCACAGATGAGCCCAGGGGCCAAGGCGACTCCTGGCAGCAGTGCCAGCAAGGGGACGAGACCACAGGCCCAAGGACTCCTGATTAGCCACGCTGGCGGGGTCTTCCCCAGGCTTGGCCCAGTGGCCATTCTAGGCCTCAGGGTCACAAGGCCCAAGGCCATTACTGACACCTGCAATGCCTTGGGGGGATGTGGAACCTCCCTGAACCTCCATCTCTTCATCTGTGCATGGCAGAATCGTCGCCCCTCCAGGACCATCGTATCTGAGAATGTAACTGAGCATGGCCTGGGGCGAACGACGTGGGTCCGTCCCCGATCTCAGAGCCTGTGAGAGGACAATGAGGGGAGGTGGGCATGCTTGGGTGGCCACAGCCATGGTCCACCCCCAGCCCTCCTGCCTTCAGAGCCCCTGAGCAGAGGCAGGGCTGGGACAAAGGCGCTGGGGCAAGGTGATGGAAATCAGCCTTTTCAGTTAGGGAAGCAGAAAGTGCCAGGGAACCGCAGCTCGGCTCTACGCACCCGGCCAGTGGAAGCCTGGCAGTGCGTTAAGGCTCTTTAATGAAACCCATCTCTGTGTGTTTGCAGCAGGCCAGGCCCCGCCAGCTTCATCCCACCATGTATCCCAGGCTTCCAGGCTGCAGCAGGCCTCCCAGGTGCCCTGTTGGGCTCTTCTTCCTGGCAGAGCGTCCCGTCTGCCATCTCCTGATGGCCTTATACGGTGGCCCAGCACCAGGCCTACAAGGAAGCAGCCTGGGCACCCAGGCCAGCAGGCCACTCACTCCTCACTGCTCCCAGGAGCCCAAGGCAGCAGAAGGACCAAAATACTCCTGAGTTTCCAGCATCGCAGAATGGGGAGCGGGTGAACCCCTGGGCACGGCACAGTGGCGAGGGGGGTGACCACTCCTGAACAGAGAAGAGTGGGGAGCAGGGAGACTCCCCCATGAGCACGGCGCAGTGGGGAGTGATGTGAACCCCCCCAAGCATGGCACAGTGGAGAGCAGGGCAAACACTCCCAAGCATGGCACAACGGGGAGTGGGGCGAACGTCCCCTGAGCATGGCACAGTGGGGCACAGGGCTCACGGACTGCCCTGTGAGACCACCTGCACCTGCCGCATCTCCAGCTGCTCAGCCCCCCCGGCCCCCCTTACAGAGTACGGGTCCCTGTCTATGGTGGGTCTAAGGCACAGGCTGGCTTTCCTTGGAGAATGGTGACTCCTGAAGAGCAGAGACATCCCCTCTTGCACTCTGCTCCCATGAACCTGGTGCCTGGACAGAGCCGAGGGCAACACCATCACCGTCCTCAGGGCAGCAGGCTGTCAGGCCTGAGGGCAGAGGGGCAGCAAGTGTGAATCACAGAGCTCTTCGGGACAGAGGCTTCCAGTGGTTGGAGGGTAATGGGCAGGCTGGGATATTGACTCCACTCAAGAAGGCCTGTCAATAAGACATAAGCATCTCAAAGACAGGACTAGCCTAGTTCTCCATTCTCCCAGGTCCCTGTATAGTGCCTACCATCATCACCACCACCATCATGCTCATCACCATCATCACAACGACCACCACCATGATCATCATTGTCACCATCACACCACCACCATGACCATCATCATCACCACCATGACCACCATGATCACCACCATCAAACCACCACCATCACTACCACAATCATCACCACCATCACCACCACCACTACCACAACTCCTACCATCACCATTATCACCCCACCATCATGACCACCACCACCACCAGCACCATGACCACCACCACCACCACCAGCACCGCCACCATGACCACCAGCAGCAGCACCATGACCACCACCACCACCACCAC
>NW_006921656.1:667271-691329 GCF_000298275.1 Orycteropus afer afer | reverse complement strand
CAGCACCATGACCACCACCACCACCACCACCACCAGCACCATGACCACCAGCAGCAGCACCAGCATCACCATGACCACCAGCACCACCACCAGCACCGCCACCATGACCACCAGCAGCAGCACCAGCATCACCATGACCACCACCACCACCACCACCAGCATCACCATGACCACCAGCACCAGCACCGCCACCATGACCACCAGCACCAGCACCAGCACCGCCACCATGACCACCAGCACCACCACCACCACCAGCACCAGCACCGCCACCATGACCACCAGCAGCAGCACTGGCACTGCCTCAGCACCACTGTCTTCGGAACAGGTAACTGTGCTTTGTGTGCGGCCCCGGCAGACGTGCTGCTGTGCCATTTTACAGACAAAGACCACGAGGTAGAGAGATTAACCAGTGCCCAATGTCACACAGTAGTCGCTGGCAGATCTGCGATCCGGGTGCCATTCTGAGTCGGGGACGTGCTCACTTGTTGGATGCACAGCAGCGCATCCCTGCTCAGCACAGCTCGGGAGGAAGCAATGCTTCTTGGAGAAGAACAAGCCACGGGGCTGACGCCGGCCCTCCAACACTGCCTTTCCGGCCACAGGGACTGCAGAGAGCCCTGGCTCATTAGCATGCAATGTGCATCCAGCTGCCCCTTCCTGCTGCTTCAGAGCTGCCTGGCCTCAGCCTGAAAGGGGCCCTCCCCCACACACACACCATCCCTCCGGCGCCCAGAAGCAGACACCCACCGTGGGTGCTGTCCTCTTGTCACCCCTCCCACCTCAGGGTGAACTCAGGGAACCCCGTCTCTGGGAGATAGCCAGGGGTTCCTGCGGCCCCCCAGAAACCCAAGCCTCTGGCCGAGGTCTGCAAAGACGGCGCTGCAAGGGGCAGGGTGGGAGGGGGAGGCCTCCTGCAGGGCCGCCTCAGGGCAGGCAGGGGCTCTGCGGGACCTGGGCAAGACACGCAGCTGCCCCTGGAGTCTCTGGGGCCTCGCCCCACCTCTAAGCCACCATCTTCCAGCCAGAGCCCAAGCCCACCTGCCCAGTGCGTGCCTCTCCCCCACCCCCCACCAGGCTCCCTGGGCCGGAGCACGGACAGGAGGGCAGGGACCCTGCCTGGGGACCCCGGGTATTGCAGTCCGACTTCACGTCTTACGTGGCTCACCTCCAAGGCCCTGGAGCCGCCCAGCTCACACCCCCACAACCCAGACACCAGGACATACCATGGGCATCATGAGGGGCCAGTGGGCATGCCATGGGCCGGAGTACATGAGTCAGCCTGTGGCCCAGGTATGGACAGGCCTGCTCATGTTCTGGGCACAGAAGGATTACCTGTGGCCTGGGCCAACCAAGGCCTGGCCAAACTCAACCACATACTCGCGTTGGGAACCAGAGATCCAGGCATTTTATTCCTCACCCACTGCCATGGAGTCCATTCCGACCCACAGTGCCCCTAGAGGACAGAGTGGAACTGCCCCACAGGATCTCCAAGGCTGTCAGTCTTCACAGAAGCAAAGCCCAAACCACACCCACTGCCTGGAGTCCATTCTGACCCACAGCGCCCCTAGAGGACAGAGTGGAACTGCCCACAGGGTCTCCAAGGCTGTCAATCTTTAGGGAAGCTGACTGCTTCACTCAGAGGGGCTGATCCAATAGAACTTGCAAACTTGCAACCTTTTGGCTAGCAGCCAGACGCTTTAACCACTGCACCACCAGAACTTTTAGGCAGCTAGAAAAGCCTCCCCCAAACCCCTAGTCCTGGAGCCGCCTCCTCTGAACGGCCGCCCTGCAGAGCAACCCCCTTCGCCTGCGCCTCGCCTGCAGGGCCCCTCCTCCTGCCCCTTCCAGCAGCGAGCTTGGGTTTATTAACCCCAGAGGGGTCATGATTTACCCTCCACCTGGGTGGTTTGCCGGCTCGATCTGCAATAACTCAGACCCCGGGCAGGGCAGGTGGGCAGGGTCAGCGGTCCCCCTCCCCTGCGTCCCCACAGCTGTCCACACAGCACCTGGAACACAGTCCAGTCGCATTTCTCAGCAGAGACTGGGGCGAGAATCCATAGCAATCGGATCAGGAAAATGAGATTCCCCGTGTTCTCCGCCCCAGGCCGCACACAATCCAATTGCGTGTATTTAACCCGCTGGCTCCAAACAAAAAGGCAGCAGGGCAGCTGCCCGTGCCCCCCACCCCTCCCTGCTCTCCGGACTCAAATCCTTTGCCCGGAGTGTGATTAGATTTCAAACCTGGAAGGGGGCCGATGCCTCCTTCCCCGGGGCACCTGGGGCCTGAGTCACAGCTCACCCTGCAGGTCTGCTGGAAGGCAGCCTGGCCTCTGGGAAGACGGACAGAGCGCCTCGTCCTGACCAGCAGCCTTCAGAGGCCCCGCTGTCCTAGAATGATAGGTCCTTTCTGTCCATTCCCGCCCCACCCCCAAGTTCAGTCCAAAGGCCACTTTCTCCAGGAAGACCCCCGTCATTCCCCTGAGTCCATGGACCCAGCCCCACAGAGGCCAGGTGGCTTGGGGTGGGTCCCGCTGACTCGACTCCCAGCCCATCCTCCTCAAACCATCTCCCAGACAGTGATGTCCAGCCAAAGGGCCCAGCTTCAGGGGGTGTCCAATTAGGAAGGGCCAGGCTCCATCAGGCCCAGCCAGGAGTCCACATCCTGCCCACAGCTAGGCTGGACCATGCAGGCAGCAGGCTGCAGTCACGGCCACCCGTCATCTCTCTAGGACCGCCGGCCCCCCCTGCCCCGTCTCCCTCTGCTGCCAGCAGCTTGGCCTCCTAAAAAGCCAAACCACTGGTCAGAGCACCGACCGTGACGCCCAGCGCCCTCGAGTGTGCACAGCAGAACTGCTCCACGGGGTCTTCGGCCTGTTTTCCCAGAAGCCTCTGACTGGATTTGAACCGCCAACCGTTCAGTTAGTAGCCAAGCACTTAGCCATGTCTGCCCCTCAGGCCCCGCCCCCTGCCCCCTGCGCGGGCTGCAGCCCCTCCCAGAATGCCGTGAAGACCCTCAAAGCGACCAGGGGCCCTCTGCTCCGAGCCCAGTGGGCGACACAACGTCCAGGCACCACCCCGGCCTCAGCCAGGCTCAAGGTCGTGTTCTGATTTCTAACGCCTTGCTCTCTGGAGGGCATAGTCCCCACCTCATTATCCTTGTTCCTGTGTGCCACGGCTATTTTTAGACCTTCCTTCTCGCCTATAAATTTTATAATCAGATGCCAAGCTCCCTGAAAAACACTACAGGATTCTGGTTGGAGCTGCACTGAACCTGTATGTGGGTTTGGGGCAGGCTGACAACTTGGGACAGTGATTCCCCTTACCCTTGACAGTGGTGTGGGTGTGGGGATGCGTGTATTTATTTTGGTCCATTAATAAAGTTTTCTAATTTCCTCTGCAAAGTCCTTCCTTGTATTTTGTTCTATTTTACTATGCGTTTGCCATTACCAGTGCTGTATTTTCACATTAGCTGTTCCTTGTACACAGAAGGGCACTGTATTCTCACATTTTTCTATTAGATCCAAGGCCCTGCCAAACTGTTATTGATTCCAATTTGTCTTTTGTGAATAAAGACAGTTCTTCCTTTCCAATCCGTATACTTTTAAAAATTTTCATTTCAGCTTCCACTCAGCAAGCCAGCACCCCCAGTACCGAGTTGAATAGAAGACTGACAAGGGGTGTCCTCGGCTTAGTCCCTGATGACACAGGCACGCGTCTAAGGCGCCAGCATGCAGTTTTGCTGTTGGAGTTTTTGCAGATCACTCTTATCAGTGAAGGAAATTGTTGCCTGTTTTTAATTTGCCAAGTTTATCACTTACTGAGCAGTGAGTTGTAGCAGACACCCTCTCGAGAATTCTCAAGATGATCATCGTATCTTCTTTCTGTTTTCACTGTCAGTGCAGTGCATCTCACTTCCAGATCCCGTATTGATTAAATGAATGAGGGAACGGAGGAGCCCAGGTTAAACTACCCTCCTGGGGTAGATCCACCTGGGCCAGGTGGGTATCTTTGCCACACGCTGGACTTGGTTTGCTCCTGTTCCATTGGGGATGACCATGCCCACACTCACAAGATAGACTGGTCTATAATTTTCCTTCCTTGTACTGCTCCTCTCTGGTTTTGACCCCATACATGCACTTGAAAGCAGCTCTGGTAGTCTAGTGGATAAGCCATTTGGCTGCTAACCACAAGGTCAGCGGTTCAAACCCACCAGCCACTTCGTGGAAGGAAGATGGGGCAATCTACTTCTGTAAAGATTTACTGCCCCAGAAACCCAGTGGGGGTCGCTATGAGTCAGAATTGACTGATGACATTGAGTTTGTTTTTTGTTTCTTGTGTACTTGGGAATTTTCTCTCTCTTTCTCCAGAAAAGTTCGTGCAAAGATTGGATCTCTTCCTTGAAACTGTGGTGGAACCCACTTATGAAACCACCCGGGTTTAGTCTTTCATTGTGGAAAGGATTTTCACTACTGATTCAACTTCTTTAATGGTTATGGGACTTGTCTCAGTTCTCTAGTGTTGCTGTCACAGAAATATCACAAGGGGAGTGGTTACAGATACGTGTTTTCTCCCCGTTTAGGAGCTAAAAGTCTGAGTTCAGGGCCACAGCTCTAGAGGAAGGCTCTCTGTGGGCCCTGGGGGAAGGTCCTGGTGTCTTTGAACTTCTGCTCCTTCCTCCATCTCAGCTAGCTTGCTTGTTAAATCTCTTTTATATCGCTAAAGAAATTCACTGAAGACACGCCCTACACTAATCCTTCCTCATCAACATAACGAAGACAACCTCTTCCCTAAAGAGATTCTAAGCACAGGCACAGAGGTGAGGATTGATGACATATTTTGGGGGGACCTAATTCAATTCACAACAGAACTATTGAGGCTCTCTAGCCCTGAGTCAGTGTTGGCAAATTTAACTTTTCTAGGAATCCGTCCATTTTTTCTAGGTTTCCAAATCTGGTGGCATTAAGGCTGTTCATAGAATCCTCTTATTATTTTGGAATTTATACCTTTTTCTCCTGGATCAACCTCACCAGCGGTTTGTCTACTATTTTAAGTCTTTCCAAAGAACCAGCTTTGCACTTCACACAGCCTCTCTATTCCAACTCACTGAATCCTGCTCCTGTCTTTACGACCTCCTTCCTCCAACCTCCTTCCTCCTACTTCCTTTAGGGTTACTCTGTCATTCTCTTTTTTTTTTTTTTTTAAAAAAAAAAAAAGCTTTTGTAATGTCTCAAGACAATAATTCCCAAACACTCTTCTTTTGTAGTATGTGAGAATTTAAAGCCATTCGTTTTTTGGAGCACGCCACAGATTTCAATATGTAGTGTTTTCTTTGTTATTCAGTGTTGTCCTTTCATACATGCACTAGTGATTTCTTCTTTGATCCAGTGTGCTCTAAACACGCTTGAAGATTTCTAAACACAGAGGAACGTCACTCACTTTTGCTGACTTCTGACTGCCTGTTACTCAGGGAGCATGTTCTCTGCGTACTCTGAACTGTGTTCCCATTTGATTTATGACCCAGTCCATGGCCCATTAGTACGTGTTCCACATGTGCTTGAGAAGAACGAGTGTCTGATGCATTTAATACAGGGTTCCATATATGGCCGTTAAGCCCAGTGTGAGTTAGGTTATTAAAAGCTGCTGTATCTTATTAATTTCTTGTCTATCTGCCCATCAATCATTGAAAAGTATATGGTGATGTCTACTCTCCATCTCCTCCATAACTCCCTACTTTTACTTTATTCCCTTTATTTTTCCTTTAGTTGCATTCCAGTCCAGGGATGTTCATCCTGCTGATAAGGGTGACTCTCTTGACCTTCTGCTTACATGTTGTCTCCAAGGTCCTTCTCTGAGGCCAAGACAGCTGCCCAAGGTCTAAAGAGACTTAGTGTCTGATGGGCACATCTTTCTTTACAACTTTACTTTCACTCCTTCCATGTCCTTATATTCTGACATGTATCTTGTAGACAGTGAAGAGACATTACTTCTCCCTCTAATCTGGGCTCTTTAACCAATCTGCACAGATGCTGTTTATCAGAAAGGTGATGGTAATACTGTGTTTTTAAAAAAAAAAACGAATTCACTGCCGTCGAGTCGGATCCAACTCATAGCGACCCCTCCTTGGGTTTCCGAGGCGGTATCACTACAGAAGTAGATCACCCAACCTTCCTTGTGAGGAGTGGCTGGTGGCTTTGAACTGCCAGCCTTCTGGTTAGTAGTCGCATGACTTAGGCACTGAGAGTTGCCTTATTTTTTCTTCTCGCTGTCTTCTTCCCTTCCATTTTCCTGTTGTTACTCAATGAGGTTTTTTGCTCTCGGTTGAATGGTATTCTGACTCCGTTGCTGCTCATTTGGAAGTTCTGTTTCTAACGCAGCCAGGACGGTCCTCAGCCTAAAGGGTGGCGAGACTCCATGTCACGTGTGATGGGAATGTTATTACTAGGAGGGACCCATCCCTGGAGGACGTCGTGCTTGGTGAAGCAGAGGATCAGCAAAAGAGGAACCCCGCCACCGAGACAGACGGACACAGTGGCTGCACCACTGGGCTCAAACGTGGCAACCATGGCGAGGAGAGCACAGGACCGGGGAGTGTCTAATTCCGTTGTCGCAACCAACTTGATGGCACCTAAAAACAGCACACTCCACCACTATTCTTTGAGGTCACCCTTGCTTAAGTTTTATTGTGTTCAATTTTTCATTCATTTTTCGTATGTATGTGTACAGTTCTTTGAAATTTTGTAACAGAGATTCATGTAACTGCCACCATGAGCAATATACAGAGACATTCTGTCACCCCGAAGAACTCCATGCTCCCTCAACGGGTGTATCCACCTCTCTGTCCCACTCCCCTAACCCCTGGCAACCCCTAGGCACCCTCCACCTCCAGAATCCTGTCCCTTCAAGAATGTTCTGTAAGCGCAACCATGCAGCATGCTACCTTAGAGATTAATGTTTCCACTCAGAGTAATGCCCAGTGTTCCATCCAAGTTGTCACCTGTAGTGCGAGCCAGTTACCTCTTATCGTTGTGTAGAGGCACCATTCACCCGTTCAAGGACATTTGGGTTGGCTCCAGTTTGAGCCTATCACAAATCAAAACACTACAGGCATTTTGTATGGCTTTTAGGTGAACATGATTGGTTGTTTCTCTAAGATAAATGCTCAGGAGTCTGGGTCATATGGTCTGCATCCACTTAACTTTTTAATCAGTCACCAACCTGTTCTCCAGAGCGGCTGCACCATTTTACATTCCCACCTCCTTGTAGCTTTTGCTTTACCCACTCTAGTCGGCATGCCGTGGTACTTCGTTGTGGTCTTAATTGGCGTTTCACAGATGACCACTGAGGGTGAACATATTCCATGGGCTTCTTTGCTATTCCTGCCTCTTCTTTGGTGAAGTTATCTGCTTACGTCTTTTGCCCATTTTCCAATTGCACTGTTTTCTTGCTGCTGAGTTTGGAGAATTCTTCATATATTCTGAATACCGGTCCTTTGCCAGCCATGTGGTATGCAGCTATTTTCTTGGTCGGTAGGTTGGCTTTCCATCCTTGTAACAGTCTTTCACAGAGCACGTTTTTAATTTTGATGAAGGCACCCTTGAGCTTTTAGCACATATGGTTATTAGCAAAGGGTAAAAATTAGTCAATCGTTAACCTCCCTGAAAATCATATAAGGACCTCAGGAAAGTATTCACAACCTTCCCATCCAACATATCATCATTGTCTAGCACTGTGGTTCCGTCCTTTCCAAAAATTCTAAAAAACACACTGTTTGCACATTATAGTTGTAATTGTTAGTTTATTGTTAAATAAAGACATTATTTAACACAGTTGTTGGATTCACCTGCACACTGACCAGTTTCTTAGTTCGCTGTCATTGCATCACACACACCTTCCTTCTGGAACTAGTCTCCTCCATTCTGGAGTCCACCCTGTGAGAGCCCTTTCTTGCAAGTCTATTGGTGGTAAACTCTACACGTTCCTTTCCCTGAGAAGGTCTGTATCTTGCCTTTGCTTCTGAAGGAAGTTGTCCAGTGCACAACTATAGACTGGCAGTTATTTCCTCTTGACACTCTCAATGTTTTCTGAAGGCTGTGGCTGTTTACTCAAATCAGCTGCCAGCAAAACTTATTCCTCTCCTTTCTCCCTGGCTGCTTATGAGTGCTCCCTTCCAATATGACACTCTGCAAGTCTGTCAGGATGTGTTTAGGAGTTGATCTCATCTGTGCTACGTGGTATGAATTGTGTTTCCTGTGTCCCTGGGGACACTGACCTCACAGACACAGCCTCTTCACACACAGGCAGTCCATGGGTTATGAACCTCTGGTTCACTGACAACTACTACCTACCCTTAAATATTATGTACATTTGCCCCTTCTTAGAAAAAACTGAGGGAGCTCTGGTAGCATAGTGCCTAAGGCACTTGACTGCTAACCAGAAGGCTGGCGGTTCAAATCCACCAGCCATTCCTCAGAAGGAAGGTCGGGCAATCTACTTCCGTAGTGATACTACCTCAGAAACCCAAGGAGGGTCGCTATGAATCGAGTCTAACTCGACAGCACGTAACAACAACAGAAACAACTGAACCGACTCCTACTTGCACCAAACTCTTCATCACAGTCACCTTCACTTGTTGGCACGTGTACCTTTTAAATCATGGAAAGGCTTCAAGTTTTTTCTTGCACTAAAGTGAAGCTAAATAACAACTGTATGCACCTGTCCCGACTGACCTACAAATTCTTAAAGTTAGGGATAGATCTTGCTCATATCCCAAGGACTACCCAACTTATTCTTTCTTTCTGGGACTCCAATTATATGCATTCTGGCTTTTCTGATCCCATTCCCCAGGCTTTTTAATTTCCCTGTCATAGTTTCCATCTCTTAATCTGCCTCTGAAATATTGTCAGTTCTTCAGCTCTATCTTCCAGTTCACTAATTCGCTCTTCATCTGTATCTAATAGGCTGTGTAACCCATGCATCGAGTTCTTCATTTCTGAAAGTTGTATTTGATCTTTCCCAGATATGGTCACTTTTGATCATTGTATTATTGCCTGTTGTTGTGATTCCTCTTTCTATTTTTTATGTTATGTATTTGATTAATTCCAACAGCTGTTTTGTTATTTCTTCTACTTCCCACTCAGTGGTCTCCTCATTTGAGACTAGGTGATCTCCAACTGTGGGCTCACGTGATACTTCTTATTCTGTGGGTGCCCCCAAAGGCCTGATTAGGAGACACTTTCCTCCAGAAATAATCTGCTAGGATCCAGGATCTGTCAGCAAAATTGATACCAACATTCTGTCTCACAGCCCTGCCTGTCATTTGTCCTATTCTGGGGCTCTTGGATTCTGGGCTGTGAGGGCTTGGTTAAGCTCTGGGGCCCAGTTATGTGGTCAAACGCTAGTCTAGATGTTGCTGTGGTGGAATTTGTAGATGTGATGAACATTCACAACCTCTAGACTCTAAGTGAAGGAGATTGACCTTGATAATGTGGGTGGATTCCACCCAACCAGCTCGATGTATTTACTTGCTTAGCATCCATTTTCTGCAGCTGACTGAGGAGAGGGAGCTTGTCTGCCTTGATCACATCTGTTCCTCAAGCACTTAGTACAGGGGCTGGCAAAATTAGATATGGAACTGGCCAGGGACATGGAAGTGACCAGGGTCAGGGCTCAAGGCCAAGATCAGCACGTGAGCAGGGTCAGGGCTCAGTCTGGCAATGGAACAGGGGCTGAGACCAGGTAGGACTGTAGCACAATCAGGAACACGCTCGTGGCAACAAAGGGGGCAGGGACCAACCACTGTGGGCATCGGTAAGTGGATGGAGGGTCAATCACTTCCATGTGGAATGAAGATTGACCAAGGCGTCTTAGAGGTGGAGGAGAACTGAGGTGGATCCGGGCTCTGCAGGATGGAAGGAAGGCTTTCTTGGGGAGGGAACCACTGAAACAGAGGCCTCCATGCAGAGCAAACAGCACCGTTCTGGTTCCCTAGTGCAGCTCTGACGAGAATATACCACAAATGGGTTGACCTTAACACACAGGACTTTATTCTCTTACAGTTTAGAGGCTTTAAGTCCAAGTTCAAAGTGCCAGGCTCTAGGGGCTGGGTGAAAGCCCTCAACCTTGGGCTTCAGCTCGGCCTCCTGCTCCCAGCCCACTGAAGCTGGAGGCTTTTCTTCACTCAGACAGCTACTGGCTGATGAAGCTGCCAAGCCCAAGGTTGACAAGTAAAAAGCACAGTCCTGATGTTACCAAACCACGTGGCAGGTCATTGATTCAAGTCCACTGAAAGTCCGAAGATCAGCAGAGCATGGTAGGCTGCTGAACAATGACTCAGCTACATGTAGGGTTCAAGTGTGCCATAAGCTAGAGACCATTCCCAAAGCTGTTTCTTATATATGGGAAGCAGACCACGTTCCCAACGCAGCTACTCAGCTGCTCCAACAGATTCCACCATGGAGTTAATTACCAGTCTCACCACAGAGAAGAACTCCATTCAGCTGCCTGCTCACTCAATGAGGCCCAGCCAAGTTGACACACAAACTGAACCACCACAAAGCACCATTGGGCCCACAGAGGGAGAACAGCCTGCAAAGGGGCCAGCGTGCAGCAGAGGGTCAGGACTGTCCTTTGTAGACTAAAGTTACCGACACACTGCTGGGCCATGGAAGAAACCCAAAAGTACGAGAGAACCCACTGTACCGTGTGCGACGCCCCCAACCCTGCTGTCGCCTCATCCACAGAGCCTTCTGGGCCAGCATGCCACCATCGGGCATCTGGAAAGGCCTTCGCTCACAGAGCCAGGCAAAGGGACGGCAAGGGAGGAGGCTGGGCCAGGATCTACCCTCCTTCTGGCCTCCCATGACCACCCACCCTCTCTGGCCTCAGACTGTCCCCACCAAGAAGACAGGAGGTGCTGCTGCCTTGCCAAGGGGTACTTCGAGAGGAGATCAAAGGAGAAGGTTCTGGAAGCCCAGGGAAGCCTTCAGGCCCCTGCAGGGAGCTGAGCCAAAGCACAGCCCAGGAGAGAGCAAGAGCCGGCTGCATTCCCTTGTCATCTTAAATACCGTGATTGTCACTGCGGCCTTCTGTGGTATTTTATGCTCATGTACAAAAAATATTTTTTTGCAAAAGAGGTACAAAGTGTCATCCCATCCCCATGCTATACGAAATAATGTATGTGCATACATATATATATTTATATATATTCATAATAATATAGGTACAAAATTGGAGACAAATGACACCAGGCCAGGGGCTGAGGCTCCTTCGGTCAGACCCAGGAGGACGGCCGGAGCCGCCGCTCTAAGTCCACGTGCCCGAGGAAGAGCACGGCTCCTACAAGTCACTTCCAGTCGGGCTCTCAGGGGCCACTCCTCTGCCCGCGGCCTGCACAGGCCGGCGTGTGCCCCATCTTCCCGGCCTTTGCCTGCTGTCAGAGCACTGGGATGGCCAGCCAGACGGCCACCCGCTGCTCTCCACCCCCAGCATCCTCACCGAGAGCCCTCTCACCAGGCTCGCCCAGTGTTGGCTCCCGAGCCCTCCTGCACGTGGCCCCACCAAGAATGCCAGGACGAAGGGAGCAGCGCAGGCAATGGCCCACGTCCACTGGATCTCCAGGTGATTCTCGCCTCTAGAAGGGGAGCTGTGCTCTGTCCACCCCGGCCTGGTCCTGGCTGCCCATGGCCCTCCCAGCCCAGACCCTAGATCTCTTCCTCCACCTTCAGAATCATCCCGGAGAAGGCCTCCAGGCTGGCAGGGGCGCCCTGGGGGCTGGCTTGGGAGCCTCGGGCGGGCCCGGGGGCCGCTGGGCCGGCAGGGGTGTTGTCAGAGGTGGAGGGCCAGGCCCCTCGGCCTGGCTGCGCCTCCACCAGCCTCTCCAGCGTCCGGTTGAGCGCCTCGACGCCATCGGCCAGCCGCTGGCTCTGCTCCGCCAGTCGCTGCAGCAGCAGGTTCTGCTGGGCCGTCAGTGCACCCTGTTGCTGGCACCAGGAGGACAGCAGGGCGCCCTGCCGCCGGTGTGAGTCCAGCAGCTGCTGCTCAAACTGAGACACCTCGGCCGCCGCCACCGCAGGCTTCCCAGAGGCTGCGGGAGATGAGGAGGGCGGGGAGGGCCGCAGGGCCCCCACAAAGGCAGTGGCTGGGGGAGCTGAGGCAGGAGAGGCAGGTGGGGAGGGTGAGGAGGTGGGCACGTGGAAGACTCCTCGCAGGTCCAGAGGGTCAGGCTCGGGCAGGCTGGGCCCGTCCAGGGTGTGCAGGGGGGTCCACAGGCAGCCAGGCACCTTGTCCGCCTCGTCAGCTAGCAGGGAAACAGGGGACCATCAGCCTCTACTGGTTGTGGGTGGAGATGCCCAGGGAAGGATGGGGCGGGGGCTGCAAGCAGTACGTAGGGGCCCCCACACAGCCATTTGGTCTCATGACACCCTTCCATGGTAGCATGGTGCCCCATTGGATGGTGAGGTCACTAGACTCAGGGGAAGGATCTGCTCTGGTCACGTGGTCAGTGGTAAAGCACTGGGCTGACTCCCAACCCTGTGTACCATCTTGCTGCTGTCTATTCACCAACCCATTCAGCCACCCAGCTGTCCGTTTATCTATCCCCATCTTGTCTGTCTGCCTACCTATTTATAGCCACCCACCCACCCACTCTTCTGTCTGTCCACCATCTGCTAATCTACCATCCACCCATCCTCCATCCACATACCCATCCAATCCCCCATCCATCCATCCATCCATTCATCCACTCACCCATCTTCTATCCTCTATCCCTCTCTCGACCCATCCACGATCTTTCCATGCATCCATCATCCATCTACCAATCCACTATCCACCCATTCATCCTTCACCCACTCATCCGTCCATCCATCCATCACCCATCCTCTATCCTTCTATCAATCCATCCACCATCTATCCATGCATGATTCATCCATCCATCCACATACCCATCCACCAATCATCCACGATTCATCCATCCATCCATCCATGAATATATTCTTCATCCACATATCCATCCATCCGTCCATCCATCCACCCATCTCCCTCCTTCCATCATCAATCCATCCATCCAACCTCTATCCAGTTCATCTACCACCCATCTAGCCTCCTTCCATCTTCCATCCATCCATCCATCTAGCCTCTCTCTCCCTCCATCCATCTATCAACCTAGCTATCCACTATTCATCCATTTGTTCATCTTCCATTCATCCTTCATCTATCATCCATCCAACCCCCTGGCATCTGGCTATCCAACCATATATTCACTTACCTGTCCACGCACCCATCTACAATTTGTCTTTCCTTCCATCTATTCACTCATGCCTGCATCCATCCATTCTTCCAATCAGTCTGTCCATGCACGAATCCATCTGTCCATCCACTTGGCCACCCAGGCACCCGTCTTTCCGTCTGTCTGTGTACCCGTGCAGCACCAGGGTAACATGAGAGCAGAGCTTCCATGGGCAGCAGCAAAAGTCCTGGACTAGCTACCCTGTAGACTTGGGCTCCACACCCACTCTGCTCTTGACAGCCGTATGACCCTAGGAAAGGCCCCGCTCTTTGGCCTCAAAATCCTAATCTACAAGTGGCTTTGTTGTTGTTGTTGTTATGTGCCGTCGAGTCGGCCCCGACTCATAGCGACCCCTCCTTGGGTTTCCGAGGCAGTATCACTACGGAAGTAGGATTGCCCAACCTTCCTTCCGAGGAGTGGCTGGTGGGTTTGAACCACCAGCCTTCTGGTTAGCAGTCAAGTGCTTTAGCCACTATGCTACCGGAGCTCCCAAGTGGCTTTAGGGAGCTCTAAGTATGGGGTGAGTGTGGAGAAGTCAGCTAAGGCCCAGGAAAGCTGAGTGCTGAGAAGCAAGGCTGTGGCAACGCCCTGTGCTGCTGGGTGCGCCCTGACTGACGTGGGTGAGGGCAGGAGGACATGGTAGTGACTTTTGGGGTGAGCTAGCCCTGTCCGACTCACCCATGAAGTGGGGACAGCTCCTGCTGTGCAGTGGGACATGGACTGGTGACAGCCGACACTGTCCCAGACAGCCAGCACAGGCTCACTGGGCCTGCGGCAGGAAGTCTATACCTGGTGAGGTGCCCAGAGGCTCAGGCAGAGACCCCGTGGCCACCACCTTCTTTTCCTCCTCCTCCTCCTCCTCTCCTCCTCCTCCTCACCGGCACATCTTCCTTCTGCATTCCGAGGTACCTGCCCATCCTTCCGGTCCAGCCATCCTGCTGGTCTGTTGCTGTCCTCTCAAGACACTGGCTTCCATGGGGAGAGGTACTCGGGGGCACCACCACTTGGGAGAGTTCCTCGGTGTGGCAGACTCTGCCGTCCAGGCCAGTGTGGCGCAGAAAGGAGCAGGCAGAGCGCTGGCTGCAGGCGTAGAGTGCCCCAGAGGCCTGGGTCCGTGTGCCCAAGTCAGTGAGGCTGTGGGTGGGGCCAGAGGGTCTGGTCATGTGTGGATTCTGAAAGGCCGTGGGCGGGTCCAGAGGGGTCCGAGCCAGAGTCAGGAGACAGGCCATGCTGCAGGCAAGACTTGGGGCCCATGCGCCATCTCCTCCTGGGCCTAGTGTTCACTGTGTCCTTGGTCGCCCTGACCTCCGAGTCCGAGTGGCCACTGAGAGGGAAGGGGGGCCCAGCGGGGGGCCATCCTCACTTCCTCCAAGCCTTGTCATTAAGAGTGCAAGCCGCGGGCAATGCAGCGCAGGAGTCTGTCGAGTGTGGCCCGTACCCCTTGCTCCCTTGCCTGCCCCAATGCAACCAGAGGGACCTTGCCAAGCCCACACCAGGCCCTGGAGCAGAGCTTGCCCACAGCCTGAGTGGACGGTGTGGTGACCCATGTCTCCGCCCACTGAGGCCTCACCCTCACCACACAGCCCACTACCACCTCCTGCCGCCTGTGACATTCTTCCTTTGGCCTCTGGCACACTGTCCCACTGCCCAGACAACTGTCCATCCTTCAGGACAGAGCGTGGACCTGCCCAGAGGCCCACCCTGCCCCACTGGTCCTGGCTTCTTCTGTGCCCTGGAGCCCACAGCAACCCCATCTCCCTGGACCGGACTGGAGGTCTCTCAGCACCCCTCCCCACCCCAGGATGCACTCTGGGGAGGGGCTGTTTGTGGTCCTGTCTCCTGCCAGGGCCAGCTCAGAGCAGAGGGTCACCAGGAGGGACCAGGCGAGCGAAGGAGAGGCCAAGGGCCAGGAGCAGCCTGGCCCGTGCGGTCGACCAGCACCTGTCAGCGGCCACGGAGCCAAGCCCCCCGCGTGACGCCCCACAGGTGTCAGAGTTGAACTCTGCCACAGCCGCTCCAAAGGCTCGTGTTTCAGAAGTGCGTCCCCAGGCCTGTCGTCTGCAGAGCCTCTGGGCAGACTCAGTGTTAAGGGTTTGTGCCCCCGTGGGACCCCTTCAGCAACTAAAGGCCTCGCTTTGTACTCAGACCCTGGGAGCCAGTGTGCCCCCAGCAGTCTGCAGAGCTCAGGCCCAGAGCCGCCCTGAGTGGGTCCTCAGCCTGCAGGCCTGGCGGCAGACGCACTTGCCCTACAGGGAGAAGGGGACACACAGAGCTTCCTGCAGGAGCTGCTCACGAACTGGCCTCAGGTGGGATGAGCTCATGCTTTAGGGGACCCCAAGATCTCCGGCGACACAGTACTCCACCCACCCGCGCTCCTAGCCAGGAACACGGTGGCAGGCAGTAAAGACGGGAGAAGCTGGCACCAACGCCGTGGGTACCACCAAGACCACTGCCATGGCCAGCACCAAGCACTCACCCCAACCCTGCATCGTGGCCACGTCCACCAGGGCTGCAGGCCGCCTGGCCGCTCCAAGAAGACCTGGCAGGCATGCCTTCCCATGCACCTGAGTTGGAGGGACAGATGGCGGGACCACGGCATTGGGCGGGCGCTCCCACCTCACACCAACTTACTTGGTGCCCACTGGCTCCTGCCAGGAGCTCTCGGGCCGACTCCGCATGCGAGGAAGCAGCCTCGATGCTGGCTTCAACACTGTCTGTAAATCAAGACAACAAAGGCAGTTACCACGGAGACCCAGAGGCCTGGCCCAGGGATCCCCAAGGCGAGCCCCAGGCCAGGGGCCGCTGGAGGGGTGGCCTCGGGGATAGGATGACCCTGGTGTCATGCCTCTGGTAGCCACCGTGGTCACGTGCAGCTTCCTTGGGAGGCCGTGATGTGGCTGAGACCACCAGGGGTCCCCAGGGGCTTGTCTACCTGGCACTGCTCAGTGACCAGTGCAGGACAGAGGCACAGAGCCTTCTTAGCGTCCTGCTCAGGGCAGGTGGGGACAGCATGCCGGGAAGGGTGGAGGCTGGTGAGTCCCAGCTCCATCATGACCGCACCCCAGGAGGCCCTCCACTCCCCAGGCAGCGCTGCACCCTGGCCTGGACCCCTGCCCATTGTCCAGTGTTCCAGGGACACAGTGGGGTCTGCAGGGGCCTGGGGTCAGCACACGCTAAACCAGCGGCGGATCCAGGGACCGGCCATAATAGGGAGGCTGCTGACAACCAGGACTGGGCAGAGGGGATCCGAAATGCTGCACCATGTGGTCACGCAGCCCCACCAAGCCCGTGGTTCCTGGGCACCTGAGGCAGCGCCACCGAACAAGACTATTTCACGCGAACCAGAAGCAAAAAGGATGCGTCGTAAAACACAAGCCGACACAGCCATTCCTGCTGCACATGTGTCCCCAGTCCCACCTGGCCCCAGTACAGACGCGTCGCCTGGCGAGGGTGCGGCACGGGTAATGAAGACGCGGTGTCCCCTCAAGGGTCAAGGGTCCAGGAGTCTCTCTGCCTTGGTTTCCCATCTATCCAACAGGACGAAGGCAGCACCCACCCAGGAGACACACTCATGTGACTGTGTGACAGCCCAAGCCATACGTGTGCAGCGGCAGCCCCTAACAGAGACTGCCACCAATACCCTGGTCGCCAGACCACACACACGCTAACCTCCCCCTCAGTCTGCAGGACCGTTCGTGAGAGGTGCGTCTCTGAGTCAGGCATCTGGTGAGAACTGAGGAGGCAGAAGGACCTGAAGCTGGGTCTTGCAGACCCTTCTAGAGCTGCACAGCCCTTGGGGGCCTGGGACAGAGATGCGTCACACTCAGGGAGCTGCTGGTGGTGCTCTGTCACCCTGGGCATGACTTGTTCCAGAGCCATGGGGCCGCTGGACAGAGCCTTCCTTGGGGTTGGCCCACCCTCTTCTGTGGCTCTGACTAGCCCGTCTCTATCTTGGGTAGCTCCTGCTTGGATCTGCATGGCATGACCCCATCTTTACAGGCCCTTGGGCAGGGAGGGCCCATGGGCCCCCACCTTTGAGAAGTTCTCATGCCAAAGTCCCTGGCCTGGACTTCACCCTGACCCTTTAACTGGGGCCACAGAACCTCTGCCCAGCCACTTGCTATATGGCCACGGTGGCCCTGGGATCCACGAGCTCATCACCCCACCTAGGTGTGTCCTCCAGTAGCTCCTGCCCAGCCTCAGTCGGGGTGCTGGACAGGGCAGGGGAGGCAAGGAGGCTATGGGCCCTGTCTCCCCTGAGCTGGGGACCCCGCCTGCCTGAGCCACACTGTGGCCCCACATGGTACACCGAGGGATCAGTCCCCGTCCACCGGCCTAGACCAGGATGGAAAGGACGGGGTCACACATTTGACATATTCACCCACAGCTGCCACTGAAGGCAATGGCCCTGCCCAGCCAAAGGTGACCCTCAGGCTATCTGTGCTTCCGGGCAGCGCCCGCCCCATCGCCCCTCCCCCACACAGAGCAGCCACCCTACACACACACAGACACAGGGTGGGACCAGCCATCAGCCACCTCCTGTCTGTGAGGTAGGTCATCCACAGGAAGAGGGGCACTGAGGCCACCCCAGAGGCCAGGCTGGCCCCAGAAACAGAATGCATGGCCCAGCTGGCGCCGACCCTGCCCGCACACGCAGAGGCCTGGTCCACGGAGTCTCTGCACAGCGGAGTTGGGGGAGGTGCACAGGGAAGTCCTCCCACAAGGCTGAGGCTGCAGGGCAACACCCCCAGAGCCCCTCCCAGCCCTGCCTGATGACGCTGAGGGATCACCTACATTTGAAGACCAGGGTCCTAGGCAGTGCGAGGGCACCTTCCAGCTGGGATGGGGCCCCCTACACCACCAGGCTCCTATACCCCCTGTGGGGCCCCAGCTGCCGCCGGCCCACCCGGGGGCCTGGCCCCACTCAAGCACCTGCCTTGTGTTATTCACAAATTGAGAGCCACCAGCAGGGCAGGCCCCACGCTTAAGATCCAACTCAGCACAGCCAGGCCCCGCCCACAAGGAGCTACCACTAAACCTGGTCCATGGGGCCTTAGCAGCCACGCCCTCACAGGGGTCAGCACTCCTGCTGGTTGCCCAGGTAGAGGGGCCTACTGGGGAGAGAATGGGCACCCGGTGCCAGCCCTCCACCACCCGTGTGGGGCGCCCCAGCACATCCCCCACCAGGCCAGCTGCTGCACAGACCACAGGGCCTGCCCTTTAGGGGGTCAGGTGGGGTCCCAGGGACTGGGTCACAACCCACTCCACCCCACACAAGCAGATTCCCCCTCCAATTCTGCCTGCCCCCCAGACCTGCCCAGGCTCCTCCCCTGGGCTCACACCCCAGGCCCCGCCCCTCAGCTCGGCCGTGTCCCCCCAGCCCTGGCGGCCCCTTGGGTGCTCCCGTTCATGTCTCCCAGTGACCCAGGCTTGCCCTGTGCCCAGTCCTTTCTCAGCCCCACAGCCGCACCCACCCCCGCAGAGAGCACGCGGCTGACGGCGCCTTCACAGGTCCACCGACGCTAGTTCCGTCGGCCCTCACCGGGGCATCTGAAGGCCGACCACCGGCCGAGCCCACCCGGCTGAGACCTGCTGCCCCAGATGTGCTTGGCTTCCTGAGGGTCCAGAGAGGAGGGGGCCGTCCTGTGCCCCAGAGTCCTTCAACAACTCCACAGGGTCCCTGGGCTCCACTGTGAGGAGGGGGTGGCGGCAGGCGCTCCCAGGCCCGAGGGTCTTGCAGCTGCACGGTGGTGGCAGGAGGCTGAGTGTGGAGACGGAGGTGCTGGAGGCGGAGGAGTGGTGGGAGAGGCCCAGCCAAGCGTCCGCGGTCCTCACCAGGTACAGAAGCTTCCAGAGAAGGCCGAGGGCACACGTGGGGAGAGTGAAGGTCCAGAGGGGCTGAGAAGGGCCTTACTATGGGACCCAGGGAGGGTGAGGAAGAGAGGATGGGAGGGGCGAGGCCAGGGCTGCCCGGCACTGCGGGAAGGACGTCTGACTAGCCCATGGCCTGGGTCCACCTTTTCTGGGCTCAGCGCTCACTTGCGTGGTGGGTACACGACTGGGCCTGATGTGAGGACCCTAGAGGTCCAGATACAGGAGACCTCACAGGAAGTGTGCCAACCCCGTGGGCAGCAGCAGGCACGTGTCTGATGGGGTCTGCACGTGGAAGAGCCCTGGTTTCCTGCTGACGTCAGTGGCCAGGCCGGTGGGAGGCTCAAGGGCCTGGCCTGGGGTACCCCAGCCAACCATGATAGGGTGGGGGAGCCTGGGACTGAGCCCAGCTTCCGTGCTGCTGGGACGGCAGCCCTGCCTGGCCCTGAGCTTCGGTTTCCCGTCTAGACGGAGCAGGGGGAGAGGATGCAGGGCCAGCTCCTGGGGCCCCTCAGCTCCCCTTCTGCCTGGGGGGACACAGCCGCAGGGCCCACTTACTTGGCAGGGGCTCGGCCCCCTGGCCCTCGCCCCGGGGGGGCGGGACAGAGAAGGTCTCCGCCACCAAGCGCTCCACAGGCGTGAGGACGAGGCCGGGGCCGCCCCCCGTGGCGGCGCGGGGCCCCTCGGCCAGCTTCTTGCGCACCACCCCACGCAGGTCCCGCCACTTGTGTTTGAGGTCGCCCAGGTCACGGCGGCAATAGCCCAGCGCATTGACGGCCTGCAGGATGCGGGTCCACACACGGTGCTTGCGGGCAGGGGGGCCCCGCAGCGCCCCGAACAGCAGCGGGTAGTGGCGAGTCACCCTCTGCACCAGCACTTCTGTCTCCTGCGGGCTGAAGTTGGGCTTGCGTGTCTTGGTGCGGGAGTGGGAGCCAGGTCGCAGGGGCGTACAGCTTGGCCCGTCACCGGACAGCAGGGCGGTCACGGCCGGCTCAGGGCTGCAGCTCCGCCGGCATACGGCCTTGCCTGCACCATTGGACCCTGGAAAGGCACCAGAGGCTGGGCCGAGGGCAGAGGAATGGGGCAGGGGAGCCGTCGGCCCTGGTGCCCAACACTTGGGTCCACAGACCATCGCAACGAGGTCCCTGGAGTCTCTGTCACATGCAGACCCCCTCCACCTGCCCTGACTGCTCAGCCTCACCTGCCCCTTGGCCCACGACCATGCCTCCTAGCTGCCCGGGGTCAGGGAGCACCTGTCCCACAGGATACGACCCGGGTCAGTCATCACTGGGACACTCAGGCCATTCTGGGCAGCCCACCTTGCTGACTGCTAGCCAGAAGTGGACTTGGTGGGGATAGCAGGCACGGTGGCAGAGCGTGGAGATGGAGCCAGGGTCAGGGCCTGGGAGGATGCCCTGCAGGGTGACGGGGCACCATTGGCCACAAATCAGCCTCAGGAACTCACGCTTTGTGGGGGAGGGAGGACACACCCCAGGAAGCAGGGGGAGCTCCACCCTTCTTCACCCAGAGACAGACAGCTGCCCCTGTGGGCTGTGGGAAATGGCTGCCTCCAGCCTCAGGGAGGTGGCAGGGCCATTCCCTGGCACAAAGTCGTGAGTGAGACAGTGGGCCAACCAGGGAACAGATGAAGAGAGGCTGGGGCGTGGCAGAGCCCTGTGGCTACTGGCTGGAAGGTGTGGCCGGGCAGGGCATCTGGGACACTGCCCACTTGGGCAGGCCTTCCCCAGCTGAGTAAACAGAGGCCGGGTGGGGGGCCTCAAGCAGTCCCTACGCCCACCTGGGACCCAGAGACATCAGTCCTGGGGGAACCCATCCAGATCCCACTGTACCCTGGAGCCTGCCTTCAGGGTGGGCGGGCAGCACAGAGGGGCAGGGCCACCACGTGGCCACACCAGTGTCCAGTGCAGCCTCTCGGTGGACAAGTGGAAGTGGGCGACTGAGGAGTCACCGCTGTGACCACCCTGGAGCCAAGCCCACCCTGGAGCTGCAGCCGCCTGGCAGGAGGGCACTCAGAGGGCACTGGCTGCCTGGCCTGAAGGGGCTGTTTCCTGCTCAGCATCTGTATCCGTCTGCCGCCACCACGCCTGGTCCACTCCAAGGCAGTTGGGCCCAGTCCGCAGCCTGGACTCAGTAGCATCAGGTTAACGTTAGGAATCACCCTTCCTGCCTCCGTGTGGGGGCGCCAGATCTGGGGGGTGGGGACGGATGGCTAAGGGGGCTGAAGCTTTGGGGCCTGGTGTGCAGCTGGGGAGACTTCGGCAGGGCAACCCACAGGTACCTCCCAGGGAACCAGCATGGAGGGCCAGGAAGGTCCCCAACTCCAGCAGCGGGTGACCAAAGAGAGCCAGGATGAGTGCTGGGAGCCACCCGGCTCAGGCAGGGTGGCCCCAGCCCTCTGGCTGTGTCCCCATCTATGGAGGGATGGACCCCCTCCTCATCCCGGCAACCCCCTAGCCAGGCCCTGCCGCTGCAGTATGGGATGGCCTGGTCCTTGAGGATGAGCAAGGAGCCCAGGGCCAGGGCTTCAACTTCCAGCCTCATACACCCAGAGCCCTTCCTGGATACTGGGCCCAACACCAGGACCCCGACCAGGGAGAAGGGGGCAGGCTGCTGTGCCCACTGGTGGTCACCTCCATGACCCCCGCAGCCTCTGCCTTTGTGGTTTACCTCCTTTAAGGGGAGCAGGGCTGTGGGGAGCCTGAAGCTCAAGGGGAGCCCTGTGTGGAGCTGAGTATCATGGGGGTGCTGTCCTGACACCCCACCCTACAGGCCTGGGTGCTTCCCTGTGCCACCCTCACATGCCCATCTCCTCCCCGTGGCCCACCCTGATGCACCCCTCCCAGTCACAGTGAAGCAGACAGGCCTCTGGGTGGTCAGAGCCAGGACTCACGGTGACTCCCCACCCTATGTCCAAGCACGCTGTCAAACACCAGGAGTCTGTGTTGTGGGAAGAAGGCCAGGGTGGGGACATAGAGACCAGGAGCTCCCTTGGGTGGAGAATGGCGGTCTCCCTCCTACATGAGCACCCCTCTTCCTGAAGGGCTGGGGAGCTGGCAGGGAGGTGAGGGAGGGGAGCAGAGGTTCGGCCGTCCAGGTCTGGCCCTGGGCCCACTCATCTCCAGGTGGTTGGAAGCAGGCCCTCTGCCAGCAGGTACCTACCGACAGCCTCTCCTTGCTCCGACACCATGGAGGCCAAGTCCTTGATGATCTGGTTCACGTCCAGCAGGTCACTCTGTAGGAACAAGATGGCGGCCACGTCAGGCATGGGAGCGGTTGTGTGGCTTGCAGGGTCGTGGCCCATCAGAGAATGCTGAGTGCACCCAGAGTGGCAGATGAAGCCACAGAACCAAGGACCAGTGAGCGACTGGGGACCAGCTGGCCTGGCCACTTCCTGTCAGAGAAGGCAGGCCCAGGGTCACCCAGCAAGTCAGAGGCTGCTGGGATCCAAACACTCCTGACATCAAGGTCCAATTTCTGAGTATCCCAGAGTGCGTGAGCTCCTTGACTGGGCACTGAGGGATCTGTAGTCTAGGGAAGGACAGCCAAGTCACCAGGCCTGACAAGAGGAGGGGAGAGACTTTCCAGAGCAGGACACTCTGCTACATCCCTTACAAGGGCCTCAACCCTGCAGACATCTCATTCCTGCACCCCAACTTGCTTGGGGGCCCCTTGACAGAATCGTCCCACCTTTCCCTCTCTGTATAACCAGCACCTGTGATGGGTGAGGTGGGTAGGCACACAAATACTGCTCAGTAAATACATAGGGAGCAGGATGCACGGCTGATGATGGATGGGTGAGTGGATGGATGGGGGATGGACGGAGTATGGCTGTGCGGATGGCTGGATGGGTGGGTAGGCAGGTGGATGGGGAGATGGGTGGGTGAACAGATGGATGGAGGAGAGATGGTGGGTGGAGAGAGGACAGCTGTGTGGACGGTTGGATGGGTGGGTAGGTGGATGGGTGAATGGATGGATGGTGGGTGGAGAGAGGACGGCTGTGTGGACGGTTGGATGGGTGGGTAGGTGGATGGGTGAATGGATGGATGGTGGGTGGATGGAGGACGGTTGTGTGGATGGTTGGATGGGTGGGTAGGTGTATGGATGGGTAGATGGGTGGCGGGTGGGTGGAGGATGGCTGTGTAGACGGTTGGATGGGTGGGTAGGTGGATGGGTAGATGGGTGGTGGGTGGATGGAGGATGGCTGTGTGGAGGGTTGGATGGGTGGGTAGGTGTATGGATGGGTAGATGGATGGTGGGTGGAGGGAGGACGGCTGTGTGGATGGTTGGATGGGTGGGAAGGTGGATGGATGGGTAGATAGGTGGGTGAGCAGATGGATGGAAGAGAGATGGTGGGTGGAGGGAGGATGGCTGTGTGGACGGTTGGGTGGGTAGGCGTATGGATGGGTAGATGGGTGGTGGGTGGAGGGAGGATGGCTGTGTGAACGGTTGGATGGGTGGGTAGGTGTATGGATGGGTAGATGGATGGTGGGTGGAGGGAGGACGGCTGTGTGGATGGTTGGATGGGTGGGAAGGTGGGTGGATGGGTAGATGGGTGGGTGAGCAGATGGATGGAGGAGAGATGGTGGGTGGAGGGAGGACGGCTGTGTGGAGGGTTGGATGGGTGGGTAGGTGTATGGATGGGTAGATGAATAGTGGGTGGAGGGAGGACGGCTGTGTGGACGGTTGGGCGGGTAGGCATATGGATGGGTAGATGGGTGGCGGGTGAAGGGAGGACGGCTGTGTGGACGGTTGGATGGGTGGGTAGGTGTATGGATGGGTAGATGGGTGGTGGGTGGGTGGAGGATGGCTGTGTGGATGGCTGGATGGGTGGGTAGGTGGATGGATGGGTAGATGGGTGGGTGAACAGATGGATGGAGGAGAGAT
>NW_006921656.1:663594-665874 GCF_000298275.1 Orycteropus afer afer | reverse complement strand
CCACTCGCACTGGCCAACCCCAGGCGAGTCGCTAACCCTGTCAGCACCTGGGGTGATGGGCCCCCTAGGGATGTCATGTGTAAAGCATGCTTGTGAGCAGGGTCCCTGGGCGTGGGGCTGCCCGTGCCCCTGCAGAGACCTGATCCTGAGCCACAGCTGACATCTGACAGTGTCAGAGGGAGAGTACAGGAAGGAGGCAGGGGCTGTGGGGGTCTATGGGGGGTGGGAACCAATGTCTCCCCAGGAGCCCGGAACCAGCCTCGGGCATGTAGGTGCGGGTGGGGGCAGGTGAGTCCTGTGGGTGGCCTTAGCAGTGTGGTTATGTATGTCCCCACGAGCATGCAGCTGCTGTCCTGGGGGTCCCCTGCCCAGAGTAGAGCTCTATCCAGTAGAAACACCCCCCAGACCAAACCCCAACCACGCCAGTAGGGCAGTCCTGCTCACAGGGCTCTGGGGTGCCACTCTCAGAGGCACTGGCCACCTGGCAGTTGTTGACTCCCTGTGACATGCCACTGTCACCATGCCCAGGTTTATAAGCCACCCTCTCCACCAGGGCCAGCTCCGAGGAGAAGGGCATTTACTGGTCAGTGCTGTGGCTGGGGACGGCTGCCCAGAGCCACCTAGGCCGGGGTGCTGTCCAGCCGTCACCATCCCACCATCCGTGCAAGCAGCACCTCTCTGAACCGCAGGCAGGCCCAGGCGCAGTGGGCCAGACAGAACCAGTGAGCAGAGGGGCTGCCAGGTCCCTGGCTCGACACGGCAGAGAGGCAGCCCGCTCACACGGAAACAGCTGGAACGTTCACTGTGCCACGGCCAGTGTAGGCACACACAGCCAAGAGAGGCGGACACCCACTCCCAGACACTTGTGCAGGGCTGAAGAAACACCACAGCGAGCACTGCTCCAAGAGGAGGGTCGGCCTGGGACGCTCACTCCAGATCAGCCACTGAGAACCTCACAGAGCACCGCTGAGTCGGGGACACCCTGACGGGACCTGGTGTCCTTACTACAGAAGGTGGGTAAAAAGGCCAGCCACAGCCAGAGGCTCGCAGCTCTGGACAGTTCCAGATGGGAGCCCAGTGGGAACACATCCCAGGTGGATGTGCACTCCATCCTGAGAGGTGAGGTCAAGGCCAGTCTCAGGGCTGAGGTGGCAGCCGAACCCCTCCTGCCAGCGTCCTGGGACCTGGGGGTCTGGAATGGCCCCGGTTGGGGGCTATGTGCCCTTGCCTTAGCCCAGGGAAAAGGAGAAAGCCCAGAAGGCCCCGAGAGTGTGAGACCTTAAGGGGGTGAAGAAAAAGGAGTTAGTAGAGGTTTAAGTCACGCAATTATTTTTGTGATAGATTCTAAAGTGAGAACTTGTCAAAAGCCCCCACAGAGTTTTCACGCTCTTCCTTCACTGCCATCGCAGGACAGCCACGGTGGACAGAGCACAGCAGAACCATGGCGTGTGTGTGTGTGTGCGCGAGGGACTGAGGGCGTGAGACAGAGAGACTGGATCTGAGTGTGAATATGTGAGAGGGACAGCCACCGAGGACAGAGCACAGCAGAACCATGGTGTGTGTGTGTGTGTGTGTGTGTGTGTGAGGGACTGAGGGCGTGAGACAGAGAGAGACTGGATCTGAGTGTGAGTATGTGAGAGGGAGTGTGTATGAGTGTGTGTGTGAGTGAATGAGTGAGTGACTGAGTGTGCATGAATGTGAATGGGTGTGAGTGATGGTGTGTGTACATATGAGTGTGGGTAAGCATGTTTATGAGTGTATCAGAGTATATGTGTATATCAGTGTATGTATATGTGTATATATGGCTTTATATATGTGTGTTGCTGTATGTGTGAGTGTATTTGTGTGTCACCATATGCGTGAGTGTGTGTACATTTGTGGGTGTGAGTGTGTGTATGTGACTGGATGTGTGGGTAGGTGTAAGCATAGGTGTGTAGGAGTGTGAGTGTGAGTGTGTTATGTGGCTGTGTGTAGTGTGTGTGACTAAGTGTGGGTTTGAGTGAGTGGGGTGTGAGCATGGATGTGTGTGTAGGTGTGTGGGTGTGAGTGTATGTGACTGTGTGAGTAGGTATGAGCATGGGTGTGTGTGTACGTGACTGTATGTGTAAGTGTGTGTGTGGGCGTATGGGGGTGTGAGCATGGGTGTGTGGGTGTGAGTGTGTGGGTGTGTGAGCATGGGTGTGTATGAAGTGTGTATGTGGCTGTGTACAAGTGTGTGTGGGGGCATGTGTGGTTGTGAGCCTGTGTGTGTGTGAATGTATATGTGGCTGTGAGTGGGTG
>NW_006921656.1:661637-662563 GCF_000298275.1 Orycteropus afer afer | reverse complement strand
AGTTAATGGAGCAACACCCACATTTTACTTCTTTATTTCTTCACTGGCTATTGACATGCCAGTATTAACCAGATCAATTTTCCCTGCCCAGCCAGAGCAGAGGAGTGAGGGTGGGGCTCCACCCGTGTCTCCTAACCCTCCCCAGTGGCCCCCTCACCCCCTTCTCCTCCTCCAAGGCCTGCCAGGTAGCCATGGCAACAGAGCAGCCAGCGTGCTGGAGTGCTACACCTGGATCAGGTGACGCCAATGCTTGGCGTCTGGGGCCTCACAGGTGAGACGGCTGGCTGGGAGGGGCCTGCACAGGCACTGTGGCCAGGGTAGCCCCACCTGGGGCGGTCTGTCCACCTTGGGCTGGGGCTCCGTCCACGGACCATGCCTGGCAGGTCCCCTGGCAGGCTCACGGCAGGCTGGTCCTCTCTGCTCCTGGGCTCTGCCACTGACCACTGGGGTGGCCCTGGGACTCACTCACCCCTCCCCTGGGACTCACTCACCCCTCCCCTGGGAAGAGGCGACTAAAGGCCATCACTAGAACATGTTAGCCAGTCCCCCAGTCCTGTGGGGCAGCCAGCTTGGCCAGCTCTCCACACGGCCTGCCCCATCTCCGCTCTAATGAGTCCCCACTTTCAGGGGCTCTGGGGCCCACAGGAAGGTGGACATAGGGCTCTCGGGGGTCCACGGGAAGGTGGACACGGGGCTCTCGGGGGTCCACGGGAAGGTGGACGCGGAGCTCTCGGGGGTCCACGGGAAGGTGGACACGGGGCTCTGGGGGGTCCATAGGAAAGTCGACACAGGGGCTCTGGGGCCCACAGGAAGGTGGACACAGGGCTCTCAGGGGTCCACGGGAAGGTGGACACGGGGCTCTGGGGGGGTTCATGGGAAAGTCGACACAGGGACTCTGGGGGTCCACGGGAAGGTGGACACGGGGC
>NW_006921656.1:658674-661537 GCF_000298275.1 Orycteropus afer afer | reverse complement strand
GAAGGTGGACACGGGGCTCTGGGGGGGTTCATGGGAAAGTCGACACAGGGACTCTGGGGGTCCACGGGAAGGTGGACACGGGGCTCTGGGGGGGTCCATGGGAAGGTGGACACGGGACTCTGGGGGGTCCATGGGAAAGTTGACACAGGGGCTCTCAGGGTCCATGGGAAGGTGGACATGGGGGCTCTCGGGGTCCATGGGAAGGTGGACACAGGGGCTCTTGGGGGTCCATGGGAAAGTAGACACAGGGGCTCTGGGAGCCCACAGGAAGGTGGACACGGGGCTCTCGGGGGTCCACGGGAAGGTGGACACGGGGCTCTTGAGGGTCCATGGGAAAGTCTTCACAGGGGTTCTGGGGGTCCACAGGAAGGTGGACATGGGGCTTTGGGGGGGTCTATGGGAAGGTGGACATGGGGGCTCTCAGGGTCCATGGGAAGGTGGACATGGGGGCCCTCAGGGTCCATGGGAAGGTGGACACAGGGGTTCTCGGGGTCCATGGGAAGGTGGACATGGGGGCTCTCGGGGTCCATGGGAAGGTGGACACAGGGGTTCTCGGAGTCCATGGGAAGGTGGACATGCACAAGTAATAAAGCAGACACCTTCTACCCATGGCAGGTCTCATTCTAGTACATGCAATATGTCCATCTGTTTGTCCATCCATCCACCCATCCATCTACCTATTCTTTTGACCATCACTGACCAGGTACTCATGTCATGTTGGCCACTCTCTGAGGTCTAGGGATGCAGTGATGATCAGAACAGACATGGACCTATATCCTGGGCTCTCATCCCAGTCCAGGACACAAATAACGTCCAAATAGCAACTCAACAAGCAGGACCGTCAGTGGCCCTGAGCTCTGGCTGGAAAACGCAGAAGGCAACACAGAAAGGAGAGGGCTGTGCCCCTCGCCCACCATGGCCCCAGGGCCGTCCCTCAGCACACAGGAGCCACCACAGCTGCCCAGCACTCGTCTTGTCACCCCAGGGACCCTCCATTTCTGACCTGGGCAGGGCAGGATCTGAGCCAACTCCAGACCGGAGCATAGCCCAGAGCAGGGACAGAGGGCCTGGCGAGAGGGTCCGCCTGGGAGTCTGGACTGTGTGGCTCCAGAACCCTCCCCTGGCTGGGCCTTAGTGGGCTCAAACCCAGAGAGCATGGACAGACAGAGGGACACCAGGGACATGCTGGCTCACCCGCAGGCCAGACACCCAGGGAGGAGCAAGCAGTCTAGGGTGAAACAGGCCAGCCTGGTGCCCGCTCCCCATCCCAGCCAGGCCAAGAGGCCTGGGTGCACTGCTGAGGTGGCCACGGTGCCCGAGGGGCCTGGGTGCACTGCAGGTTAGAGAGCAGACAGCCCTGGGGACAGGAGTGACGCCATCTCGCCTGCCCGTCTGGGGAGACAAGGGCAGCAGCTGCCAGCCTGGCTAATTGGGGGCCCAGACGGCCCCCAGAGCAGCTCATTGATCGGTCCCTCCTGCCCCTTCCTGCCGCACACCACCGTGGAGACACAATTCAAGCTCATGCTCAGTACTGTGGCGTGAACAGCACCTCCCATATTCTCCCATCAGCCAGGCCACGGGCCAGGAGGCCAAGCGGCCGTCACGCCCCAGCAGCCCGGGATCCCCCACCACAGACAGCAGAGCCCCCCAGACACGTGGGACCCCAGGGTCCCTGGGACCTGAAGGACACCCAGAGCCCCCCAGATATGCAGGACCCCCAGCACTTCCAGGACCCATGAGTATGGCAATGAGCCCTGCTTGCCTGTCCACTCCCAGGGCCTGGCCTGGCTCAGGGAGGTTCCTGAGCTGGGAGCCAGGGAGGCCCGCCTGAAGGCCCAGCCCCGTGGGGAGCCACCGCGGGGCCGGGCAAGGGGAGAAGAACCAGTGCTGGTGGCCTCTCCAGGCTGCCGGCGAGAGACAAGGACACAGGCGCAGGAGGGACTAGCCGGTGAGCTGGGTAAACACGGGCTAACTTGTGCTTGCTGACTGGTCCGTAGGGGAGAAGGTCACACAGGTGGTGAAAACGTGAAACTGCTCACTGCACGTCAGTCAGAAAACACAAGGAAGGCCATGCTTAGCCTGCTGACTGGATCCTCCATTCCTGTCGGACTGTCAACGGGAAAGAGGCTTAGGTTCTGTAGGACAAGGGGTTGCGAGAGAGACAGGAGCCAGCCACACCCGGCAGCAGAATCTGGGCTGTGGTGAGAACATGTGAAACCATTAGCTACAGACGAGGGAGTAAGCACAAGGGAGCCTGCGCTTACCACGCCTGCTGGGCACCGAGTGGGACGCTGCAAAGAAGCGCCGGTGGGACCGCGGGGCAGAGGGAAGGATGGGTGTCCAGGTTCTGCGTGGAGAGGCGTCCTGGCTCCTGACAGGCTGACCCCACTCCCCAGGGCTGGGACCCGCTCTACAAAAAGGCTTCTAGATGCCCCTTTCTGCTCCACGGGAGGGAGGCACGTCCGTCAGCCACACCTCAAGGGAGGCAGGGTCCAAGGTCACAGTGAGGTGACTGACCGCAGAGCTGGGCACAAGGGAGGCGGGGTCCGAGGCCACAGTGAGGTGACGGCAGAGCCGGGCCCTCAGGCCATGGCGTACCCGTGGGCTTGGTCCCACAGGACAAGGTGGTGCTGGATCATCACCTACCCATTGGGCAGCGCTTCTGAGCCCCACTGACTCAGCCCCGTATCCTCGGTAGCAAGGGGCTCAGAGAGCCCCCTCAAGACACCGGCCACTCGAGGGGCAAACAGAGCCCCCCTACACCGACCACCTGAGGGGCTCAGAAAGTCCCCCAGCACCAGCCACCCAATGGGCTCACAGCCCCCTCTAGACTCCGGCCAGAGACACAAAAACAGAGCAGAGA
>NW_006921656.1:656775-657644 GCF_000298275.1 Orycteropus afer afer | reverse complement strand
GGGGTTTTGGAACCCGGAGGGGAGATCTAGGCAATGGGGCCGCACTCACGCTACCTCCAAGAATCACAGTGGGCACCCATCAATACAGAGCCCCAGGAAGGCAGTGACCTCACCAAGGTCACCATGCAGTGAACCAGGGCTCCAGCCCCAGGGTCTCCCTGCCATGCCAGCATAGCACTGAGCTGCAGGGACTCAGGGGTCACAGATGAAGCACCAGCACGTGCCCTACGTGGGCCTCTAGTCTGCACAACAAGCTCCAGCCCACATGTAACACACATGTCAGTGCACATATATACATGCACATGTGTGCAGACACACATGGACAGACATGTGCACTCATACATGCACGTGGGTATACATGCACGTTTGCATAATGTGCACACAGGCACATGTGTGCACACATTCCATGCATACACATACACACATGTACACACGTTCCATGTGCACACACGCACACGCCTCACCTCGATCTTCAGGATGGCCTCCTCCCGCAGGCGGATGGCCTCCAGGTCTTCCTCAGTGAGCTCTGGCAGCAACGCCTGCTCCTGGCTCGGCCACATGTCGTCGTCCCCATTGCAGATCTTCTCATCGTCGGCCAGCTGGGCAAAAGGGGCCCGGGGACTCTGCCGACCACAGACAGCCTGTTAGCTTGGTGCACTCCCATGACAGACACGCCAGGCCTCCATGTCTTCTTCATATAGCTGGGAGGCAGGCCACACCTGCTCACACGCAGCCCAGGCCTGCAAGGGTCTGTGTGCACTGCACCCCAGCCCATGCATACACTGAGGGGCAGGGAGGAGGCTGAGCTCAGGCTCTGTGTCCTGACGGGGTGGGCTGGGGCCTCTGCCCATGTCTGCTATCTGTGGGGG
>NW_006921656.1:638160-656217 GCF_000298275.1 Orycteropus afer afer | reverse complement strand
TGCATGTGTGAATGTGAGTATACGTGAATGAGTGTAGGAGGGTGACTGTGTTTGTGTCAATGCATGTGTGTCTATGTGAATGTGTGAGTATGTGTCTGGGTGGGTGACTGTGTGTGTACCCACAGGTATGTGTGTGAAGTGTCTGTGTGCATTGTGTCTGTGTGCATTGTGTGTGATCGACAGGGAGACAGAGGGCACAGGGCAGAGAAGCAGGACCACAGCCTGGCGTGTCCTGGCCCTCATCTCTGTCTACCTCATGCTTCTCTCTAAAGCCCAGTCCTGTCAGCCCGCTCCCCTTAGGGCCTGGACTCGGCCCCTCAGTCAAGGGGACACAGTGGAGGTCAGCCCCCTCCTGCAGAGCCTCCTGTCCTGTTGGTGGTGGGGATGGGTGGGAGGCATCAGGGCACCCCTGGTGGCCGAGGCAGGGCTGGAACAAGGTGAGCACCTTGCCCTCCCCGAAACACACAGTGGGAACAGGACCCCAGGGGCCTTCCTCCCAAAGCCCCCCGGTCTGGAGGTCTCAAGTTTGGGCATGGCCTGGCTTCCGGCTGAGTGACGCTGTGGGAAGCTGTGTTGCTGCAGAGCCTGGAGGGAGGCCGTGTCTGCGCCATCACCTCAGGGTCCGGGGACAGTGCTGGGGCTTGCTGCAGAGCGGCCCTCACCCCCACCCTCCTGCCGCACGCAGGTGGCCACCTCCCCAGCACCGTCTCCGGTGCCCGGCCCGGGCCCCTTGCAGCAGGTGCACTCCACATCTTTCGGGAACTGGGAGTGAGCGTGGAAGTTGCTCTGGGCTGGGCTGGCATCAGCTTCGGAATGAAGATGCAGAGCCCAGACTCTGCCAACACCCCCCTTGCCAGCTCCGGGCTCCTGACCACGGCTGGTGGGACAGTCCCCGAACAAAGTCACCACTAGATTCTCCTGCGCTGTTTGCTTCCTGCAGGACCTCGGCTGGACATCTGTGTGCCCAAAACAAGGGCCTGTCCCACCCTGCTGTGCAGCCCTGGTGGCCTGACATTGCAGTCAGCACTTGTCTCAGTAGGTGTGGTCATCCACAGTGCACTGCCTCCCTGGCACCCCTGGGGTCCCCACGGCAGGGCTGCGTCTGCCCCTCTGTGTCCAGGAGCCCTAGGGAGTCAGGAGGAACCCTGTCCCTTCCCCAGCCCAGCTGGCACAGCCCACAGTGCACCTGCGTCCTGGCCAGCAGGGACAGGCAGGCCTGTGGCTCCAGGAGACAGGTCACGAACTCTCTGTCCAAACTCAAACTCCTTGGGCACCAAGGACACTCTGCCCCACCAGACCGTGGGGAAGCAGGCAGAGACGTGAGCAAAGAACATTCTGGCCACGACACCCACTGATCACATAAGCACATGTCTGACAAAGGCCACCGCAGGCAGGGCGCTGTGTGCCTGGACACGTGCCCACAGGGAAGGGGCGTCCAGGCCGCCCCCAGCCTCCCGAGACTTGTGGGCCCAGCCGGAGGCAGCTGGGAACATGGGGCCAGTAAGGCCACTCCGTCTTCCATGTCCACCCCGACTACCAGCAGGCAGCATTCTTTGCCTTCCTCCAAGGGCCAGTGCTGGCCCAGGGCTCCTTCCGGCCACCCTCCCTCCTTGGAGCCACACTGCCGGGGGAAGTGATCAGCTTCCTCCCACAGCTGGGAGAGGCCTGCACATAAATGCACCTGGGCAAGTGGGCACACAGGACAGGACCTCAGAAACCTGTCTTCCTCACGGCGACTGCCACGCCCAGGGCGGAGGGTCAAAGCAGTACCCACCGGGAGCTCCTTGCCTCCGACACGGGAGACAGGCTGCCTCCCCTCCACGCAGAGTGGCCAGCCACTGGGAGAGCAGGAAGTGTCGCCCTCTCTCAGCAGCTCAGAAGCAAAGGAGAACGGAGGGGATGGCTCAGAGGCCGGCCCCTCCTCAATAAGGACCACAGCACATATGGGGTCTCAGCAGAGAAGCCCGGTCAGGGATTTGCTGACCAGCCACTGGGCACAGAAGGGCCGCCCATCTGTGGAGTGGCTCTCTGGGACACAGCACACAAAGGGGGCTTCCTCCTTCCTTACATAGGGTCCAGGTGACACCGGAGGAGAAGACGCATCAGGGGCTGCCACTCTGCCCGCCAGCCTCCCTCCACACAAGCAGGCACAGCCAGGTGCAGACCAGGCCAGGCCCAGGGCTCAGGCCACTGGACACAGATGCTTCCCAGTGTTCTCTGATCTGGGCCCTGCAGAGGAGGGTGGAGGGTCCATGCCATCTACATGCTGGGGACCCAAGCTCGGCCCTGAGGCTTGTCATCTGCTGTCTGAGCGGCACGGGCACCACTCGTCAGCTGACGGACGTCAGATCCCAGAGTGGCACAGCATGAGGGCTGCAGCCACGTGCCCTTTGACCCTGTGTCCATAAGCAGCACCTGGGCCTCGAGACAGGGGCATCTGTCTGCCCTAAACACAGCCAGAGATGCCTGCCGCGGGCTTGTTAGCTGGCCTCACGGGGAAGCTTGGCTTTACCTCTGTGGCCAGGGAACCATGAAGGTTCTTGTGGAAATGTAGGCTGAGTCAGCCAACAATTGGAGCCATGCAGGACTTGCCACTGTGAACTGTCCCCACATCGTATCTTTGCAGCTCTGCCTTGGGGCCAGGGCCTGCCCACAGAGCCAGATGCTGCTCCTTGGCCGAGTATGACCCAGGCCAAGGCCTGGGCAATCTCACACCAACTCGCTCTGGACCCAGCCAAGCCCACAGGCTGTGGACCCCACACTGACACGCAGCCAGGGCCAGAGAAGTGGCCAGCGGGGGCACTCCTGCCTTGTGAGGGCCACTCGGGCCTCCAGACAGCAGCGCTCCGGTCTGAGGGCCACCTCAGCTGATTTACTCTCTCAGGTAGATCATCTTACTGTTCAGTGGTCTCCAAACTCCTGCATGTGCACTGATCTCTGCTGATGCCTCCAAAGCACCGTGGACCACACCCTGCCTGGCACCTATTTCCCCTTGTTTTTATTACAGTGAAAAACACAGATGTCACAACACAGTGGCCTGTTTAATCATGTGGACACGTGTAACTTGGTGAATTTGATGACATTCACCATGCTGTGTGTCCATGCCACTGCCGTGGACAGACACCCCATGGCCTGAGCACTGGCTCCACCCCACCCTGGTGACCACAGTAGCTTCGGGCCCCCTGCCTTTGCCTCTACCATATGAGTGGGCCTGGTCGGGGTCTGTCCTTCTCACTGACTGTACCACAGCGTATCACCCTATAGTTAAACGCACACATCTGACGGGCACAGCTCTAGTCTCACAAAGGAGAGACCGCCAGACAAGACCCAGAAGTTCCTACCTGACTTGAAGCCCCGCTCAGCCCTGCAGTCCCTGCCCCACCCGTTGTGGCTTCCAGCACCACCTATCAGTTTGGGCCGGTCTTGAATGCTGACGGAATCAGAATTGCATGGCCCAGAACAGCCCCACTGGCTGCAGGCTTCATTCCCTGAGAGGAAGTCTGGGACCATCAGACGCTGGGGGCACTTTAGCTTCTCACTGCCTTAGAAGCTCCCTCTGTGCCAGGAGCCCCTGCGTGGTGCAGACGGGGCAGCTCGGCTGGCAGCTGAGAGCTTGGCGGTTCAAACCCCCCTGAGGGGCCTCGGAGACAGGCCTCTCCAACTGCTGCTGAGAAGCCGGTCCTGAAGAGCCTGTGGCGCAGTTCTGCTCTGCACACCCGGGGTCGCCAGGCGTCGGCACTGACCCGCCAGCTACCAAGCCCCACACGGATGCTGTGCCCTTCCTACTGCAAACGGGCACTGGGCCGGCTACTGCCTGGGCTGCCACCCCCAGGGGGGCCACTGCACGTGAGGCTGCAGGGGACACGTCTCTGTGACGTGTGATGATGGTACGCATGCGTGTCCGGTGGGGAGAAATGCCAACACCATCGGAGAGAAAGCATTTAACCTTAGTAGGTATCTCCAGTTGTTTTCCGAGCTGCTTGGACCGATCGCCTCCACAGGAAAGTGCCTGAGATTTCTAGCTGCCGCACATCCCAGCCCACGCTTGGTGCAGCCAGGTGTTCTGTGTTTGTGTGTATTTAACTGTCTTGGGGGCGTGAGGTGTGTAGCAGGATGCCACCATGGGCTTACTTTGTGTTTTCTCATTTCAATGACGCTGAACATGCTTTTGTGGGTTTGCTCCTCTACATGCTGTCCGTGTGAGTTGTGGAAACGTCTCCTCTCAACTGTTGGTAGCCTTGTTGCTCTGAGTGGTGTCTGCTCGAACAAAGCTGTGTCCATCCTTCCCTCCTGACTTGGGCTTTGCATCTGGGTCGGAGACGCCTGCCTGCCACAAAGACGTGATAAGAGCCTCCACATGACCCTGCAGGCGCTTCGTTTTCCCTTTCACGTTTAGGTCTGTGACCCAGCTGGAGGGGAGCTCTGTGCATGGGTGAGGCAAAGGTCAAAGACTTTCTCCAAGCCCAGCTCTGCCACAGACCAGGTGAGCATGCCCATGTGGGTATGAGCCTGGGCTCATTCTGTTCCCACTGGCCTGCTTGTCTGACACCACCACCACTGTTGCTGTTGTTGTTGTTAGGTGCTGTTCCGTTCATTCCAACTCATAGCAATCCTGTGTATAATAGAATGAAACACTGCCCGGTCCTGCGCCAACCTCACAATCATTGCTGTCTTGAGCCCACTGTTGCAGCCACCATGTCAATCCGTCTCGTTGAGGGCCTTCCCCTTTTTTGCTGACCCTTCACTTTATCAACCATGACATCCTTCTCCAGGGAATGGTCCCTTCTGACAACACAACCAAAGTACAGGAGAGGAAGTCTGGCCATTCTCGCTTCTAAAAAGTATTCCAGCTGTACTTTTTCCGGGACAGATTTGTTTGTCCTTCTGGCAGTCCATGGCACTGTCAGTATTCTTCACCAAAAACATGATTCAAAGGCATCAACTCTTCTTTGGTCCCCATTCATTGTCCAGCTTTCACATGCATGTGAGGCGATTAAAAATGCCATGGCTTGGGTTGGGAGCTCTGGTAGCATAGTGGCTAAGACACTTGCCTGCTAATCAGACGGCTGGTGGTTCAAACCCACCAGCCACTCCTCGGAAGGAAGGTTGGGCAATCCTACTTCCGTAGTGATACTGCCTCGGAAACCCAAGGAGGGGTCGCTATGAGTCGGGTTTGACTCGACGGCACATAACAACGACAACAACAACAACATGGCTTGGGTTAGGGGCACCTTCATCTTCAAAGCAACGTCTTCACTCTTCAACACTTTAAACAGGTCTTTTGCAGCAGATCTGCCCAGGGCAATACGACATCTCATTTCTTGGCTGCTGCTTCCATGGGTGTGGACTGTGGATCCACATAAAATGAAAAACAGTATAGATTTCCTTTAATTTCTCTCCATAATGCTTCATAGTTTCCTGATGCAGGGCCCTCACCACCCATCCATAGATTTCATCCTACTTCTGATGCTGTAATAAATGGTATCTGTTCTTAAATTTCAGATCCAAATTATCTTCTGATAGCACAATGTCTTCTTATACACTGAATTACCTGGACCAGTAATTCTGTTACCTTTGCTTACTCATTCTAACAATCCATCTGCAGATCCGTTTGAACTTCTTATGTACACAATCACCTTACGGCACCCATGAGTCACACTGTCATAAAAAGCAATTACATCAAAGGATCAACAGTATTGCTGAATTCTTTTATATTTTTGCCTGTCTCTTTTAGCAGCTGCTTCAAAAGGTGTGTTAAAATTTCTAGCTGTGACTGTGGATCTACAGTCACAGTCCTTTCAGTGCTGTTGTTTTGCTTTATGCATTTTGAGGCTCAGTTATTAAGTTCCTACACATTCAGGATTCTATGTTTTCTACTTGAATTGGCATTATACTGTGCTTCCGTCTGTGATGATTTTTCTTTTTCCACCTCAGAGAGTTCTGTTGATGACACATTCTCTCAGTTTTTTGTTCTCTAAAAACATTTCCAGTTCACCTCCATTACTGAAGAGTATTTTACCAGATGTAGAATCTTAGCTTGGCAGTTATTTGCTTTTAAAGTTTTAACGCTGACTTTCCATTGTCTTCTGGATTCCAGTGTTTCTTTTAAGAAGTCAGGTGTCCATCTTGTCCTTCTTTTAAAACTAATAGGGCCTTTTCTCTGCTCTTAAATTTGTCTGTCTTTGATTTTCAAGTTTTTATTATGATGCAACTAAAAGTAGTTCTCCTTACCTTGATCCTATCTACCACAAAGCTCCTTCTATGGCTTGAAGTATTGGGATCACTTTGGAATCTCTTCAAATATCACTTCTACCCATTCTCTCTCCTGTTAATCTAGAACTCAAATGATAAACTCTTTCCTAGATGTGTAATCATTTTCTTCCCTCTTTCTTGTGCCACAACTTCTAGTTCACTAATTCTTTCTTCTGTCACATCTAATTTGGTATTTAACCAACCTATTGAACTCTTAATTTTAGTTATGTTTTCACTCTAGGAGTGTTCAATACTAGCATTTCTATTTTTCATCTTTTTAAGATTTATGCTCTTTAGTGAAATTCTCTCATCTGCTTTCTCTAACATATTAATAATAGGTATTTAATGTGCATATCTGATTATTCTAATAGCAGAATCACCTGCAGATCAGTTTCTACTCAACCATTTTTTCTTGGCTTCAATAATATAATTCTGTCACCTGGTATGCCTAGTACTTCTAGATTAAATGCCAGGCATTGTGTATGAATAATTATAATGGATGATGGACTCTTCTTCTAGAGAGGATTCAGCTGTCTTCAGGCAGAGAGAGAAAACATGATTCAAAATTGTGTGTCAGACAGGGAAGAGGTAACTACAGGGAGGAAGTGGGAAGAGAGCTGTTACACTGTGGGGACTGTAGTCTATGTCATGAGACAAAATGTGTATGAACTGCTGTGTGGAAAATGAATTTGGTCTGTAAACATTCACCCAAATAACAATAGCAATAAAAATAAAAACAAAAAGAGAAAGAGACCGTGCGTCAGGTTTTGTGAGGACTCCTGAGGTATAGCCCTTCAGGGTCTCATCTGAAACCTGGTGGTGTTTAAAGGAGTCTCTCCTACTTGCTGGGTCCTGAACATCAACGTTTCTCTCTTTAGTATCTGGAGATGCCTCGGTCTCTGTTCCACATCTTGGAAACAGCTTTGTGCTTGGTCTCTTTGCCTCTGAGAACATGCTTGCAGAGCTTACAAATCAGCAAATACCCAAAGGGGAAACTGCACAGAGTCTGGTAGTCCCTCTCCTGCAGGATTTTGTTCCCTCAGCGTTGGCTCTCTTAGGAGCCCTGCACTTGTTTTCTGTTTCCTCAGCCCAGTAAGACTGCTGAAGCTGCATGCCACCAGCCGTTCAGTCTCCATATGCTGAGACATGAGTCAGGAAATGCCCAGGAGGCAGGAAGGACATGGTGGTGAGCACAGTGCCCATCTCAATGCAGTTCTCATCTTTTTGAGTCTCTGTCTCTCAAGTTCTGACTGCCTTGCTTGCTCTTTGATGTCTTCAAACTTGTGTGTGTGTGTGTGAGTGTGCCCGTGCATGTGCTAATCCAAGTTGCACAGCTGTTCCTGGCAGGAGTGTTCGTCTGGGACAAGTCAGTCATTTATAGCAGGTGGAACTGACAACAATTATTGTGAGGGAGACCATGCTGTGTCAGGCCTTGTGCTAGAGACCTAAGGTCAAAAGGCCCATTTTTAAGAGGTTATTTTTCAGAGAAAACCCCCTTAGACAGGGCCTGCCCTCCATCCTTCCTGCTCTTCCCTACAGCCAGATGGCAATGGACTCTGTGCTGTCCCTTGGCACCCCCTGACCATGGAATGTGCTCCTTACCCACCTGTTTGCCGGCCCTCTGTGCTGTGGGAAGCAGGGCTCTGGACTTTTCTGCAATTTTCTGTTGGAAAAAGTACAGGGAAGGGGAATAGGGGGAAGGAAACAAGAAGGGAGGAGAGAAGGGGCAGTCAGGGAAACAAGGAGCGAGGAGAGAGAGGAACAATCAGAAACACAAGGTTGTGAACAAGGAGCGACAGCAAAACACACCTGCAGCTCTCTGAGAGAAAACAACTGTGCCAGGTCACGGGGGAAGTGGCCCCAATCTCTGGAAAACTGTCCTGGGTCTTGGGAAAACTGGGGTCTGAACGGGGCTCTACCCATGAGATGACTGATGGCCCCCACCGGAGAACTTAAGCTCTCTGGGACTCAAGTTTTCTCACCGGGCAAAAGAAGGGGTACCAGCTCTCCCACCTCCCAGGAGCTGTTGACAGACAGCCTCCTGGGCAGCAAGTCAGAAGGTACAGAACCTTTACACCCTGAGGACACACACCCTGCTCCTCGCAGAAGGCCCACGGGGCTGGCTCCTTCCATGCTCTAGGGTCAGTTCAGGGACGAGACAGCCAGAGTGGATGCTCATGGAATTGGTTCTCCTCCCCCCTGCCCCACAGCCTGACCTGAGACCCCTACCTGCAGGGCCTCACCTTCTGCACAACTCCGTAGCGCTGAATGGCATCTGACAGCTGAGTCTTCAGGCGGTCCAGCTGAAGACGCTCCTGCTGCAAATAGAAGAGTGTGCTTAAGTGGGAGACTGAGGCCTCATCCGCCTCCCACAGCCCCCCTCAACCCTGGGGGACGCCTCAGCTCCCAACTCTCCTTGTGCCCTCCTGTCCCTCTGGTCGTGCCTGCACCATGCCCACCTTCTCCAATCACCATCAGCCTCCCACCATCATCACCACTGGAGCACTGTCAGAATTAGACTCCTCCCCATCTACCTCATCATCTCCAGCACCACACCCCCATCATGCGATCTGCTGCTTGTACCATCTCCACGGGCACAGGCAGGGCCACCACAGACCCCATCACCACTCCACACACAAGTCATCACCAGCAACACTGCTCTGAGCCCACAACACATGTCAATCCCCACAACCACCTATCATCATCCTTGGCCCCAAGCCCTAGGTGCAGTGCAGCAGACCTTGGCCACAGGTTCTCAGTGGCTTGTCCAAGGTTGCACAGGTGGCAGGCCAAGGCCCTGGTCCCAGGTCACTGACCCCAGAGCCTAGGCCCTGGACCACATGTGAGGCTGCATCTCGTCACCATCAGAATTGCGATCAACAAACTGCTCCTCTCATCAGCACATCTTACCATCCACCTTTGGAGCCTCCAACTCCACTGCCTCCACCCCTGCCCCAGTGAACAGGGTCACATCTGTCTAGGCCCCTACTGCATCTCAGTGCCCACAATGACGGCAGGCACAAAGCTAGTCCTCAAGGGATCACAAAAGGGTGAAAGGGAGCCTGGAGCCTAGCTCGGCCTGATGTTTTCCCATGAGCACCAACTGACCATCAGAAGCCTGAGCCTTGTCTCTTACCATGGAGAACCAGCACACACGAGGCCACGCCAGTCTCCAGTTGCCTTGGATATGGACCCAGACGCAAATCCTGGCCTCTTCTCGTTTAGCATATCCTATAATCCCCTGGAAAGGGCCCTTCCCCTGACCCTGACCCTGCACCTCAAGTCACAGGGCAGCCCACTCCCAGCTGGGGTGCTCTGTGCCCCAAGTCACAGGACTTCCAGCCGGGGTGCCCTGCACAGGCCCAGGTGGAACTCTGCCCCTGGGCCCTGAGCACTCACCCTCCGTGTCCCCACACACCCACCATGTACCTCACAGAGAACGAGGGGTAAAGTGGATAAGCGGGCTGGTCATGTTAGAAGGGACAAGGCTTTGAATGGATATCTTTCACTGTAGTCATGGCATCTGGCTTCTTGTGTGGTTGCAGTTCTGCAGAGCTCTGTGAGGCCTGGGAATTATCATTCTGTGTGCCCAGGGCCACTCACCGTATGGTTCCTGTAATTAGCACCCCATGTGTCTAGGACCAGGAGCGCTGGTGGCACAGTGGTTACATGTGGGTCTGCAAACCAAAAAGTCAGTGGTTTGAACCCATCAGTGTCTCCATGAGAGAAAGATGCGGCAGTCGGCTTTGGTAAAGATTGACAGCCTTGTAAACCCTGTGGGGCAGTCCCACTCTGTCCTCTAGGGGCGCTGTGGGTCAGAATAACATGGCAGTGGGTTTGGTTTGGACTTTGCTTCCATGAAGATTGACAGCCTTGGAGACCCTGTGGGGCAGTTCCACTCTGTCCTCTAGGGGCGCTGTGGGTCAGAATAACATGGCAGTGGGTTTGGTTTGGACTTTGCTTCCGTGAAGATTGACAGCCTTGGAGACCCTGTGGGCAGTTCCACTCTGTCCTCTAGGGGTGCGGTGAGCAGAATCGACTCCACGGCAGTGGGGGCCAGTAGGGTGCCTAGGGCTCACCTTTTGCCCCTGCACTGTGAGCAGCCTCCTCATACCTCTCTCCACCTGGAAGGGCCGTTAGCACACGCCACTCATGAGAATCCTCCCCACTCATCCGTTCATTCATCCAAACACAGGTACCAAGTGCCTGCTATGTTGGGTCTGATTCAAACCGAGACAACCCAAGAAGCCTCCTCAGTCTCTCCTTTACGAGTGGCTGTAACCGGCCTCCTACCTTCCCCTTCCAATAGCCTTCCTTAAACCCACAGTGCACACATACGCACACGTGCACGCACGCACACACACATGTGCACAGCCTTTATCAGTCATCATTCCTTGAACCCACATCCTCTTCTACTCATGCAGCATCCTACATGCCTTTGCTGAGCTCAGACGCTCCAGCAGCTGCTTGGCCCCCACACCTGTGAACACGCTGTGCTCACGCCCCACTCCTTCACTGTTTGTAGGTTCCCACTCAGCTTGAAGACTCAACTCAATGTCACCTCCTCTGGGAAGCCTTCCTGGAGCAGACATTCAGAAAATCTGCTCCTGCGCTGTGTCCCCACACGCCCTGCGCACTGCCCTGGGGGCCATTCCAGTGACGACAGCCACTTCCTCGTTTGTATTCTGTCCTCCTGCCAGGCAGGGGGAGCCTCAGAGGGAGTGGCCTCTCCTCCATCTCACGCCCCTGCATCGGTTCGCAGCCAGTGTTCAAGAGACGTCCGCTGGCTTCTTGGGTGGGTGGGGGTGGGCAGATAGATGGGAGAGCTTGGCTGCACGTGGGCCCTCTGAGCTCCAGAGGGACTCACAGTTCTCGGCCATCAGGACACAGAGCTTCCAGGTATGTGGGCTCTGGGCCCAGGAAGACCTGCCTTTAAACCTAGCCCAGGCTTCGTACCACACCCCAAGCTTCCGTCCCTGTAAGAAGGGGGTGAAGGTGCTGCTATGGATCACCTGAAGCCCCAAAATCATCTGCTGCAAATCCTGTGCCTGTGGATGTAAACCCCTCTGGGCAGAGCGTGCTCTGCCGTGGCAACAGGCTACTCAGGGCAGGTGCGCTGCAAGCCAACCTCCTCTGAGATAGGAAAAGGGCAGATCAGGCACAGAAGCAGGCAGAGATGGGCAGAGAAGGTCCCCAAGGACCAGAAGCTGAAGACAGATGCGACCTGCCCCCAGAGCCGGCAGAGAGAGCCTTCCCCGAGAGCTGGCGCCTGAGTTCAGGCTGCTAGCCCCTAGACTGAGAGGAACAGCCCTGTTTGTCAAAGCCGCCCACTGTGTTATCTCTATTACGGCAGCGCCAGGGACCGGGTCTCACCAGGGACCATGTCTCACCAGGGACCGGGTCTCACCAGGGACCGTGTCTCACCAGGGACCGTGTCTCGCCAGGGACTGGGTCTCGCCAGGGACCGGGTCTCGGTTCCCTGGTGCTGCTATAACAGAAATGCCACAGTGGGCGGCTTTGACAAACAGGCTCTTCCTCTCACAGTCTATGGGCGCAGCCTGAACTCAGGCGCCAGCTCTAGAGGAAGGCTTTCTCTCTCTGTCGGCTCTGCGGGCAGGTCCTGGTCTCCCTTCAACATCTGGGGGCCCAGAGTCCCTTGGACGTCTCCATGTGTCTTGGCATCAATCTTCCCCTGGGTCTAGGAGGTCCTTGGCACAGGGACCCAGGGTCCAAAGGATATGTTCCACTCCTGGCTCTTCTGGGGGGTCCTGGGGCCCCTCCTTCTCTACTCCTCTCTACTTTCATCTCTTGTGAGATGCAAAGTGATGCAGGCCACACCCCAGGGAAACTCCTCTTCCATTGGCCAGGGCTGTGACCTGAGTCAGGGTGTGGTGTCTCTCTAATCGCCTTACAACCGACTGGCTGATCACTACACAGGGTGATTACATCATTACATGAGAATCAGGGCTCTGCCAGGACAGATATCTTAGGGGGACACAATTCAACTGATGTTAGGAATGAAGACAGACCCTAACCAGCAGCACCGCCCAGAGGGCTGAGAGAAGGTTTAGCACAGTGGCAGTGTGGAGTAAACCCCCAGCGGCCAGGCAGCCACTGCTACACCTGCCCTCATTCCACAGTTCAAGGGACCACCTCCCCTCCAGGTGTTTAACCTGCTGCCACCTGACTCACAGTCCTCTATCTGCATCACTGAGCTCCAAGGTTTCCATGGCTGATCTCTTGGAAGTTGACCACCAGGCCTCTGGGTAGACTCAAACCACCAACCTCTTGGTTCGCAGCCAAGTACATAAACCATCTGCACCACCCAGGGCTCCATGCACATGTTTACACCCCTATAAAGTTGGGAGCACAGCTAGCACTTAACCAACGGCTTCTGAGTTGCACCACTGAGTAATGAAGTTCATCAGAAAACCACGTGCTGGGACTGCATTGCCCTCATGCCGCAGAAACACCTTCAGAGTCGCAGCCCCTCGCAACTGGGGATTTGGCCTCGTGCCGTAGGTGCTCAGCACGCATTCTGAGTGGAGGGACGAACGAGTCGGAGAACAGAGCACAGACCGACCCATGAACTGGCCACACAAAGGCCAGTTCTGCCAACCCTCCACAAACAATGACCATTCCATTGCCAAATACCCTTACAAGCAGCCCTGGGGTGCAACGGTTAAGCTCTCAGCTGCTAACCAAAAGGCTGGAGGTCAAGTCCACCCAGTAGTTCTGTGGGAGAAAGACCTGGTGAGCTGCCCCATAAATACATCAGCCCAGGAGGTCCTACAGGGGCAGCTATAGTCTGTCCTCCAAGGTCACCGTGAGTCGGAATGGACCCGACAGCAGCGGGCTTGGTGTGGGCTTTGCTCCTATAAAGGTCACAGCCTATGAAAGCCTATGGGGCAGTTCTACTCTGTCACACGGGGTCACTAGGAGTCAGAATCAGCACCCAGCAACAACACGGTTACAACAATGATGACACCACCACTGTCACCACCACCAATACCACCAATACTACCAACAGTACCACCATCAATACCACCACCAACAATACCACCGACACTACCAAAAGTACCACCACCACTACCAACACTACCACCACCACCACCACCACCACCACTACCAAGAGTACCACCACCAATACCACCAACACTACCAACAGTACCACCGCCAAAACTACCAACAGTACCACCACCAATTCCACCACCTACCAACAGTACCACCACCAATACCACCAACACCACCAATAGTACCACCACCACCACTACCAACAGTACCACCACCAATACCACCAACACTACCAAGAGTACCACCACTAACACTACCAGCAGTACCACCACCAATACCACCAACACCACCAATAGTACCACCACCACCACTACCAACAGTACCACCACCAATTCTACCACCACTACCAACAGTACCACCACCAATTCCACCAACACTACCAATAGTACTACCACCAACACTACCAATAGTACCACCACCAACAGTACCACCACCACTACCCACCAACACTGCCCTTCTGGGAAGGGCCACAGCAATCCCACCCAAGCTCAGCACAGGAAAGCACTCGCCTCCCCCCAGGAGGACTGGGCCTGTGGAAACTAATTCACGGGCCGCCACCCCAGCCCACTGAGCACAGGTGCCAAGCCACCCTAGGTCTCAGACTTCGGTGGCCTCCTGGTCTCTGTCTGCAGCCCCTGGAGGACTGCTCATGTTCTCACCCTCTTGTTTAGTGGGTCTGCTGTAATCTGTGTGTGGCATGACACTCGGGGCCAGCTCTGCTTTCTTCACAACAGCTTTCTTAAGGGGCAACTTACACCCCACACAACCCATCAACTGCAAGCATGCCAGTCAGTCATTTTTCTTAAACTTCCCCAGCTGTGCAGCCATCACCACACCTTCATTTTGGGGTATGTGCCCTCGGATCCGTTTGCACTCCAGCTCACACTCACCCCAGCTCCTCTGCTTCCTGCCCATGGACTTGGGTTTTCTGGGCAGTGCATGTAGATACAACCAGTGTGCAGCCCTCCCATCTGCTGCTGTCACCTGATATCATGGTTTGGGTCCATGCATCACTCCTCTTTCCTGCTGAATAGCATCCCAGTGTATGGAGGGACAACATTTTTGGATCCAAGGGTGGCAAACGTTTTTTGCAAAGGGCCTCTGAATCCACTCGGTATCTGTCACAACAACTCAGGTCTGAAGATGGCCACATGTCACCAGGCAGGCATGGCTGTGCCCAGTGAACATCTGCTCGTGAGGACAGGTGGCAGGACAGTAGGCTGTAGCCTGCCGTCCCCTGCTCTAAACATCTCAGGGTTTGATAGCCTCTGAACCTGGATGCCAAGTGCCCTGCAGTCTCTCAGGATTGGTATGGACAATGAGGGCAGGGCCACACTGCACCTGGCACTGGTAAACATGGCCATGGCAGTGGAGGCAGAGTGGGGTCATGGTAAAGGGGTTACGGGGTGTCATGTGTGAGATGGTGGTGGGCATGGTTGTAAATGTAACCGTGGAGATGAAGTCTGTGACCCAGTGATTTAGGTGACGATGACAGTGGGGACAGCAGTGCTGTCCTTAAAGAGAACCATTTGGAGGTGGCATTGGTGTGGAGGTGGAGGGCCAGAGTGTGTGGGTGGCACAAGCTGGTGGCAGAGTATAGGCTGTGGTTACAGCTGTGGAGGTGGGGTGATGGTGGGTGGGGGTGGCCATGATACTCGTTCAGAAGTGCCTCACTGTCACCTCTAGAACCTCCACCTGCCATGAGGGGCCTCATCGTCCAGCATCTCCCCAACTCATGGCCCAGGGCAGTGCTCCATGGACAGTGGCTGCATGAGGAACTGCACACTAGGGACCAAGCCAAGCAGTGATGTTGGCCAAGTCCCGGCCCCAAATGATGTAATGTCCTCTGCCTCCTGCCACCTGCTCCACTGCAGCTCTCCAGGGAGTGTGCCCCTCCAAGTCCTACCCTACAATGACATCGTGTCCTCAGTCTCCCACCACCCACCCTCCTGACAGCTCTCCAGGGTCTGTGCCCCCCTCGCCTGTGGCCTGGGTCTCCAGGGGACATACCCGGGAGGAGCCACGCAGAAGCTCTGACAGCTGCTTCATGGCACCGGTGCTGGCTGTGACAGTCGCGTTGGTCTCTTGCTGCACCGAGTGCCTGGGGGTGAGAGGGGCAAGGGCAGAGGGAGACCAGAGGGCAGGGATCAGGGGTAGAAGAACCATGTGGGAGAAGTGCAGACAGACCACAGACACAGGGAGAGGCAAGAAGGGAAGGACAGACAGACGTGGGCAGAAAGGAGGGTGGGAGGCCACAGAGATGCAGACAACAGGAGGGAAGGAAGCAGAAGGAAAGGAGGCACCGAGAGAGAAGCAGGACATGGAGAGAGGAAAGTGACAATGGCATTGATGGAGGAAGGGCCAAGAGATGAGGGGGAATAGAGGGCACAAAGACACACAGAAACAGATGGCAAAGGAGGGACGTGGTTGGGGGACAGGTAGAAAGCAGAGAAGGGGAGAGAGGAGAGAAATCAATTCCATCACAAGTGGATTTCCAGCTGTGGGACAAGACCCTCCAGAACCTGTCATCATGGGAACACCTGTCTCCCCCTCCCATTCCACCCATCCCCAAGACAGGCAGCTACAGCCCAGCTCTGGAGCCCTGGGCCCAGCCCCAAGCCGTGCAGAGCACTGGGGCACATGGAGAAACTGGAAGCAGGGGACAACAGCATGAGGACACAAAGTATAGGACCTCTCCACTTTCCAGGCAGAAACACAGAGACAACTTGGCAGGGACTGAGTAGTCCTTAGCAAGTCAAGACAGACAAGGGTACAAGGGTGATGGGGACAGGTGCCATCATGTGTGTGTGTGGATGGCTCCAATGATTCCAGCTCCCAGAAGTCAAGTCCCCCCCCAACCAAGCTGAGGCCCAGATACCACAGAGCCAAGACCAGTGTCCCACAGCACACAGTGAGGGCAGAGCAGATGGTGATGGGGCCATGAGAAATAAAAACAAAAATTTCCCCAATTTGATGAAAAGTATAAGCCCACAGAACCAAGAAGTTCAACAAACCCAAACAAGATAAGCACAAAGAGGGCCACACAAATTCAAGACTCTCAAAGGACCCCAAGCAGGATAATGACCCACAGATCAGAACCATACCCACACTTACACACATCACATTCCAAGGGGAAACACAAAAGATAAAGAAAAACTGCTGAAGGCAGCCAGAGGAGAAAGATACATTCCAGACAGAGCTGCAATGAAAAACAAGCACAGCAGACTTCTCATCAGAAACTATGGAAGCCAGAAGGAAATGGAGAGGCATCCGCACAGTGCTGACACAACTGGGGACCCAGAATTCCACAGTCAGCAAAAATATGTTTTAAAATAAAAGTGTAATAGTGACTTCTTTCAGTCAACAAAGTCAAAGAGAACCTGTTACCACCAGACCTTCTCTAAACGAAATGTTAAAAGAAGTTTTTCATGGAACAGGAGCATGAAACCAGACAGAAACTGGGATCTATGTAGAGAAACAAAAATCTTCAGAAATGGTTAAGGTTAAGGTAAAAATAAAAGAAAATGTTGTCCAGTTTTTAGTAACTCTAAAAAATAATGAATACTACTATTATTCAAATTTATGCACCAACCACCAAAGCCAAAGATGAAGAAATTGAAGATTTTTACCAACTTCTGTAGTCTGAAATTGACTAAACATGCAATCGAGATATGTTAATTATCACTGGTGATTGGAATGCAGAATTTGGAAACAAAGAAGAATCACCGGTAGTTGGAAAAAAAAATGGCCCTGGTGACAGAAATAATGCTGAAGATTGCATGATAGAATTTTGCAAGATCAACGACTTGTTCATTGCAAACACCTTTTTTCAAAGACACAAATGGTGGCTATACACGTGGACTTTGCCAGACGGAGCATACAGCAACCAGATTGACTACATCTGTAGCAAGAGGAGATGGAGAAGCTCAATATCTTCAGCCAAAACAAGGTCAGGAGCTGACTGTGGAACAGACCATCAGCTGCTCAAATGCAAGTTCAAGTGGAAGCTGAAGACAATTAAAATAAGTCCACGAGAGCCAAAATATGACCTTGATTATATCCCTCCTGAATTTAGAGACCACCTAAAGAATACATTTGATGCATTGAACACCAATGACCAAAAACCAGAGGAATTGTGGGATGACATCAAGAACATCATCTATGAAGAAAGCAAGAGGTCATTAAAAGACAGGAAAGGAAGAAAAGACCAAAATGGATGTCAGAAGAGCCTCTGAAACTTGCCCTTGAATGGACAGTAGCTAAAGTGTATGGAAGAACTGACAGGATAAAAGAACTGAACGGAAGATTTCCAAGAGCAGCTCGAGAAAACAAAGTCAAATACTATAATAAAATGTGCGAAGACCTGGAGTTGGAAAATCAGCAGGGAAGCACACTCGACATTCCTCAAGCTTAAAGAAATGAGGAAAAAATTTAAGCCTCAAATTGCAATACTGAAAGGTTCCATGGGCAATATGTTGAACGATGCAGAAAACATCAAAAGAAGATGGATGGAATACACAGAGTCACTATACCAAAAAGCATTGGTCAATGTTTTTCCATTTCAGGAGGAGGCATATGATTGAGAATCAATGGTACTGAAGGAAGAAGTCAAAGCTGCACTGAAGGAACTGGTGAAAAACAAGGCTCCAGGAATTGACGGGATACCCACTGAGATGTTTCAACAAACGGATGCCCCACTGGAGGCACGTACTTGGCTATGCCAAGAAATTT